>NC_132878.1:67947958-68547958 GCF_030463535.1 Salminus brasiliensis
AGTATTGCGAATACAATAGGACTCTATGGAGCACATGAACCGATTGGCACCATGCCTAATGTCAGCTGTGGGCTAGAGGGGTGAAAAGCCCACCGCCCACACACATTGAGCTGTGGAGTAGTGGAACTGTGTTCTCTGGAATGATGGTGGTGCTCCATCCAATACTTTTGGGATGTGTTGGGGAGTTAGGGATGAGGTGAGATGGTGATCATCTATCCCAGCCCATATTCTGACCCCACCAAGGCTCTTGTTACTGAATGCAATCAAATCTTCACAGAAATGCTGCAAAATCTACTAGAAAGCCTTCCCTGGACAGTAGAGACCATCACAACCATATTAACCTTTTGTGACAGACACAGATGGACTTCTGTATTTATCTGTGCAGTGAAACACACACAGTGGACAGTGAGCACACAAGCCTGGAGCCATTGTTGCAGCGCCCAGCGACCAGAGAGGGTAAAGGGCCTTGCTTCCAACAGTAGGAGCTTGCCGAGTCCGGGTATCAAACCCACAACCCTGTCATCAATAGCCCGGAGATCTAACCGCTGAGCCACCACTGCCCCAACAATAGCAATAACTTTTCAGTGAAGACTAAAATGGATGAGCTTGTCCAGGAAACAGGCCGGTTGTGAAGATACGCTGAGCGTGAACAGTGTTGATGCCATCTGTGCAGAATATAGTTATCAAGTGATTGAGTAATATTAGAGGCCAGAACTTTTGGTGATTATGCGGTAATTATATTATCATCAGCGAAAATGTGAGCTATAAAGTGGTTGTTCAAATGTGGTACTTATCTAACTGAATTTGTATCACAATGTCTTAATCCCAATGATAACAATTTGTCTAAATGGTTCATACACATCCTAGTATTCTACTGAAACTAGAATAGCAGGATAAACTTTTTTTTTTACCTTGATTGAGCAGGTGTCCCAATACCTTTGTCCATATAGTGTAGCCCTAAAAAGGTTTGCTATATAGTATGTATTTTTAAAGTTAATTTATAGAACCATCTACAAAAGACTTCCCACTAAAATGAAAAAAAAAACAAAAAACATTTTAGCAAACAAAGAGCCACTTAGGCATTAGGAGTGATCATGGTTCTATATATAGTCCTTCACTTTACTTAAGAACCCTCAAACAATCCTTATATTAAGAATGAAGTACACAATATATACAAATATCAGCACATTAAATTCAAAGTTTGATTTGAAACATGGTGCTCTTGCTATACAGTTCAGTGACTGAATGTGTCTTGTTTTCAGATGCTGATGGCAATATAATGTTCATGATCGATATTTCTGTACATTACACAGACTAGGCCTAAGACAACATTTCTACAGCAAAACTGTATGTTTCTGCACAACACAGCTAAAAAACACAACACGGGACAGTTTTTCAGCTGCCCAAAGGTCAGCAACCACTTGCAGTTATTTTTTATGAGCTTTCATGTTTGAATGAGTTTCCTGATCCCATTGTTCGCACAAACTCACCTACAACAAACCAGCCACACATGTCCATGCATTTTTTCCATGCACATCTAAAATATCATGTGAATAAATTTAATATTTTAGTGCCGCTTGTTCCCTGTGCATCCTTTGCTCATAGTGAAAATATTATTCTTAACTCTGTTTACTGCCATCCACAAACACCCAAAAAAAAAAAAAAAAAACTGCAGCACTTAAATGCAGTCATAGTTGCTTGGTAGTAGTACCTCAGTGATCAATTTTCCATAATTAACAACATGAACAGTTCAGATAGCACCACAGCACCAGTAGGCCTTTATTAAAGCCTATAAAATATTACCTCTGGCATAAAAGGTACTTTATATTACACCAATCAGCCACAACAGAAGTACCTCTTGCCTAATATTGAGTAGGTCGCCCTTGTGCCGTCACACCAGATCTGACTATTCGAGGCATGGACTCCACACACTGCACACCAGGAAAAACCCCACAAGACCTGACTGATGTTGTATAGCCTTCACAGTTTGGCATTTGTCAAAGTCACTCAGATCCTTATGCTTGACCATTTGACTAATTTTACCTTTAAGAACTGGCTATTCACTTGCTGCCTAATGTATCCCAACCCTTGACAGATGCCACTGTAGATGAGGATAATCAATGTTTTTCAATTCACCTATCAGTGGTACTAATGTCAGACTGATTGGTGTATATAACTGTATAAATGAAATTACACTATGCCAAATCTTAATTTTGTCATCCACTCTCAGCATGTCATCTACCCTCGGTTATTGTAAAAGCGGACTCATTCTAAGTATTTGCTAAAAAATCTTTACATTCTGTTTAAAAGCCACTTTCCCTTAATGTTACTATATGAATTCCCTATTTGCTCTTATGTGTTAAACATATTCACATATTAATAATATAGTCATATTGTAAAGTTAAGTTTCAACTTAACGTGTCATCAATTGATCACATCCAAATGCACTTTGGGATTCTGACTCACTTAAAAGTACATCTACAGTGAATTCCCACTGAGCTCATATAATATCTTCTTCAAATTATCATTGAAAAAAATGTTATTTCAAATTTCAGTGCCAAAGGCAACTGCTAAGGTTCTCACACACTAAAAAATGAGCTCATAAGAGTCTTGTTAGGTTTTGTCAGCTACTATTACGTCCGATATCCAAAACCACTTCCATCTCATCACAACCAGAGCACTGTAGAACTGCCCTTGTATTCTCTATAAAGAAGCTAGAGGTTTTAGTAAATGGTATAAAATATATATATATATATATATATATATATATATATATATATATATATATATATATATATATAGACCTTACGGAAAAGAAGAAATATGCACTGGATTTGATTTGGCTGCTTGTCTAAAAAGGCTAGGTTCTAATGGTAAAGCAGCACTGGGGATTACTTCCTAATCCCACGTCCCATGGAGACATGGAACTGGTATCAAACAGGTGAGTCAACAATATGCAATTTGGAGGAGAAAAATCTAATAAATTGCTTATTACACCTTTACTGTCGTGCTCTAAATCTGACCTGTGCTCCAGTCTGACTCAGTAATGAGAAAAGCACACACCCACGCACAGAATACTCCCCACCCCCCCAAACCTACAGCACAAATTAAGACAATGAGAATCTAATGTGCTGGATTTGAGGTGCAATGCAGGGAACAGCCCAGCAATTCTGTCTAAGAAAGCACTCAACAGGCAGAAATGCTAGTCCCTGCCTGTACATACATACAGGCAGGAAAAAAAGATGCAGAGGGACAAGGAAAACACATATTTTCACTGATTTTTGGATTCTGAGGCCAGGATTTGATTCTCCATATATGTTTTGTACATGTTTAATTCTACAGAGCTGCAATGATATACTACAGGGTGATGAAGAAGCCTTTTTAAAACAAGAGATTGCATGGCCCCACTTAGATGCCTAGTTTTGACCACTAGCGATGGTTTCCCTAAAAGATGGTAGAGTGAGGGTTGTATTGGCCATACACTTTTTTTTTCTTTAATACTGTACTGAAATTGTTTCACCTTTACTGAGATGAGCACAGTTGTGTCAGTAGGCGTGTGCATACGCTTTCTTGAACTGTATAATAATCGAATGGGGACACTTAGATGTTCTGCCATTTAATAAACCCCCTAAAGGATTCTCCAACCTTTTCATTATTGCTGGACACAAACAAGGACAAACAATTAGCACATTGAGAGCACTCCTAACCGTCCGGTAGGAGACCAACTGCAATTCCCAGTCATACCTGTTTTATCTGTTCAAAACCCAACAGAAATAAACTCCACAAAAACTAGCCATCAATACTGGCGCAGCAGGCCTCCCCCTGCAGTTAAGTTAAAAAGAGCCTCCTTCTTTCCTGTAGTGTGCAACTGAAGCTTCACACATCCCTTTAGAGTCCTGGCAGCTTGTTCTTCCGTTCTGTCCCTATCCAAAAAAAGTCTTTCTAATTATGTATCTTCTAATTACTACTGCAGTTTTTTTCCTAATGCTTTAAAGACAAAGCGTGCCAGCTTTAACTTGAAATCGTAAATATGTATGGGTCTAAAGGAAACACTTTCAATAAACCCAATGCCTCATTCTGTATCTCCGTATCTCAGCACACCAGGTAAAAGTTCCTTTTCAGCCAAGCACAATGTGAAGACCAAGTAGGAGTCCCCCCGTTTTAGCACAAGCATGTGCCACATCTATTTTAAGAACCAGTTTAACAAAAGGAAACTTTGTGAAGCAGAGTCTCCATTCAGCAGCAGGGACAAAGGAGCCCGGCTGAATACCGATCTAGGTGAAAGGCACATGGGTGCAATAGCTGCTCGTTTAACAATTATGCATGTGACAAAATACCATGAGGGCTTTCCCACAGGCCTTCTGCAGGACAGCTCTAATGCATTAATTAATAAGAAACTCATTTTACCCACTGACATCGCTTAGTAAAGCAGAGCCTTTTGCTTTTTGGCCTCAGTCACCAGTTTCTTATTAATTACTCGAGCTATGATCTGAGTGTGCTGCAAGTGACGCAACCAAACCAGACTTCCATTGGCTGTCTAATTGCCCAAGGGTGTTAAAATAGCACTGAACCAGATCATGCCAATGGATTGATGAACATGTCCAGAGCCTCCTTGCCTTAACCCAAGTACCTAATTATCTATGGCTGCTGCTGTTCTGCAGCTCATTGTTAAAGCTCAGGGCGACATTTTTCAGGCTACATTCAAACTCCGAAACTCACCTAAATAGTAGGGGTGTACGAAAATATCGTTACACTTGAGTATTGAAATATTATATTTTGCAGTAGTGTATTGATACGCAAAATCACAGTATGAGATTTATAATGAATAGTTGAACAATTTAAAGATTGGTGGCAGCCAGTGGTTCATTAATGTTGGACTGTCTTAAGATCACATGGTCAGCTTTTTTTTTTAAAGCACTAATGCATATGGTGTGTTTTGTATACAATGACAATATTCAATAAAATTAGATAAAAAAAAACAATTGCAATATATCCTCTTGCTTACAGTATCACAATAGATCACAATATATTAAACCGTAACCTCTGAATGGTGATGCGTGTCATATCACCAGGTTCTTGCCAATACACAGCCCTTCCAAGAAAGGATCTTTATATTCATATTTCTTTACACTTCTTTACACTGTGTTCAGACGAGTTTCTTCTGAAATCAAGGAGTTTAAAGAGTTTGTCTCCATCCGTCATTCACTGCAGTGGCAACCTACATATCTGGGAAGGTTTTACACCATATGCTGGAACTTGCAGAGAGGATCTGACTGCATTCAGCCATGCGAACATTAGTGACATTAAGTTCTGATGTTTTGTCAGAAACCTCAGCTATGGCAAGTCATTTTCTTCTGATGACTTTTGTAATGCTAGTTCAGCATTACAACAGCAGACAATGCTCAATTAGGTTGTTCAAGACATCAAAATAGACAACAGCATTGCTTTCAGAGAAGCACATCTGGAAGCTCACAGCACCGCTGCGTTAAAGAGCACTGAGTGAAATTGTTTGTACCCACTGCAATAGGGCTTGAAAATGAGACCTCCAGCTGACTAAGGTCTACAGTAACTGTTCACATACTTGCCCAGTGCCACAAGTATTATTGGAGGATTCCATGACTGGGTAGACCAGAGAACACTGAGTATAAAGAACCTCCAGAGTTACATAATGTAAATATGGTGGCACTCAAGGAAATTAGCCTTTTAAAATAATACTGATCTCTCGCTAGCTGTTCTGACAAGAATATTTGTCACTGTGAAGCAGCAAGGACACACCATACAGATGCGGGTAATTGCAGACTTGGTCACACAGCCTTTCTTCAAAGCCACCATTTTGAGGCATTGGGGAGTGGTGGGGGTTCCTACTTTATCTTCACATTATGCACCTAAAAAGTACTGTAATTAATAAAGCTGATGGTTTTCAGCGGTTTATGTCCACGTGTGTCATTTTCCACCCACAGTGAAAATTAGCTGTCATACATGTTGTCTACTTGACCTTTGTTTGAGATAGTCTGGCTTGGCCAGCATAATCACTTTCCCCTTGCTGAGCTAGCAGCATTAGCAGGTTCTCTATCAGCACAGGCGTGTGCTTCCCGACTGCGTCCGGCCATGTGTGAATGTGTCACTCGGCCTATTAAATGTCAGCAGGCCTCTTGGCAACAGAGTCAGGAATGGAGGAGATGCTTGAAACAAGTGTAGAGAAGAAGGTCCAGCGCACACCCAATCATTATTGCCCCCTGCCTCCTCTTAACCCACTCCCTCCTCGTTACGTCAACAGTCCCATTATCGGGGGACTTGCTTCTGGTGCAGAGTGACAAAAAGGAACATACACTGATTTCATGCTTGATGAGTAGCCGATTAGGGAAACACAAGTTAGTGTCGTAGTTTTCCCATAAACAGTTGTGAATCTGATCCCAGAACAGTCCTGAGCAGTAAAAGCTGAACCTGCATTGCTTCATTTTGTTTGGTTTTGGACGCTGTTGACTGACTGTATGAGACAGTTTGAGCATCCTTGACCAAATGACACATTTTTATCATTATTAATAGTAGTAAACAGTTCTTGGGAGCTAATCAAACATAAAACACATTTTCAGCGAAACCTAATGCATGGGTACTCCATCTTGCATAACATAAAAAATTAAAATAAATGTAAATTACCAGCATTGCCCCTGCCAAAGTTTGATCTCCTTACAGAGTCAGCACTTCGTATCACCCCCTTTGGCAGAAATCACAGCTTGCAAACACTTTTTAAAGTTATATGTCTTTCAGTTCTTGATTTTCTTTCCCCACTTTTCTTTACAGAAGGTCTTAATTTCTGAGAAATTGTTGGGCCGTCTTGTAGCACAGCTTGTTTAAAGTCTATTCACAAATTCTGTATGATGTTTAGGTCAGGGTACTGTCAGGGTAATTCCAAAAGCGCCAAAGGTTTGTCTCTTCAGGTCTTTCATGGTGGTTCTGAGATGTATTTGGATCATTGCTGCTGCATTCTATTTTTTTAACTGCAGCCGTTAAGAGAAAGTTAGACATTTGCATCCAGAAGTTGCTGGTATTTTGTGGAACCCATTCTTTCCATCCCTGCAATACTGCCAATACAACTTGCAGCAACAGAACCTCATGATTGATCCACCCCCATCCTTCACAGGTACGGTTTAGTTCTTTTTCTACAAATGTACCTCTGCTGTTCGTAGTCAACAGCTCTTGTTTCCAAAACTCATCTGGCATCTCCAGACGTGCTGTTGTACACTACAAATGTTAAGTTTTGTGAAAAGGTTGCATGTAAGGTTTACATCCTATGACTCTTCAATAAAGACTATATATTTGCAAGCAATGCTGCCCACCCTCTTAAATAAACCTTCCTGCAGGATTTTGACAGTCATTGTGGGGAGGAGGGCTCATCCAGACCTCCACAACATCCATATGTTCAGTCTCCAAATAAGCATTGGTAGCATAAAAAAAATCATTTTCAGGGATGAATGAAACTTAATGTGCTCAGGTTGGGACAGTGTTGAAACTGCACATTTATTTTTTGCCAAATATTGGAAAAAAGTGGCAACAGAGCTTAATATAAATAAATAGGTAAGTAAATAATAATTAAGTAAATAATAATTAAGTAAATAAAGAAGTAAAGTTTTAAAACAGTGGTTTAAAATCAAGTCCAGCTTGCTGATTTACCTGCTCTAAACTTGGCAAAGAACAAATTAGTTAAATCAAGTTGGCTGGCCATTTCCAAGAAAGTCCACTACATCCCCCATCCCCTCTAAACATCAGTGGCCTGAAATAAGCATCTCACAAAAGCCCTGTGGAGGCAAAAGCAAAGAGGGCAGTCGAGGTGTTAGATGCTGCTCTGCGCCTGCTGGCTTTCACATGTTTGACTGAGATGCTAAAGAGAACGGTTACTGTGTCCCAAAGGGCCACAGGGCGAGCGAAGGCAAGTGTCACTTTGGGTCACTCACAGTGAAACACTTGTGCTGTGTTTCGCAGCGCAAAGCACAGAGATGGGAAGAGTGGCATGACATGACCTCTGTCTTAAATGTTCAGCTGAAGCTGCTTTGATTCTGATTGACAAAGTGTAGGTAGAGGCTCCATTAAGCCACATCAAACCAATCCATGATAGATTATAGTCAAGTACTATATTATTTTAAATAATATACTGTGCTTTAAATAATGACTATGCCTCGGTATGGCACTACAGTAAGCAAAATATGTGGCCATTTATTTAGTTTTTACAAACGAAGGATAATACAAAGACCTTATTATGGTAATAATGAACAGATTAGACAGATGTACACAGACTATTCAAAAGTATTCAAAAGAATAGATAAAGTTAAAATAAAAACAAAATAAACACATACATAAATACAAATACTAGACAAGAAAGTATATTTAAAAATCCAGTGTAAATGTAGCTCAAATGAAATGTGATTATTATGTACATATGCAGGAAATATTAAATATCTTATTGTTTTGTAAGGTTCTGGGCCACAGTAAGGGGGCTTTGTAAGGTTCTGGGCCACAGCACTGGATTTTGTAAAGTTCTGGGTCAGAGTAAGAGGGCTTTGTAAGGTCCTGGGCCGCAGTATCAGGTTTTGTAAAGTTCTAGGCCACAGCAAGGAGGCTTTTATAAAGTTCTGAGCCACAGTAAGGGGGTTTTGTAAAGTTCTGAACAACAGTAAGGGTTTTATTGTAAAGTCCTGGGCCACAGTGGGGGATTTTTAGAGTGTGAGGTGTGCACTGCTGTAAAGGAGCCCTGCAGCTCTGGGGAAAAACTGTTAGAATGTGTAGTTGTGCTGGCTTTGAAAGTCCTCAGTCTTCTACCAGACTGAAGTGGTTGAGAGAGGTGAGATGCCCAGGGTAAAAGAAGTCCTTACAGTATGCTTCATGTCTGCTGTTATATGTCTTTAAGCATTGGCATTGGCAATTATCCTCGCCGCTGTCCGGATCTACTGTCACATTCATTAACATACGGAGTGATTATTATTATTATTATCATCATTTTCATCAACAGGAGTTTAGGCCAGACTGCTTTGTCAAGGTACAACACAGGAGAGCCAATCAGAACAGAACAAATATCAGTTTTAAAGGCACAGTCAAAAAAAAACAATAATTAATTCCAAGAGATAACAAAGTTTAGAAAGGAAAAGGAATTATGACATTTTTGGTACACAAACCCACTGATACATGATATACTAGAAAGAATGCATTTAGAATCCCCCGCGTTCCTGTATGTACTCTGAGTATTTGATTATTCGGTGGATCCGGCATGTCAGCTGTGCTTTTCCACCCTAAATATAAATGCAGAGTCTCTGAAAAAAGCCAAGGGGTGGAACAGGAAGACATGTGGTACTGAAGTGATTCACTATAGAACAGAGGCTTGAAATCTGGCTGGAAGAGAGTAGGTTGCTGCCCACTCATGTAGGTTTCCACCCACTACACACACACACACACTGACTCATTAAACCCCCACAAAGCAATAAATAAATAAAATAAAATCACACACACACACACACATATCACATCATTTCTGAAATGACCATCACACACACACACAAACACATAACATGGAATCTAACACACACACACACATGCATACACACGCACGACTGCCACCTCCACGTACAAACAGAATCTATGATCTGGCCTGAATTCCAAGCTGGAGCACAATTCAGAGGAATGCACTGAACAGAAAGGGAAGCACACATACACACGCACACACACTCAGAGTGTGTGTTTATATTACTGACACACACTACAGCTCCTCGGCATCTCCATGGAAACAGGATGGAGAACAGCTCATCAGCTCATCGTGCACTGCACAGCATACTGTCAGGGAGAGAGGGAGAAAGAGAGGGAGAAAGGGGGGGAGAAAGAGGGGGGGGGAAGAAGAAAATCCAGAGAATCCAAACCCTTTGAAAGGCCGGTAAAATTTAAACAGAAGCTAAATCTATTATTCACAACTTCTCACATAGAATCCCTTTCTGGCAAAAACCCCACATACAGTGGACATGCTCTGTTTCCACTAAAAGATTTTCAGCAGCCTTACAGTTGGGATCAACAGTGAACAGTCCATTCTGATGTGTTCTCCATGTATGTGAAGAATGTGAGGAAATGAGAGCTGTCAGTGTGCTCCCAGCTCACATGAGAGACTTAACATAAAACCTTAACCTAGTCCTGGCCTTTTCTGAATGAAAGCTGTACTTTTGGGGGTAAAGATATCATCCTGTGAACATTTAGTCCCCATAAAGCGATAAATACACCATCCCAATCCAACACATGCCTGCCCAGCATGAACAGTGAAGTATTACAAGTCCAGTCAGTAGGGGGAAACAGGTCACTAATGTCAACCCAGGTTTGCTTCTTGAGGCTGTGTTCAAGGCCACTTCTGTCATCACAGAGTGGACATACAAACTGTACAATGTCTCATAAGCGAATGTAAAACAGGTATGTGCACAGGTGATCCAATACTTTGATCCAGATGCCAGCATTTAAAACTTTTTTTCCACGACCATTTTCCAACCTGTCTTTGTCTCTCATCATTAAACAGGCAGTTTCTGTTACTGTAACGTTAAGACTAACATAAGATAAATGAGTTCTGTTCTGAATGGCAGTCCTGTATAGAGGGTATGCACGTGACATCACCACAGCCACGCCCAATGAGCACAAAAATGTAAAAGAGCTGTTGTGCGATTGACTGTACAAACAGATTCAGCAAGAATTCAGAGCTCTCCGTTTACAGACTGCTGAAAGCTAAAGTGAAGAGAAGCGAATGAATTACTGCAACTCTGGAATCCAGGCACCGAAACATGTGGGAGTGAAACAACAGTTTGGTGAAAAAAACAAGCCCATTGTAGTTGCGTATTTAGCAACATGCTAAGTTCAATTAAAATGTAAAGCAAGCAAAACCCAAATAAACCAGTCTGAAAACAGGATACCACTCCTAAGGCCATTTACTTGAGAATGAGCAAGTTGTATGGGAAGGTATTTTGTACAAGCTTCTATACACAGTTCTAAAACAGCTAAAACACAGTAGTAAAAAAAAAGAACAGTACTCAATAGTCTCAAGCAAAAGCAGCAGGTTCTCCTCAACCCGAGACAAGACAAAGTAAAAATAATATCCGAATCCAAGACCATTCATTAGCAACCAGTGCCATCCATGGCAGAATTCCACAACAAACAACTTGGTCTCTGTGGCTCGGTTTATTTTTAGCCTTGAACCCTATTTGGTGCAAATGATTTGTAGCATCCAGGGCTTGACTGTGAGCTGAAAAAGATGTCACTTGCTGGGAGGGTCACATTGTTTTGAATGAACAGTTGAAAATACATAATGTAACAAAATTCTGACAATGTGTTATGTGTCTACAGGCCATGTTGACTGTGTTCGGTTGATTTCACACTGAACGGGGAAAATTCACTGCCGCGCTTTCAGCGGTAAACGTAATTCACTGTGGCAGACATGTGGGGTCAAAACACAAATGTTTTTGGCCGAGTCTCAGTGCGGCAAATAGAGAAGCAGTGCATCTGGGAGTTCCCTCCAACATGGGAAGAGGCTAATTTGATCTTTTCCTGAACACAAGCTGAACAAGAAAAGGTTTAGCAAGGAAGCAGGTGCTGGCCCGAGCTGGTCTTTCAGGTTTGTAGTTATCAGTGTTAAGTCTAACTAATATAAGAGAGGCTCTGAAGTAGCTTTTCAAGCTAACATGCTGTCTCCAACTAGCCAGGACACATTTGCAGGCTCTCCCTCGGTACTGAGAGCACCTAACCAGCAAGCACAGAGCATACTGTGTTCAGTGTGAAAACAGCTTAAGGCATTCTTTTAGCCTTGCATAGCAGCACAGAAGAAACATAGGTTATTCCCATGAATAATATCCGTGATGATGACCTTGCATTACTTGCCCATGTTTGTGATGTTGAATTTGATCAATGTTGCCCTGCACTAACACTGACCACCCAAGCAGGGCCTCCAAACAGCTGCTGTTTCTGTTGTGGGCATGAACTCTCAGCAGTGCTTGTCCAGAGGAGTATACATGCTCTTTAACAAACTCCCTGGACATCAGTACAGCAACACAGCGTACACTTTGACCAGCAAGCATTGTTTCCTCAAGCATGCATCCACAAACATTAATCAGACCTGCATCAATACCCAGCAGCGCACTGCCTGACTCCAATGGTTGACTTGGAGGTTGGCTGTAGTGGCTGGCCAGGCTTGGCTGAGACTAGTTTGCAGTGCTCGGCTTGGCTGTCAGTGTTTGTGACTTGTGTTCGAGTCCAGGAAGGTTCAGGTTTATACAGAGCAGTCATGCTGACAGATTTTACTCAGCACACTGTCTGACACTCCAGCTGCCTACAGTCCCAGCCATTGTCCTCAGCAGAGCCTATGTGTATGTGTGTGTGTGTATGTGTGTGTGTGTATGGGAGAGAGACACTGAGGTACATTCACAGGACACTCAAAGGTACAACAATGTCAGGACAGAAATAGGAGCTGGGTAATTTTGATAAAAATCAATGTCATGCTATTTTCCAAATATAGCAGAGTATCATGCAGCGGAATGGTACTAAAATCTGCGTTAATGTAAAATCTGGAAATGTAATATTCTGACCTTCACTGGTCATTGTATCAAATAAACCTACCACCTAGGTGCCCATTGCAGGTTTATATCTGATACAGAACTTATCAGCCCCCATCTATCCCGTCTATCAGTGGACAATAGCAGATATGATCTGGGTGGTGGAGAATTCTCAGTACAGCAATGACACCAACATGGTATTGACATGGTACTGTGAGGTGCTGGTATGACTGAATGAGGCACAGCTGATACAGTGTTGGTGGAGTTGGTGTGTACACTTCTCAGCATTATTTGGACAGGATTAGTTTTACATGGGGAGGTGAAGTAAGGTAATTTTACCACAGGATGTTAAATTCTGACAGATTCGCAAGGCATAAATGTCTGCATAAATGACTGAAATGAGGGTGGGTACTCGATACACCTCCAAAAAATGGTAATGTAATGAAAGTTAGCAGCTACATGTTTGCCACAAACCTGAACAACCCAAAGTAATCTTTAATCACCTCCAGAATCTTTAAGAATGTGACAAAATATTTACCACATGTCGATTGGCATGGGCTCACTATAGCCTATGTTTATTTTTACGGCTGGACTGACATGGCCTATTTGGATGGAACTAAAACCACAGAGAAACTCTGGAGAAACGTATCCCATCTGAACAGGGCTTTCGACCACTTTATTAGACACACTTAACCATTTTCTCTACATGAACACCTATGAAGTGCACCAGCAAGTTGTCACAACACCTAAATTTGTGGTTGTTTGGGGGGGGGGGTTTGGGGGGGGAGACTAGCATGTACTTTTTTGTAAACACATGAAGCTCAGCCACTCTTTTTTAACTATCGCTAATACAATGGCACTGACGTTCAACACACTTGGAGGAGAACACTAACTGCTAATTTTAATATTTCAGCTAAGAAGGCACTGCTGCTGCACTGCATCACGCTTAGTGAGGAGAGGTTCATCCTACCCAGCCAGGGAGAGAGTGGGCGGTTACGCTCTCCAGGAATCCCGGCCACGGACTGCTATGAACGCACTTTCCCAAACTTAGCGCCAATGCTTGAACATCACATAGCTTGTTTTACTTGGACTGTTTTGCTCAGTTTTCTGTTATCACAAAGGGATCTTGAGACATTAAACAATACGTCTCCTTTCCTTTTACAGAAAGGAAACCTATTATTTCTTAATCCTTTTATGGATTTGTCTAGACTGTCTCTGAGAACAATCTGAGACACCTGGAAAGGTCCAGTTCTTGTATTCCCTAAGTAAAAAGCTAAAAATAAATTAATTAATTAAAGGAGGAATTACCTCAAGGCTGTACTGCTTAATATGTATCAAATGTATTACTAAAACATCACTAAGACAAAAACTTAATAGCACAGCATCTCAGGATCATAATATAGCAGTCCAGACAATATATTACTGAACACTAAGCAGGAGAGAGAAAAGCAAACAAAAAGTTAAACGACATAAAAGGGGAAAAGTTCATAGAACAACAGGGTAAAATAAAGTGGCCTCTAACCATAAAAAGGTCACTGCTTCACGGCACAGCCCATTCCGTTTTTCTGTATTGGTGTTTGTGTGTGTGTGTGTGTTTGTTTGGAACTGTATCCATTCCCTCCCTACATGCTCTTCAAAGTCCATTAGAGAAGAAACCATCAAGCAGAGACAGGATGGTGTCCCCCACGCTGTCTCGGAGGAGTCGTCCGCTCTGCGAACTATCGTCCAGACAATACATATTTTCCACGCGATCTATCAGCAATGTCCACACACTGCTTTCATGGTTCGTAAAATACCAAGCAGGGCCTTGGCGGAGTCCATCTAAAGGGCAGGTCATAACACAACACAAGCTTCAACGTGAATTTTAAAGTGTCATGCTATCATAAATGTATAACGGGGCGACTACATGTTGGATTCAGAGGTGTACCTGCTAGCCAAGACGTGGGAGCAGTCTCTAGGGAAGTGTGTGTTAGGATGCTATCTCTGACAAATGGCTGCCTCTAACTAGACGTAGACTAGTAATGTTTTATCATTGTTAAAGAAGCCAACCAAACTACCAGATGTTTTGTTACACAGAGAGAATAACTAGTCCTGTTAAGTTGTATTTACTGTATGGTACCTGAAACTTTGGATAGTATGTTTTTTTTAATGTGACACTTTTTTAAACACACAGCACGGTACACAGTCTTTTTTTTCCCTTTAAAGTACTGATATTGAAAACTTAAGCACAACCAGACACCAGTCCAGAGTATCCTATAGGTCTTTATAAACTAATAAGCTGTTGATGTTCTACTGACCTGTGATAGGGAGAGTACCGTCTCTATCGTTACTACTCGGAGCTTGGCACACCTCCTAATGCACTATGTAGCTGATGAAGTGGGCAGGAGAATGCTCATGAGAACTGTAACGCTGCCCAACCTGAGTCATATTTGAGTACAATTCTGTAATATTACTGTACCACCTAAGCCTACATGCTTTTATCACTTTCGGTGACACTTCTCTAACTCTCAGATTGCCCAGGAAAGCATGTAAACATGCCTTTTAGTGGTGGCTAAACCACTAAACTCTAGGGGGAGCCCAAGAGCAAGAATTGCCAATTCTTACATAATCCTGCTTTAACAGAATTAGCCATTAGTGTTCTCCTCCAAGCGTGTTGCGCTTCAGCAGCGTTGCATTAGCAGCAGTTTAAAAAGCAGTAGAGCTTGATGTCTTGGAGGAAACACATGCCAGCCCTTACCCTGCCAGTGCTGGTAGCATTATGCAATAGTTTGGTTTACTGTATCTTAATCTGCTCTAATGCTACATTTCCACCTCTCCTCCTTCTCCAATTCATGTAGTTGGTTGAAGCTGAAGGGCATAATGTCACTGTATACATTAGCTGTAGTGTAGCTATAGTGTAGCCTGTATGCCCTGGACCAATATTTTTAAGTGGGTTTGAGGGTCAATAAAGACACTTCATTCATTGTTCACATGTTTACAGTTCAGGTTTGCTATGTGAACCACACAGAGTTAGCTCACATAAAACTAGCTAGCTAGCTTGTCTCCGTCAGTGACATTATCACAGTTAAAAATCAGTAATGAAAGAAGTTAAACTTTGTAAATGAGACCACTGCCATTTATGTCAAGAGTCAGCAATGTTTTTTGCAAACAGAATAATTCCAAAGTGTAACCATTTGGTCCATTAGACACTCATGAATAAACATCTGTAAATGTGGTAAATCTTTGGGTACTAAACATGTTCTTGACGCAACAATACAGGACACATGGGATGGACTGTTCTCTCAGAGAGAGTCATGCTTACTAATGAAGCTAAATATACCTGCTGGTTATTTTGTACTGTTGTTAGCAGCTGGCTACCACACACACACTAGCAATTTATGTCCCTATTCATGCTTTCTTAAATATTACATAAAGTATTAATGTGTTACAATTTGTTTATCGTTAGCTAACTAGTAACTAGGATGGTTTGCCAAGCTAGGCACTGAATTATTAGCATTAGTCTCATTTCTCATTAATATGTTAGCTCATTGTCAGTGATGTTTGCCCTCCCACCCCATAAAAAAAAAACTTGTCACATGTTAACATTACATTTAACTAAGACGTAGCCTGAAACCAATAGATTTTGGCAGTAACCACAATACAGGTGAAATGTATCACAATTTACAGTAAGCAAGGAGATATATCGTGATTTTTCATCTAATTTTAGGAAAACTGTAGGAAAACTGTAGGAAAACTGTAGGAAAACTGTAAATAAAAAGTACAGCACTGCCATCTAGAGGCCGGAATTTAGAGCAACACAAAATGAACCACTGTCTGCCACCAATCTTTGCATCGAAACTACTAAGGGTTACTATTAGGGGCACAAATTCAAGGCATTGCTTATTTATTTATTTAATTTATTTTGTCTGAACAACATGTCCAAATGATGCTTTCTTTGGCTTGGTGACCCAAGTAGTCAGTGCAAATCTAGTACGCCCATTACTGATACACTCTACTACCCCACAAGAGGAGGAAGAAACAGAGCTAATAACATCATCTTTGAGTGCGTGTTGTTTCAGGATAAACACCGACCACCACTGATACCGACACATACTGATATGTGAAATATGTACTGTGATATGTACTGTGTATCATCATGCACTGCCCAGCCCTATGTACCTCCAGCTCACCCCACATAAGATCATGCCTTCCCTGTAGAATATGTGTATATGTGTAAATGTATCTGTACGTGTGTGATCATATGATTTGTAGTGCATGCCGCTTTTTTCTCCATGTGGAATCATTGATAGCTGAGGCACGCTATCATAGAAGAGAGAAAAATGCTTATATTTAGGACACACAAATATACGGCTCTGGGATGCTCGGACACTGCAGTGCTGAGTTTGGCGGGAGCTGCAGCACCAGGCTCAATGTGTAACTGATCAGATGTGGTCAGGATGGAGTGAGGAGTGACGGTGTAATTGAGCTTCAGCAGATAATCCAGCAGCTGAGCTTCAGACCAGCAGTCCACACCAGGTCGGTGAGTATGACCAGAACGGGCTCACAGCGAGCCCAAAACCCTGCACAGCAACCCCATCTGCCTCCTCCGTCCCTCATCACATCATTCCCATCTCCTAGGCACTCTCCTCTCATACACACACACACACACACACACATGCACACACACACAAACCCTTCACCAGTCACACACAGCACTGGTGTGCTCGGCGCACTCGGCTTCTACAGCCCCTGTGACGGATGCTCTGCTGTTAAGCGGCGGAGCAGAAAATCGCATCTCTCCACTTCCAGAGCTGAGCAGCGAGCAGCGGGCATGGCCATTGCTAGGCAACCTTCCTGCATCGCTCGCTCCGGCCGCTCCGTTCACGCCAGCCCGGAGATGAAGGGGCAGCGTGAGGCACAAGCTGCTCATACAGATGTTGCTGCTTCTTTTTCATTGCGCAATAAGACCACACGGTCCAGCCAAGCACGAACAGTTCCCACACCCCCACTGAACGTGACGGATACCTGTAACCTGAAGCCTGTCATCATATTCAATACAGAAACTAGCCAACTGCACATAGGCACACTTGTTTAACTGGAATTCCACATTTCTCCACATTACAGCCACATATGGACCACAGCTCACTTACTGCCACCACTGCTCACCACAGAATCATTTGTTTGTTTGTTTGTTTGTTGTTGTTGATTTTTTCAGCGAGAAGTACATGTTGCACCTTCTAAAGCAGAAAGACAAGAGAAGACAAGCCAGAAAGGCTTCAGAAAAAAAAAAAAACAGGCAGCCCAGCAGAGTCCATGTTCTTACCTGAGAATCCGTCTCTGTGTGGGAGTCATTGGAGCACACGCATGCTTCTTCACACCATGCCAGGGAAGCAGAGGACAGTCATGGGAGAGAGAGAGAGAGAGAGAGAGAGAGAGAGAGAGAGAGAGAGAGAGGAAAGAACAGGTGCACAAATGGGCCAGATCCAGTCAGATTTTGGGGGAAAAATGTCTCTTCCGTATTTCTCAGATTTCCTATTTTTCCCCCCTATTCCCCCCTCTCTCACTCTCTCTCTCTGGATGTGCGTGTGTCCCTGGAGCGGAGGAGTGGAGAGGAGAAGAGAGGGACGGGTTTAAGCTGTGCGTTTAGTCCTCCACTGCAGCAGAGAGGAGGACCGAGACGCTCTCTGCATGTTCCACAGGATCTCAGAGCGCAGCAAAACACGGAGCCGGACTCGGATCGGGACTCTGCAGCTTCCTCTCTCCTCCTCTTTCTTCTTTCACTTTCTCATTCACTCCTTCTGCCTCTCCTTCTCCACAGAGCTCCATTCACTTGCTCTTGATTCGCATCGGTCCCGTGTTGTCCTCGGCTCATTTATCAGTTTTCTCTCCCCATCAGGAGAATGTCACGACCAAACCAGACATCCAACAGGAGGGGGAGATGAAAAAAAAAAAAAAAAATCAATCAGGCTGAAAAAGGAATCCTCCTCTGAGGATGATGTCACTCTTACGGCAAAGAGAGTAAGAGAAGGTCTTTATCCACTCATGCGTTGTAGTCATCATCATCATCATGAGACATGAGACATGAGACAACAAGAAAAGGGACCCATTAATGTGTGTGTAAATAAGAATTCTGCCACCCCCAGACTGTACTTGCAATTCAACAGTGGTGCTCAGGCCCCAGTGTGCTAGAACAGCTTGTTCTAACCACGGATGTGGGCTTGGAAATGTATTCATTTCAGTCGTAACTCAAGAAGTGGGTTCTATAGAAGTCACACTTTTGCAAAATTATCAACTTTTAACTATTCTCACTTTTGAGTATGTTCTGGATCCTGAAGTATCACGTCTATCAGTACATCACCAGTATTATCACCTGTTATTAGAGGTCAGGCACCTTGTGTGGATGGGGATAGGGATCAGGGCTGATAGCAGCAGGGAAAACGGGATGGGATAATGGAGGGTAAAAACAGAATTATAGTTTAACAGATCCATCCTAAAACAGCGCACACTCGCACTGTGCTGTTGCTGTGTGTTTCTTCCTGGGGGGCAGTAGACTGTAAGAGTAGCTTGAGCATGATAATCGACTTCTAGAAGCTCATCTTAAGAGAAGAGCTTTAATTAAAGAGCTCATTTTAAAGAGAAGTAGATTTTAAAAGAAGAAATATCACATCAGCATCAGCCAATATTCAAGATTGTGTTATATTCAACAGATTTCAGTGCTATTGTGTTGTGTCTTGCTTTCCTGCCAAAAGAACAGCACTGTCCGTTAAAGTTTCAGAGAATTTACACTTAATTACACCCTAAATACACTATTAGAAACAGCCAACTTGTGTTCCACTCACTGGCCACTTTATTAGAAACCCCAGGCCTAACTTGTGATTCCACTCACTGGCCACTTTATTAGAAACACCTAACTTGCGCGTCCACTCACTGGCCACTTTATTAGAAACACCTACCTTGTGGATCCACTCACTGGCTGCTTTTTTAGAAACCCCTACCTTATGCTTCCACTCACTGGACACTTTATTGGAAACACCTAACTTATGCTTCCACTCAATGGACACTTTATTGGAAACACCTAACTTATGCTTCCACTCAATGGACACTTTATTGGAAACACCTAACTTGTGCATCTACTCACTGGCCACTTTATTAGAAACCCCTAACTTGTGCTTCCACTCACTGGTCACAAAGCTTGTGTCTGTAGCTCAGCAGGTGGTCAGCAGCAGCTGAAATGAGCTGTCTGATCCTCGGTGAAGCTGTGGCAGAGCTAGTTAAGCAAAGGCTATCTTAGTGAGTGGGCTACAGATCCAAAACCATGGAGACAAGAGATTTATCTTCAGCTGTCTGCGTAATGTGTCTGAGTAATTCTCATCTAAACGTTAATAAGTGGGGTTTCAGTCAGCCAGACTTGAATTTCTTATCCTGCTAACTGAGCTAATGCTAACCAGCTTCTCTCACCTGATTTAGAGCAGGTTAACATTTGCAGGTGTTGTCAGACTGATTCAGTCGATTTAATACTTATTGAAGAACAAATGTAAAATTACGCTTGTCCACTTAGTATTTCACCTTGTGAGCAAGCTGAACTTTGTATTTGATAATTTTACAGTTTAAAATAATGCAGGTTGAGGTGGTACAGAAGCTGCATAAATGTAGAACAGCCCCTGCCCCCCGGTAATACTGTATCCTACGGCAATTCTTTGAGACGGTATGACAGTATGACAAAAGCAGATACTGCCCAAGCCTACCTGCAACAATGAGAAATGGGAGGCAAGACTGGGAGGCAAAAAGGCTCAAAACTGAACACTAAACAGTTGTTCACTTAGCAGACGAATATCCGCCATGAACTTCCGGACAGTATTGTACACTACCTCATATCCGAGGCCATTAGCCATTTCAACACAGCCTCCTCCTATGGGTCTATGGGTAATTTATGACATTAATTCAAAGTAGAGCCCAACACAAGACCATTACTTTGTTTCTGCCCTTATTTGAATAAGGTGAGTCTTAATTACAGTAGGACGGGATTGGAGGCACCTATTGGCTAACCACAGGCCAGCTCAAGGCCAGGAGACAGCTTGACAAATAGCCCTTTCCCCAGAGGAATGCTGCACACTGTTCTGAGTCATAAATAAAGGGTGATACAACTTGAGATGTGTATAATTGCAAAAAGATCTGGGCTTTCTTCTCTTTAGCTGAGAGTAATTGGAGAGATATTAGGTTGACATAGTAAAAAAAGAAAAACATAAAAAAGTCCTAAAATGCAAAAATGCCATTTGTTATATCTGAACATGCACTTAAAAATGTCTGCAGGTTTTTTTTTTTGTTGCTTTACAGATGTATTCTCATCAAAGCTGAAGATATAGAATAAAAATGGTAAGTGCAAGGTAAACAAAAAAAAATATTTTTCAGTGCAAAATATTGCTTTTTTTATTGTATGTCCACTGCAGTGGGCTAAACAGCATGCAGAAGCACTTTAAAACTTTATATTTCCAGTGCAGTGGGAAAGCTCTGAATAATACATTTGATCCCAGAATTATGAATGAGAAAATCAGTCTGGTGGACACACCCAGGAACAGTTTGTTGATACAAAGAACATATAAATTGTAAGGTGCAGATCATTAAAAATGCTTTTATTAGACTGTTTGGCACGCTAGATTTCACCAAAGATCACAGATCACACTCTCAGACCACAAAATGTATTACACAGTGAAAATGCTACCATTAAACTGACACTAGAGCTCTTTGTGACATAGGCTATTCAGACATTTTAAGAGTGGTTACACTAAAAGTGGGGTTCCCTTTAGGGAGGAAGGGAACGTCACATTGCATAAGGAGGAGTGAACTGTGGTTTAGCACTTCATTCCTCAACCCCAGCTGAGGTGCCCTTGAACAAGATGCCTACCTGCTCCATAGGTGCAGAGGTAGCTGCTTACCACCCCAGGTGTGTGTGTGTTCACTGCCACAGAGGGGTTAAAGGAAGAGGTTCAATTCTGTAGTGCTGTAAATTGGCTATACTTCAATATAAGGTATTTAATTAACTCCAGTTACCTTAACTCACGCCCATCCATGCTCAGTGTGTGAGGAATATAAGTGGCCTCCTTTGGGGACCCTGTGGAATATAATGCAGCTTACGATGATGCATTTCCTGCATGCTGCACCTTCCATCCCAGCAATGTGCTGTCTTTAGTCTCCAAGTCTCATTCACATTCAACACCCATCATTCAGTCACTGTTAATTGCACGCAACATGTTAATTGCTCTGATGCTGTGAGGCTAGCGTGCTGGGCACATCTGAGGTGTGGAGAATAAAGTCTTATTACCCGAATCCTGGAGGGCCACAGGCCTCTCTCCCTTCTCTCCAGACCCTTTTAACTCATGAAGAGCTTCTTAATAAGCGTATGATTTAAGGCGGGCATTGCTAGAGAGGGAAAACACTGAACTCTGCAGTACTGCCACTCTCCAGTGTCTGATTTTAAGTCACGCTTGTCGAGAGCATTCTAGTTGCAGGTAGCAAAAGAGATGCTTGGAAAACTAGGGTAAAGGAGACTACACCTGGTCTCTGTGTTTTAATGTGGCACCATCTAGTGGTCAATCACAAACATTATTCTGTATAACAGTGAGCTAATGTTGTACACTGCACAAAATGAACGGTTGACTAAGTCGAGGTACCCAATTAGTTCTAATAAAGTCTGATCATTCCTGTTGCTAATTGCTTTCATGTGTGGTCCTTCTTTCAAGCCACAACACAGACAATAAAAACGGTTCCCCAATCTCCAATTCTGTCCCATATTAAGGACAGCAGGTGCAGCTGATTTTACATTTCAGAATCAAAGCAGTAGCAATTAACATGCGAGAGAGACAGATACAGAGCAATGATGAAAGATGAGAAATCAAGAAACTGATGAGTCAGTCTGGAAGAACTACAAAGGTAGGACACCCATGATAAGAAGATCTCTCGTGAGAAGCGATTCGGGACAGCAAACAGACACGAGCGAAGCAACATCTGCAATATCTCACTTTAACATTCGCACTGGGTGGATGCCATCCCAACACCCATCATCAAAAGTGCTGACAGTTGGTGATGACAAAGATTTCATTATTCTGGGAGTATCTGAATCGGACTGGCCTCAATGTGTGGATACTGAAGAACGGATTAGAATACATTCCCAGATGGAGTCCGTGACTCACACAACTACTGTAGCTGCACTGGTACTCTGAAAGCATGTCCACGCCAACCTCCCCCTGATACGATCAACCACAGTCTCCATAGAAACAGCAGCCACAAATGAACAAAAAAAAAATGCAACACTCTGACAACATACACCATGCACAGCTCATCCTGAAACCAAGCCTGCTCTCAGTCCCTGAACCAAGAAGGGATTAGTTTAAACAAATCCGTACATTGGTAGGTTCATTCCAAAGGTTAACACTCCTTATATTGAGGAATGAGGAAAACATGCATTACTGTGCATTAATATCTAGATAATTAGTTCATTCAGCTAATTTAGTGTGAACTCACTGCACAAACATGATCGATAATCTCCCTAGCAGCTGAACATTTCCTACAGGAGGTCACCATGTTCACAATGCCAGGCGTAGGCTAGAAGGGTATAAAAGCCCCCCCAGCCTTTGGGTTCAGAAGCAGTGGACATGTGTTCTCTGGAGTGATGGAGCTCCATCCAATCCCTTTGAGATCAGCTGTAGTGGCAGAACTATTCATCCAGTATCAGTATCTGATAGCATTTATGCTCTTATGTGGCTGAAACCATTTAGATCCTCACAGCAATGTTCCAACATCTAACCATCTAGTGCAAAGTCTTCCCAAAAGAGTTCAGACTGTTACTGTAGCAAAAAGGGACACACTGCCTGTTTATACCCTTGATTTCAGAAGACACTCAGAATGAGTTGGTGCATACAAATTTTTGCAACTCTGGCTGTGATGAAGAAGCATAAAATGGACCAAGAAGAGAGTGTCTTAATAAAACTCTTGAACAAACACACACACACACACACACACACACACACACACACACACACACACACACACACACACACACACACACACCCCATGCACTTGAGGACTGGGTGCCAAAAGTTCAGTAGGTTCAAAGCCCCCCCTCCACCCCTGTTTTTTGTCCTCCTTCATTCCTCTTACCTGAGTCAAGCTTCCTGTCAAGGAAAAGGCAGCAATGTGTCCGCAGTATCCATGGTAACACCTGTGGGAAATGGAAAAACAATTATGGAAACAATACAGTGAAGTGGATTCATTAATAATAGAAGATAGTTTGGCTTGGCAGAGGAGCAGAGACACAACTCAGCACTTAACAAACCCTTCAGCATGAAGGGATGAACAGGATGGAATCTTTACAGAGCCAGATATAAGCCATGGAAGTCACACGGCTACCTGAGATAAGCTTCATATTACTATCAAGGCTTCTTAAGATAATGTGACAACACTGCAGACATGCTACTAAAATCAATAAGACATTAATGGACAACATGTAACAGATATGATCTCTTATGACTGCTTCAGCTGTCTCTCTCACTTGAATCTGAAGGTCAGCAAGACCAGCTGAACTGGGTTGAATCCTGACTCATCACATCAATTCACACTGAAATCTCCATCTGCTCTGGCTCAGTCTGTCAAAGCAGCACTACCACAACTGCATCCACGCACATCACCCGCGCAAATGAATCCCAGGAGCAGCCTACCTTCTTCAGTGCTGACATTCTTATACCATCCTCATCTTCACATAATCTTCATCAGTGGCGATGAAGAGCCTTTACACAACCCCAGCGTTGGGGAGAAGGAGCTGAGACGTCACATGTTTCTGTCTGGTAGGGCATAAATAAAGGGATGGGTCAAATAAAAGAATCAGCTGGCATTAAGGTAAATGCTGCACCGTGTGCTGGTGCAGTCAGTCAGAGATTTGTTTTGCCCACCTGTATTCAGACAGGCCCCGCCCCCATGTACTAAGAAGACTGGCTAGTAGTTCCTAGTTAAAAGGATTCCAACAATAAGTAGGCAGGACTGTCAGAATACGGGTGGGGAAAGAAGCAAGCCTTGCAGCTCAGTGCTACAGGCTGTGTGTTTGGTGCCCCCATATGGCAGGTTTGTATTCAAACAATCCTAATCCTCAGGAAACACCTCAGACTTCTACTAAAGTAAAACAATAAAATATATAGAGTGAGCAATAACCATCTGAATGAAGGTTCCTAGGGGATCTTTGGGCTACTATATTTGGATACCCAACTACACTGTTCTTCAATTTGAAACTGTGAAGAATCCTCTTACAGTGATTTGAGGAACCTTCAAGAAGAAAAGGTTCCTTAAAGATTCCTTAAAGCACCTTAAGAGGTTTCTCCACAGTGACAAATTGACAAACCTCCAAAAGGTCCTCAAGGATCTCATACTTTTATCATTGTATGATGAGCTTCTTGAATTTAGCTCACTGAAATAAACCTGTAGGTTCTACTAATAATCTTTTCTTGTAAGATTCCTTACAGCACCTTAAGAGGTTCACCCAGTTTCAAATTAAACATCCTCCAAACGTTCCTCAATGATCTTGTCCTTTTAACAGTGAAAACACAAATAGTTCAATCTATTTCTAGTTCAATTGATTTATGTTTATTTATTATGATTTTGGTGAAAAGTGCTGTCAATAATTTGGTTCAGGACTGTAGTCAACCATTAACCAATAACATTAGCGATTAACAATAACTTTAATGATTTATTCTTTGAATAAAACTGTTACATTAACACATGCTACATCACCACAGAAAACTGCTCTTTATCTGCATTCAACAGACAATGTTATTAGTGTTGGCAATTCTTTGCCCTTACCAGCATGCCAGTGGACACTGTATGTCTGGATTGGCCTGATCATGACCTTACAGTTCAACAGGTAATGAGTTTCTTCGAGTCTGATGTCTTTACAGCCAAACTGGCCATTGAGTAAGGTTTCACACTTTTTTTTAACCCATACA
Source organism: Salminus brasiliensis (assembly GCF_030463535.1). Taxonomy (NCBI): domain Eukaryota; kingdom Metazoa; phylum Chordata; class Actinopteri; order Characiformes; family Bryconidae; genus Salminus; species Salminus brasiliensis. The sequence goes on from NC_132878.1 coordinate 67,973,484, forward strand.
CAGTAGCACAATATAAACAGCATTACTTGCTGACAGGCTAAACTGTAATTTGTTATATAAGAGTTGGTATGTTTTGCTCATGGGTTCCCCCTACAGTTGTGGAGTTCAATTCACTTTACACCACTGCTGTAAATACAAATTCCAGTGTAAAACCTAGGTTGCAAGCTAGCCAACATATCTATACTCAATGGATCTTCATTGTGTTTGTGTGACGGCCGCTGCTATAGAAAATTAAACACATAAAGAGTAACATGTTTTACTTGTGATATGTTGCTCTTCGTTTGCCCCATTTTCTAGCTTTCTACTTTTGCTTTTTAGAAAGCAATTTATTTACATTAACCTGCATTACGTTAACACCTTTAAGCTTTTAACCTTCAGCTGAAGAGTCACTATTGTGAATATAAATGTTTTTTTTTTCTGTAGACAATGACAAAATGTATCTGCATACAGTTATTCTGCTGATAATTATAACAGAATATCAGTATCTGAATCAGAATCTCTTTATTTCACCACGACATGTAAAAAAAGCAAACAAACTAAGAGATAAAAAGAGACTAAGATATAAAAATACACTAAACAATCAAAAGAATAAGAATAATAAACGTATAACTTCAATTATATAAACATATAACTTCAAGGAAATGTTTTGAGGATGTAATAGAATAGAATATATTCTATTACATCCTCAAAACATTTCCTTCACCTTGAAAAAAACAAGATTCATATTTTAACAGAGGATCCACTGATAATTGACCACAAACAATTCCATAGGACATTTAATTACCACAGAGACCATGTTTGAGCACTCCAATCATTTTCCCATTCAGATAGAATGAAAGCCGAGAGAAATCCTCACACTTCTGATCAGGCAGAGATGTTGTTCTAGCTTTTCACACAGTACAGCACAGTATGTTCTGACACAGTGTAATGAAACAGAATAAACCTATTAAGGTAAACCCTCTTGTTCTCAAAAATCTCCACCCTGGAGAGCAATTAAAACACAGGCTTCATGTGGACGGAAAGCCTTAACCATATTGTCATACCCAAGCTGGCATCATGGAGCTTCTATGAGCTTCTATTATCACAGTTGAGGTGCACTGCTGGGTCTATCTGACCGGGCTGCTGGAGAGGAGGCTCTTTTTCTGCACTCTGTCTCATTTAGACAGGTTGATGATGCAATTTCAAAATATTTTCTGCAGAGGACCCTTTCAGAAAGCACTGGAAACAAAAAGGAACTTTTCAGATTTCAGTCCCTATTACATAGATCTGTCTTTTCAGGCATATCTTTGTTTCTAAGTGTTTTTCACATTCTGCGTGATGAAAGATTTTCACAAACATAGAAGCTTTTTTATTTTTTTTATAAATCTCTTCATTTTCAGAGACATGTCTTTGTCTTCCACTATGGCTTACCTGACTGCTAATGGATGTCTCACACTAGGGGTCTTGGAGGATCACAGCACTGCAGGGTTTAGCATTTACCTGCTGTAACACACCTAATTTAACTTGTGAAGGACTAGGTAATGAACAGGGCAGCAGCGTAGCCCTCCGGGACTGCAGAGTGACACCCCTGTTTGAGTGGGTTTCAGTGTTTGTAGAACCCATTAAAGCACCTGTCTGTTCCACTAAAGCTCCTTCTAGCACGCTGGTCAGAATGTGCTGCAATCAGCAAGCTGCTAATGCAATTCCGACCTGGGTAGCAGTCCAGTGCACCTTGATATAGAAGCATTTATCTGAGTTTCCTTTATTAACTTTACTACTTTTTTAACTGTATTACTAAAGCATGTAAAAGTCAGTCAGTTTGAGAAGGCCTTGTGCCGTGCCATTATTTGGCAGGTTATTATGGCTTAAGCATGCTTTTGCAGTTGAGAGCTCTGCAGAGATGACATATGGCACTCTCAGCAACTGGGTAAAAGAGCTCTATATAAAAAAAACTGACCTGGAAAGTACCATAGGTGGTCCAAGATTAGAATGTCAAACAGATGCTGTGCTGTAATCAATATTCCCTACTGCGGAGAACTATGCAGAGCAAACACTATTATTGAGAACAAAAAGAACGTCTCCTACATAACTGATGTTATTCCCTACTTTGTCCTCTAATCGCTATACCATACTTTGGAGCACGATATAAAACTAATATAGGGAATTAAAATGTCCCCTAATCATTATAGCCTACTTTGGAGCACTATATAGAACACTAATATAGCGATTTAAAATGTCCCCTAATCACTATGCACTACATTGGAGCACTATATAGCACTAATATAGGGGATTAAAGTCCCCCCTAATCAATATAGGTCAGGTCAGGTCAAGTCGAATTTATTTGTATAGCGCTTTTTACAACTGTTGTCGTCACAAAGCAGCTTTACATAATTAGTAATTAGTGAAAGACAGAGACAAAAAAGAAATTACATAAGAAGACATGAAGGATCCAAGACCCCCAGTAAGCAAGCCAATGGGGAACACTAATATAGGGAATTAAAATCTCCCCTAATCACTATGCACTACATTGGAGCACCATATAGAACACCAGTATAGGTAATTAAAATGTCCCCTAATCCCTATACCCTACTTTGGAGCACTTTACAGAACACCAGTACAGGGACTTAAAATGTCCCCTAATCACTATACACAACTTTGGCCCACTACATTGGAGCACTACTTTGGCCCACTATATAGAACACCAGTACAATGAATTGAAATGTCCCCTAATCACTATACACTACTTTGGCCCACTACATTTGGGCACTACTTTGGTCCACTATATAGAACACCAGTACAGGGACTTAAAATGCCCCCTAATCACTATACACTACTTTGGCCCACTACATTGGAGCACTACTTTGGCCCACTATATAGAACACCAGTACAGGGAATTAAAATGTCCTCTAATCAGTATACACTACTTTGGAGCACCATATTGGAGCTCCACTTTAGAGCATTATATAGAACACTAATATAGGGAATTCAAATGCCCCCTAATCACTATACACTACTTTGGAGCACTATATAAAACTAATATAAGTAATTCAAATGTCCCCATACCCTACTGACTAGAATCACAAATCATTACAGTGAAAATCATAAGCACTATCTTGAACAGAAATTAGCCTGAATTATTATTCCATATACTATATAAGAACACATTACAGAACGAGGCATGGTTTAAGACACTATTATACAGACTTCACTCTGTGACAATAGTGATCAGTACATTGTGAGTATTTCATGTCTGCTAGGATTCATTGTTTGTAAACTACTGCAGTGCACTGTGGGATTCTACAAGTGTGCTGGATGTTCTCCACTAGATTTACAGACCACCACGAAGTGACATGCTTCTAAAAAAGCCATATACAGTGAACAGGGCATAGTCGTGGACACGTCTAAAGCCGAAATGAGACAGAGTACCACAGCAGGACACCACAGGGGGGCAGCCCCAAGCTTTTCTCCTCAGCAGGAAAGATAAGGGTGAGAGTTTCTTCTGGCCTGGAGAGGCGGGAGATAGAAATGAGCAAAAGTTCTCTGCCACAAATGATAACAATGTTGGTGCCATTCTTTGAACCTTATCAGCACATGCAACACACCCTTGCAGTTATTTACACACACATCTGCTGACAGGCATCATCTCTTCTTTATCCTCTGTATGATGAATAACATTAAACTGCACCGCCAAAGGTGTCCGCACAGTAACAAACACGAGCCGTTCATTTTTATTTTACTGCACACTGTCAGTCATTGTTCCTAAGATATTGCTTCACTTAAGATGTATGTATGTGTGGTTTTATGTATTAAATTTGTCATTCATTTTTACAGGTCTTACAATTAAAACTGGCTGATTTGTTACTGTGCCTTCAACACTGAAATGCAGTTTGGGATAGTAACAGACTTTGCCTTTCAGTAGAGACTGTATATAAGTGAGCTCTGCTCTGATTGGCTGCTCTGTGCAATGCATTATTTAAAAAGTTGACTGATGGGTGGGGCTAAACTGTTGTAGGCTGAATTAGAAGACATGTGTAATGATATGTAAATGTGTTTGATTAGTTCAAAATATATATAGTACATTTTAGTTCCCATGTGGTCGCTGACAATGCGAAAACCTTGTATGTCCATTTTGGTTGTTTTCTATGTTTGAACATAATTTGAATCAAGAAGATGTTCTTCATATTGTATGGAACTTTGATCTCATGATATCTTCTCCTGTAAAGTTGACATTTTGGAAACATGAGATTTGTACCTGACAGCAACAGTATATGTATTTTAATGACTGAGAAGTAAATAAAAAGTTTCACAGTTTTACAATATTTATATACTCAAAATATTTTAATTAAGAAATGTGAGAAAATTCAGTTTTTCATGATAGAGGTCCTTTATATTTACATTTTTTCATCATTCTTTGCAAAAACTACAGCTTCTATTAGGTTTTCTACTGCATATCTACTGATATTTTTAAATCTACTGCATTTTTTGACATTTGCTATTTAATAAGATTGCTCACTATAGCCCAAACTTCACTGTATGAAGCCTTGGAGCACAGGGAGGGTTATTAGTCTCCCAAACTAGCATAGTGTTTAAAGGCGGCAGCAGCAATTATTTAAGGCCTCAGTCACTTCATACAGGTCTCTATGTACTTCACACTTTCTAGCAAGACAGATGATTTATGTTGATTGTTTATTATTCCTATCAGGAATCGTTACGGATAGCCAATCAGCTTCTACCACTGAAACAACAGCAGCTTTCAGAACATGGTGCAATTTATCATACTGTCTATCAGTAAACTCAGAGCGAGCCCCAAAGAGAAGAGTTCTGATTGGAGGTTTAGACACACTCCTTCACTTGTATTTATGATGTTTAGAAATCCTAGCCTGAAGAGACAAAAAAAAACTTCCTGTTGGGCAAAAAAAGAAGCCAGAAGATAAACACAGGCTGGTGATTATGATCTGAGAGGGCACCACTGTCTGCTGAACTGCTCTGTCAGGTCTACAAGGAACTTAGCACTCTATACCAAAATAATATGCACTGATAAATGTGGAAAATTAGCCAGTCTTCATCATTAATAAGCCGCTTCAGCTTCAGTAATAGCCTTCAGTGTGTTATATGGAAAATCTTTTTTGTGAAAATGATAATGTTTCCAAAAATGTATTCCGCATGTAATGGTTCATTTTCCCACAGTGTCATGTATACTATAACATTGCACAGTCAGGTAATAAGGTGTTCAACATAGTATTTATACCTGAAATGCTGTAAAGCAATTTGAATGATTTTATATGTTAAATTTGACAAACAAAACATTATCAGTTCACTGTCCATATGCAGAACGATCTCGATCACGTACACTTGATCGTATCAACCCCACGTACACTTGTACAGTCATGTGAAAAAGTTGGGACACCCCATGCAAATCTTTGTTTTTTTTAAATATATTTTAACATTTGGACATTCATTTAAAACTATTTTAAGAGATGGAGAGGTAATATTACTAATCATATAAAGCTGTAGAAATGTATTCAATGTATTTTAATATCTTTACAATTACTTTACAATTAAAATCTTTACAATTAAAAAATGTAATTAATAGAAAGGCTAATTTTCTAGGAAAAAGTGCCCTTATACCACCATGCCATAATAGCTGGTATAATCATAATAATGACTATATATGACTCTCTCTCTCTCTCTCTCTCTCTCTATATATATATATATATATATATATATAGCAAAAGGCCAGAAACCATGCCAAATACACCATGTAACAGGGGTTGTTATACTGTAAAAAAACACAATATGCAACTTTGTGTGCATCTATATTACAGGCTCAGATGTCAATGCAGCTGCCAATTAATAATTGTACTCTTGGGTTTTATATCTGACAATCTGGGCCTCGCTGAGCTGTGATGTGATGTGGACATTTGCCAGACTTCACAGCTCGATAAAATGCCCAAGGCATTCCTTCACTTCACCCCAACCTCTTAAAATCTGTTTGCTATTACTGGACACCAAAAGGAGTCTGTTATCATCAGTAAAAAATGTTGGGCATTGGTCAAACACACGTAGCCTCAAGCAGAGTGCGAGTTATGCAAAGACATTTTAAGACTCATTAAGCTTTTACTCCACAATAGAAAGAAAACTGACTTTTTCCTGTAGTTAGCGATCAGCCTAGCTAGTTGTGGTCAGCCAGGTCTTAGAAAGCATATATAGAATATAAAAAGCAGCATAGCTTCCAGCAAGACTGTGAACTTTAAATCTTATTTACATTTCTTTATTGTTAAATTTGTCTTCTTAAGTAATTAATTAATGTATTTATTGTTGTTTTTTTTACTGACCCCTGGCATATAAGTATGTAGAACTGCGAAGAACTGCGAAGATGTGATCCAAAGATGTGATCCAAAATGTCATCCCCATTCATTTTCAACAGGTACTAGTGGAAACAAATGTATTGTAAGGTATTGTGGGATATTAGGGGGTGGCGTGAACATGACTTGCCCCACGCTGACCAATCGGGCAAAAGTAACATTCTGCTGTCCTACACATTTCCATCTGCACAACATGTACAAAAAGCTTATAACGGCTGTGTCTACGTTCCCCATTCTATATGATTCTACATTGCTAGAATCAGAGTCTAAAGTAAAAGAATCACAGCATGGAGGAAAGTTTCTGACAGTGCATGGTGTAGCTAATTTACAGTGTTTAATCTTCATACACATACATCTACACAGTACAGTCAAAAACAAAATCTGAAATATTTTAACTTTCATACTTCATAGAAATATTTAATCCAAAAAGCCCTTTATGACCCCTTTTTAACTTTTCTGTCAGGAAAAAATAATCTCAACCCTAGCTATACAGCTGTATGGATTCCCATACCAGTCCTTACTTTTGTTGTGTGTGATTTTGTCATTATTTGACAATGAAACACTAGAAAAAGTCAGAAGTGCAGACTTGAATGTGCTGAGACAGATTGTAAATTGAATGTCCATGTAATTGATTAGCTAATGAATTATATAAGATGATAATTGAGAAAGTATGAAACAATATCACACGACTTCTAAGGGTTGCAAAAAGCTTCTGGTTAAAGTGCCTTTAAAGTTTCAATGGCTGTGTTGGATAATACAATCATGAGCAGGTGTTGAGTTAGAACCTTACATAATCAGTAAAACGAACACCCCATCACTTCTCTCTACTTCCACTTCCAGTTCTGATGTATTCATGCCATTTACCCACACACACATACACACACACATAGACACACTCTTTGCGTGAGAAGTCATGCCTCCCTTTTTTTTCTCTGGGGTTTAAAGCTTTTTCGTTTTTTTTCTTCACTGACATGACTGTAATTAATCTTTGTCTTCCTTACACACAAAGCCCACTCCCCATGTTCCTCTTACCAGGATGTTATTTTCCCCATTTTTTCCCCTGCCTGCTTTCCGATTTCTCTGGGAAATGCAAGTCGTCAGAGTTTCTGCATAGATGGGCTGATAATGATTCAGTTTCATAAGTGATCGGAGGAAGGGTGGGCTGGAGGGCTTCAAAGTGTGCTTTAATGAAACCCACATGATCTGCTGTTAAAGGCCTGTTACATACATTGCTCTTCAGAAGTACTGGGACAGTGGGCTTAAGAAAAAAGTAGTTTTGACTGTGCACTCTAGGAATGAAAGTAAAAGATGATAGCGTTTTTCCATAATGTCTGCTGTTGAAGTCTTTGTAGAATGAAACATTGCATTGCACACAGTAACCACATGTAACAGGTGACCTTTAACCTTAGAAACATTTTATTTTATATCCATTTTCAGGTTTTTGCTTCTTTATTGATGCAGAGAAATTGCCTTACCTGCCTTATTTAGTGTGAAAATACAGTAATAAACTGTGTGTCATGTTGAAGGAGAGGATTGTGCTGCAGCAGCGTATTACTCGTCTCTTTAGTAGAGGTTTGTTGTTTCCAGGTCTGTTCATAAAAAACAGAACTAGTCTAATTTCTGCACGTCTTTTTATCCTGTGACCTTCCCTTGTCGTTTGTGATGCTGATGATGATCTGTATTACTAGCTACAACTTACCCCATTCGCTACATTCAGTAGACAGTCATTTACATTCAACTTAGTTAGTTTAGCTGGATATTAAAAGATCTTCAGTTGAATGTTAGTTGAATGTCAGGTGAGCATCTATGAGGCATCTGCAATAGTCCATTCAGGTAAAGTGATACCAAAGCTTCAGCAGATGAGATAGGAGAGATTCTGCATGCGACAAGTGTTGCTCGGGTTCTTCACCAGGCAAAGCTTTATGGGAGAATGGCAAAAAGAATTAATGGTGGTCCATGGTGGTGGCAGCAGCCATTTAACTCATTACATTTAAATTTACATTTAAGGCATTTAGCAGACGCTCTTATCCAGAGCGACTTACAAAAGTGCTTTGCTATTTACTCAAGAATAACCTCAGCTAGTTTGAATAGGCTTAAAATTTAAAGATACCTCTAAGCTTAAACATTACTAAACACAAGTCAGTAAGGAGATCATAGTACTTTACTATTCGCTCAAGTATTCTCGGAAGAGGTGGGTCTTCAGTCAGTTCTGCTGTTTGGACACCCAGGGGAAGTTCGTTCCACCACTTTGGTGCCAGGACAGAAAAAGCCTGGATGTTTGTCCTTCAGAGGAGCCATGAGTATCTTGCCTCTCCTCTGTGTGAACTGCCTGCTTCCTTCCATTCCTTCCATTTCTTAATGATAGACTTAACTAAACTTTAGGGGGATGTGTTGCATTAGGTCAGTCCCTTTAAATGATCTGAACATTTATCTGTAATTAACATTACCATGTCTGTTTTCACTCTTTGACGTTAAATGAATTTGTCAAAACAGTCAAACTATATTGACATTGATTGCATTTATAAAATCTATAAAACATCCAAGCGGTGAGAACTGTTTACAGGCACTGTAATGAATACTGTTTGATGAACCACTGCCTTTTTTTAAAGTGTGATAAAATGCTGTGGTCTTAAAAGTTTTATGCTTTTTCCGTGTTCAATCCTAACCCTTTGGACATGCCCTTCATCTGTGAGCTTAAAATGATTACTTTGCAATTCTGCAATGAAATCATTGACTCATGTATAAAGTAAACGTCAGTTGAATATTTCTCCTGAACAACATTCTTAACTAGATAAATGCAGATGATCTGACCCTACCCTCAGTACCTACCTCAACCGCAATGCATTACACACTACAAATTATAATAAACCCATAATAAAAATGATAAAAAACATTACATAATTAGTCTCAGAAGACTCAGCAGACCAAAGCCAAAGCAATAGCCATCTTATAAGGCTGGAGGAAGTCCTACAGATAAAACAGGAAATGGCCACGCTAATTAGCAAATGAGTTTTCCCCCCATGCTCCAGCATGTCTGGCTCGACCACTCCTCCGCTCTGAGTCCTAAGATACAGTGGACAAGTCATTAAACTCTGGGATCAAAGAGCAGGGTGGGATCCACATGGATATTTTTGAGCACATCTTTGCAACATGCTTTTCGTAATAATCCTGAGCGCTCAGTGTAGCCCTGACCCCGGCCCTGTGCATCAGCCACACCGAAATACCTTCACACATCTGCTATCTTTAAGTTTGATCTTTTTGTCAAGAATTGTGTTGTACATAGTACATACCTATTGATTTTTACCTCCCTGTGACACAAACTAAAGGATCTACAAATTGTTAGATGTTTTAGATGGTCCCAAGAGGGCAAAAAGTACAGCATTAAATATGTTGTAATTTTAATGGATTGAAAAGACAACAGAGGAATGTTGTTTTTAAGCTATTTATGCATTTTAGTCACCTCATTTCCTTTAATAATGTGATGAAGTGATGAAAATGCATAACTAACTGCATAACCACATTTTTTTCAGTCCATTAGGATTGAAGTACTTCTGATTTCTGTGTTTTCTTTGACCTCCTGACCTGCTGCTTTTTGTCAGAAACCCAAATCGTAGTCAGTAAATCCAGCAGTAAATCAGCACCAGTCTGCTGTTAAACAAACATGCCATAATCTCCATCACCGCAAGGTCACAGTAAGAGATTCTTCAGGAATCCTGCAGCCAGATACTCTCTCACTCACACGCACATGCCTGGAGAAACCTGCACAGTGTATACAAGACTAAAGACGCATCCAAATGGTTAAACATGAGAAGAACACTTCCAGAGAAGCAAAAAATCGGTGTTTGTCTTAGAAGCATACAGTGTGGATGTGGGAGTAATGTTACTGTATCCAGTTCATTTCATTCTTTATTATAAACAGTGTACAGAAAGAATAACCAACAACAATCAGTCCTCCCATAATGTTCCCGTCAGAACAAAAAGAAAAGCAGTTCATTTTGTTCCTTTTTTCACAGCCTGTAAAATATCTGCCAAGCACACTGTCAACACAAAATACACGCATCCAGAAATACATGCAGTTTCAATTCTTAACATTATTTTTGCTTAGTCTTTCTCTATGTTTAATCCGAATGCCTAGAGATATATCAGAGGTAATGTCGATGTTCTTACACTCTCTCGCTCTCCCTTATCACTTAGCAGGACTGGCAGTTAGACCCGTTTACACCTGGCCACTTCATGCATCATATAGGCATGACAGCTTAAAGAACCATTGGGATGCTGAAATGGCTGCTTCAGATTTATGGGGAAACTTTTGTAGATGGTTTCACTATTATTATTATTTATTGAGATTGAGAAGAATTGTTTCATAGTACAGCAAAATACCTCAAAATGGCTTGAAGTCCTGACTGGGAATTATAAAGCCCCTTAAGTAATTCTAAAGTACCAACTGCAGTGGAGCACATAAATAAAATTTGATCATCATGTTAAGTGAGGCAAGAATGATCAGAGGCTAACATGCAAGTCAAGGCATTTGTATTGCACATTCCGTACAAAGAAGTCATTCAATATATTAAAAGAGCAAAAAGGACTGGTTAATGTTGGGACTGTTGGAAAAGTTACATTTCTGTATAAGACTGCAGGCTGTTCTTTGGTTGTCCATAAAAAAAAATACAGTATTGTTTTTTAGTTTCAAAATTTCAGCAGCTATGAATATAGTCTGTTATAGGATCTCTTAAGGAGTGTTTCTAAAAAGGCACAGAGATGGTGGTGGTGAAACACAACTACGTCATTGTCGATGCTCCATCATCTGATAGTATAAGTACTTTTTTTAACTTGCCGCACTGCTTTTAAGATGCTGTATTGCATTGTGTGTGTAATGTATGGAACCCGGCACAAAATAAACAAGAAAATAACATGTGATTGTTCTTGATTACGGACATCTAACGCACTGATTGCAGGTCTGCGTGAGTTTTCCTCCTGGCCTCTTATCAGCATGCACAACTTTTTCCCTGCAGCCACTTACTACAGGAAAGGCGGGGAGGGGGTTATAGGGAGGGGGGACTACCAGGGTGAACAGCAGCAGCTGAAATCCTAAAGGTCTGCAGGACATGACAGATTATCTTTAGAGTTCACTCCTATCCTCACCGGGCCCCATGGAAAATGCGTGCACACTGTTATTCTGTCCAGATCTTTCAGTCTGCCTTGAACAGGTAAAGTGTCCAGAGCTTCAAAAGCAGCTCTGAAATGAAAATATGGACAGGTCATGAGGGTGAAATTCCCAACTCCCAACTTTTTCAAATGTAGATGCCCGTTGATGGCACTTTAGACTTGTTAACAAATGGAAGTGCTTTAAATCTACACAAACCATCATCATATTGTTTGTGTTTTAATGTGTGTCTGTGCTGTAACCATTTTTTTAATGGTTATACGCAGAGTCTCCAAGACAGGGCTGAAAGTTTGTTCAGTGATTCCAGACATTTGAGAATCAACATACAAACATACCAAAAACTTGACAAAATACAAACAGATCATTACAAATGGATCCTTATATGAATGCCTTATTGTTGCAGGTATATGAAAAAAAATGCACTGAATTTAAAAACATAATTTGTTGTTTACATTAGAGTATTTAAATCTGTGTAACTTGTGTATAAGTGTTAATAGGAAAACTGATAAAACCAAAATTTCGAATGACTGGGCTCTGAACAGTCCTCATCAAACTGGGGTCCAGAAGTAGGTCCCTGGCTAACCCTTTTACACCTGTCTATTTGTAGCTTAACGACTGTAACCAGGAGTGGCCAGGGGTAAAATTTGTGCTGGAATGGTCTCATTAGTCAGAGAGAAAAAGAGAAAAGTCTCCTGGTCTATTTGAGATTTCTGAGAGTTCTTTGAGTAACAGTACAAGTATTCAATTTCAGTAATACTTGAGTAAAGTACAAATTTACCAATAAAAAGTGCAATTACTTACGTATTTTTCACCCATGAACACAACTATCTTTCACAGGACGAGGGAAAGCACTGTGATAATGGTCCCCAGAACTGGGATTAAGAACTCCTGGATGATTGCACTGGTTATGCATAGGTTTGTACTTACATTTTACTTAATACTTCCTTGTGACAACCGAATAAGAATGCACTGCTTTATAAAGGTTCATAAATGTTCCTGGCCAACTGACACAACCGGAGCATCAATCTAAAAGTGTTTTATTAACTAAGTAATCTCACACATTAAAGTAACGTTAGCAATTAACAAAGCCAGGTCAAGTTTTTGTCCTCTTTGTGCTCTCTCTGTGCTTTCTGGTGGTTCATTCAGCACTCCTTGCTTAGCTGGTGCATATAAACTGAAGAACTGACACTGGATGAAATGGTAGACTCAGAGGCCTTGGTTTTTGAAATTTGGAAGAGGTGTTTTTTGTGCTAAACAGCTGGGAGATGTCCATGATGGATGAAAGGGGAGTATGTGAGCAGGCCAATGTGGATGTCCTTACAGTGTCACTTCAAAGCCCTGAGCATATGAAGAAACACTGCTGGTCTGAACATGAGAAACTGACACTTGAGCAAACTGTATTTTCAGTATGAGTGGCTAAAGTGACTACAGGCAAAGATTTACTGATTAAGTATGTTGACCTTTCTGTTCTTAAGTGTTACCAGTGGTTTTTGTCTTAAAGTAAACCCTCTATATTTACATTCATGAAGGCGTATCTTAGTTGTAGACTTTGACAATGAGACACCTACCTTCTCAAGAGTGTTGTTGACTAGAGGGTGTAAATTACTGTACTGATCAGATATTTGCCTCAGTGGTACTGAGCTCTGCTAACGCCTAAATAAAATAAACTTTGCCTTGTCCAAAAAATGATTGACAAAATAGAAAACCTGTCAGCTAACCACGCAGAGAAACATTAGTTAATCTTATGTTCATACTAGGTTAGTCAGCAGCTTTTTCTTCCTTCTCCTATTTATTTTCTATGATCAAATGATCAACCTCGCCCCAGTTTTCCCAAAGCGTCTGAGTTTTAAGTTCTTCTAACTATTAGTCTAGCAGAGAGAACTAGCTTAATGTTTCGTGTGATGCTCGAAATGATTGTCCTTAATGCTAAAAGCTTTCAGAAAGTGCAGCTATAGCCAGCTACTGGTTTAATTAAAAGCTTAAAGCTTTTTTTTTTTGCAGCCACTACACTCAATTCTCCACAAGTGCTGTTTTATTAGTGCCTTCTTGTTGTTTTTGTGCAATTGCTGTCTGACTTCCTATGATTCACAAATGAAACACACTGCCACACCTATGCAAAAGCAATGCAAAAGGTAGCGCACTACCTATGCTTTCAACTAGCTACCAGTACATGGCAAACTGGGGCTATACACTTGTGTTTACATGCATGGGTTGGTATGTTAGTCCATATCGGACAGTGTAGTGAGTAATCAGCTACTGCTTCTTCAAGTACTCGCCCATATCTCCTAAAAACCTCACAGGGTACAACACATCAAAAGTGACTCTTGGCATTTTCACAAGAACCAAAAACCGAACCAAGAACCAGTTTGTGTTTTTGTTATAATGTGTACAGAATTAGATCCGGTTAGTTTTGGTTTTACATTGCAATTTAGCAAAGCGCACTAACAAACTTTTTACTACTTTCCAGGACCTTTTTACAAACCACAACAAAAGTGTTTTCACAAAGAACCAAACCATGGTTCTATTTGACCCAAATTTTCATTATTTGGTCTGTACCGTTGTCAAAGTAAAAAAGTATAAAGGTCTGGACCAAAGGTAGATGTGAAATCACCCTCTATCATAGATTTGAGACAAAGAATGAAGTCTTTCTCATTTTAAAGTGGTGGTTTGGTGAATAAAGACAAATTGCCTAATTGATTTCCTGGAATGCTTGGATTTCGCAGAGGTCAGATCCAGATAGGATTTAAGGCAGGAACAATCAAATCTGGGCACTCACACAATAGTATTTAGATTTAGCACAGATATACTCTACAAAAAGCCTTTGAGGTTTTCTTCTCTTTGTTAAGCTATGTTTATTGTAGACAATCATCACAAGATTTCTTGGGAAAAAGTTCAGTAAGTTGTGGAACTTTTTTATGAGTTTTAAAGTTCATGTCAACTTTTTTTGTTTTTATTGAATCCAGTTCTTTAGTGGGTTGTTAAGCAGTTCTTGTGTTTGCAGGTATGGAGCAGGACTGTGTGACTTGTAAGATGTTTTCTCAAGCTCAAAAATACAGCATGCAGTCACATGCAAACAGTACAAAGCAATTAATAAAGCAGCAATGACGTTTCCAGTGACCCCAGAGGAGGCAGAGTTTTTGAAATTAAGCAAGAACAAAGGTGGTTGACATGGTCCCGAAGCCAAAGAGAAGATAAGCATCTTTTGTGTCATGACACACATCATATTTTCCAAATTACAAACATCCTGTGTTCCTAGCTTTTCATTAGACACCAGTTGAATGAATGGAGGATGCTGGTGTTATTTGAGGATTGAGGATCTGTTGCAAAGCTGCCTTGATGATTCTGTGCATTACAACTTCTGGGCTTTCGCGTGGAGGTGCAAAGGTTTATTGTTGTACATTTGTTGGACTCAACATGCTTCACTATGCTTTAATCAGATCCAGAATTCTTCTACCTTTATTCAGTTACATTTCCAAAATAAATTTTTCTCAGTCCAGATAATAATAATAATAATAATAATAATAATAATAATAATAATAATTGTTAACTTATTTATAACACTTTTTCCAAGAATTCCTGCCTTGTGTCCAATGACTGGGTAGGTTCTGGACCCACAGCAATGTTGACCAGAAAGAAGCAAATACGAAGATGGATGAATGGATGGATTTTCTTTAAGAGATTGAAGATCTTTATATACATCAGTAATAAAAAAGGGAAAGAAAACATGGACTTATTGCCTTGAATCTTGAGCATAAGGGTCATGCAGTAAGACTAGTAACTCTACAAAGGAATTGTTCGAGCAGAAGAAAGTTTACATTTTGAAGTGGCCAAATCAAAGTCCAAACCATAACACATTGCAAGAATTTACTGCTACAACAAGTTCATTAATAAAGGCAAGCTGTCCTGCTCCCATGACGGCAAACCATGTTACTACTATCCCCATGCCTCTCAGTTGGGATGAGGTTTCTGCATTGGTTTTCACCTTTTTGGATTCAACTGTCCTTCCAATATTCTTTCAATTGGCATTTGGTTTATCCATGTGCTCTTGAGCACACGTCAAATGGGCAGCAGTGTTCAGAAGACCAGCTTTAATAACTCTGTTTTTTTTTTTTTAGAAGTTTGGCCAACAGCCTAAATGGCATTGTTCCAGCTTCAATAATAATAGTGGCAAACATACAATAGTTCCACTTAGTAGTTTAAACACATTAATTAATAGTGCATGTAAACAGGAGTATTGGATTTAAGTATGTTGTTGCTAGGAGATATATAATAAACATAAGGGCCCAAATTACTGACCATAAACAATCACCCATTCAAATAAGCTTTAATGGAGCAGCAATTGGCTGCAATATACATAGAAAATAATAATAAACACAGGCAAGAATGAGTAGAAAAAGAGTTGATGCATGTGGACATGAGTGAAAGTCAGTGAACAATAGTGAAGCATTGCAAAAACAAGCTTATACACACATGCATGGTATTTACACTCAGCGAGGAATGTATTAGGAAGACCTGAACATGAAGTCATTCAATATCTAACCAGCCAATCATGTGGCAGCAATGCAGTGCATAGAAATGGACCAGTGGCTTTAGTTAATGTTCACATCAGCCATCAGAATAAGGAAAATGTGATATCAGTGATTCTGAGTGTGGTATGACTGTCGGTGTCAGACTGGCTGGTTTGAGTATTTTTAGAACTGCTGAGATTTTCAGAACAACTGAGTCTAGAGTTGACTCAGAATGGGGTAATAAAGAATAAACAGCCAGTGACCATCAGACCATAGATAGATAGATAGATAGATAGATAGATAGATAGATAGATAGATAGAGAGAGAGCTGTAGATAGATAGATAGATAGATAGATAGATAGATAGACAGATAGATAGATAGATAGATAGATAGATAGAGAGCTGTAGATAGATAGATAGATAGATAGATAGATAGATAGATAGATAGATAGATAGATAGATAGATAGATAGGGAGAGAGCTTTTTTCATGTTTGAGTGTTTTTTCATTAATGAGATAATTATGAAGTGAACTAAATGTAACGGTATTTCCAGTCATTATGATGTTTCAAAGATTTCATACACTGCCAGAGAGCTGTGAAAAATGTAGAAATATTAGCTGTGTCCAGAATGACTAACGTACCTGGAACCTGTATGACACTGAGAACTTATGGGATTAAGTTCTAATAAAATTTCAGTTTAAATGCTTGGTGATTAAACCTGGGGGCAGATAAATGCATCTTGGGGTGCCAAAAATGGCATTTCTTGTTTTGCTTCTTGTATATATCAGTGTACACAGGAGGGCAGCGTGACCTCCATGAGTAAAGAGGCAGTAAGGGGAGTGGCTGGGGGCTTTGCCTCTCTCTCTTATCATTGGTCATCCTTAAACCTGCGGCCAAGTTAAAACCACACCTCAGCCTTTGCCCCGATCACAGCAGGAGCAGGGCAGATAGTGAGGAAGTGTGAGAGAACAGCTCAGTGTCTCAACATGCCGGCGTACTCTACCAATATGAGGCTAAAGTTTCCCATCTTGGCCTTGATACTGGAGATTGTCACCATTCTCCTGTACACAGTTTTTGTGGTGTATGATGATGGTAAATCTTCAGGTCACCATAGCAAAGATAACAGCAGTAAACCTCATCATGAGGACAGCAACCCTGTGGCCCTGTACCCCAGTAAGTACCTACTGTTACAGTTCTGCTTTCGATAGACAATAGCAGCATTGCATTGTGATCATGCTGCTGTAAGTGTTGATGACCTAGTTTTGCATGGTTGTGTGGTAAATGTATGGATTTTCACCCGTCTATCATATGGCCTCTTTAATAAACCAATGGTTTTAAGGACAATCATAGAATGTCTTATGGATACACAATGTTACTACTCAGTAAAATCAAACAACATTTAATGCTCATTTTTTACTCAACTGCCAAGTATTGCATTTAAGGAATTTAATTGGAATTACGTAAATATTGCATTGCATGTATTAAGTAAAAGAATTGTATGTGAAAGAAGCACCCTTGTTCAAATAGAAATAGAAATAAACTTAAATATTGCTTTTGTTTAACATTTTAGATATAATTCACTCATTTACATGATGGGAAATGGGAAAATTTGACCCAATATGTTCAATTGAGTAAACAAGCAAGTAATTGTGTATTAAATGTGCATAAGAATGTGACATTTATACACTTAGAACATCAACAACCAGTGGTGTGCAAACCTTTGAACATACAGTACTGTGCAGTACAGTGCAGTGTGCAAAAATGAGTGTTTAACTGTAAAACTCACTAAAAATCACTTTTGTGTTATTGCAAATGTGGGTAAAGTTGCAGTAAGAAAATGTTTTATTATTAATAATATCTAATCTAGCATCTCCCTATCAGAGAACATTGAACACTGTAGTGGACAGTTGACTGTTTCACACCTGTAATTATTAAATTATTACCTTTTCTTAGAAAGCCTATGTAGAATATATGGTTCTCAAAAAATTGTGCACTCCTATTCAAATGACGTGTTGTGGATAATAACATGAAATTTACCATAATCGTACATGCCACCAGTAAATAATCAATGTGCAGAAGTGTGTTCTCTGTGGAAGACATGTAAACAACAACATATGCCATCTGACCAGGGGTGCACAGATGTTTGCACAAGAATGTCAAATATTTGGGTTCACCTTGCTTTCTTTTGTTTATTTACATTAATATTTACTAATTCTTACTTTTCAGTGAAAATCTTTTGGGTGTGTTGATCTTCAACGCTCAGCTTCATGTTCATCAAAGTATCTTCCTTAGTAATGGCACAGATTAAAACTTAATGACTGGCTCAGAGGTGGTTTAACATTTTAAAAGGTTTGAGTACTGATAAGTGCAGACTTCACAACAAAAGGAGAAATATGTAGACTTTGACTTTAATCCTAAAATAGAGCTTTAAACAGACTTTCAGATGAAACATCTCAACAGCTTTCTTTTTATTACACTAAGTTGTTGAAAACTAGCAAAGCTAGAATTTCCTAAAGCTTCCTTTGGCAGCGTGTTTGATATCCTGTTGTAAATGTTACAGTTGCCTTTTTTTTTTATCTCCATCCTGCACTGATGGCGCTTGTTTGGACAGCAGCCCGCTTCAGGGTGGGGAGCATCTGAGCATGCGAGATTAGCTTTCAAGTTGCACACAAAGTCAGAATATTGAGGTTTTCACAACTGGAACACAAATTTCTGCATGAAGAACAGAGTCATGTACCGTGTCATGCAAACATTCTGGCACCCCTGATCAAAATTTCTACAGTGAATAGCTAAGCAAGTAAAGTATGACCTGATTTACAAAGCATAAACAGACATAAAGTTAAACATGGTGTTTTTGTTGAATATTTTAAATAAGATAGCTTCCATATATTTATCTTTTAAAACCATTGTCCATTGTGGATTTTGAGGTGTGTTTAGGATCATTATCCTGCTGTAAAAGCCAACCTCTTTTCATCTTCAGCCTATTTGCAGATGGTGTGATGTTTGCTTCCTGAATTGTGCTGGTATGTAGTTGGCACAAGCCCAAAGCATGATCGATCCAAGAGTTGAAGACGTGTTCTTTTAATGAACATCTGCACCTTTTTCTCTCCTTCTATTTTCTGTCCACAGGACAGTCTTTAGGTGTTCCTTTGAAAACTTCTTTTACTGATCTTTGTGTTGAGGATACAGGAAATGTGTTCTTATAATTACTTCTCTATGAAGATCGAACTGGGTAGATGTCTCTGCATAGTAGAATAGTGCACCACCACTCCAGAGTCTGGTAAATCTTCCTTAAGATTTTGATTGGTCTTTCTAGCAGCACAAGCAGTTCTCTCAGAAAGTTCCTGACTTCAGTGTCACCATTCCTTTTTTCATTGGACTCAAATACATTTTAAACTAAGGGGCCAGCTACCTGAAAACACGTTGTTATTAACATTAATATTTTAATATTCTGGCCATGGCTGCTGACTGTTGAGGATTCATAGTATATACAAAACAAATTTGAAAGCTTTCCCAACAATTATTGTGAACAAGCCATAGCCCTAACAGGTGAATTAGTGTTTGAGACCTTGGCTCAGAGATCAAATTGCATGGGGTGTAAAAACTTTTGCTTGGGGGTTTTTTCCTTGTTTACTCTAAATTTTCCTCAAAGATCACTAATCTTGTATAAAATGCTGAAAAGAATGTTTGTTCTTTAATTTTATACATTTTATAGAGCAGTTTATCCACAATTTACTGAACTATTCACACTAACAGAAAATTTGACCAGAGGTGTCAAAACATTTAT
Organism: Salminus brasiliensis; assembly: GCF_030463535.1. Classification (NCBI taxonomy): domain Eukaryota; kingdom Metazoa; phylum Chordata; class Actinopteri; order Characiformes; family Bryconidae; genus Salminus; species Salminus brasiliensis. Next base: position 67,993,287 of record NC_132878.1, read on the forward strand.
ATATTTTTTATTTATTTTAATAAAAATGTGTCATGAAAAGCAGCTACTTCTCATTAAACATGTACAAATATACCTTTGCCTTATAAAAATATTACTTTTTGCTTTGAATGAACGTGGTGACCTGTTTGCATAAACAATTTCCTAAAAAGGGAAAAGATGATAAGCAGAGATGAAAGAGAAGGCCATGGTGGGGAGTGGGTCCCAGATGTTGGATTGCTGTGGGAAAATTGTAGTGGTCAGTCTCTCTGAATTGGGGTTGTACGCAGCTTTTCAGAGTTTAATGATTAGGCCTTCAAAGAAGGAAAAAGGGGGTGAGGAATGCAGTTTTCAAAAAGCTCACAAGCATTAGCTTTGTCATCAAGTGCCAAATTAGTGCTGATAGAAAGTAATTGAGTCACTCTGTAGACCAGGAGCAAAAAAAACCCCTCCTTCCATTTTGCAACAAATGAAGCGCATAGAGGTGTTTATCTGGAGTTGTTTTACACATGAATGGAAGCTTAAAAAAAACATGTACAGTTCAAAAAGGGATTGCTGGTTTGTGATAAGCGAAAGTTTAGACTGTAGGGATGAAAGACGGAGCTAAAGGCCTGATATACATAAAACACACCTGTAGTGTACGTCTGATCTGCTTCATGGGTTATTAAATGGCTCTAAGAATGGTCTTGGACAGCACTATTCCAGACTGCATATGTTCACATACTACACAGCCTGTTCCCCTGGCCTTTCAGCAATGCTCTGGAATTCTGAAATATTGGATCAATGGATCAATAAACAGATCAAATGGAAGGCACCTGAAGCTGACTAGCCAGCATTTTAGCTAGTGCACAGATAACAACAGATCAATTTTTCCTGTTCAGAAGTCCAAAGTCACCCCTGCTAATGTGAAAGAAATTCATTTTGGTTTGTATTGTTATTATTTAGTTTAATACTTTGTCATTTACTTAACATTTAAAAACTATAACAGTTACTGTGTTTAAAGTGGGTTTTATACATTTTATTACAACATATGTTAAAACATTTCTGGTATAAGCTTGTTAATTTCTGCTGTTTTGCTAGTTTGCAATCTAAGCCAGTCAAAGCAATTATTCAAGTTTTTATAAGTTTATGGAAACATAGGAATGATTCCTCAGGTAGCTTATGTGACTAGGACTGTAGCTAACCTGGAAAGCCCTGGAAAGAGGTTTCTTCGACTCTAATAATATTAGACCCCTTTTGATGGCCCTTATTTCTAAAGACCCTTTCTCAGAAACGTTTTACCATTGCCTTTACTAAAAAACACTCTGACATTTTGAGAGTGAACAATGAGTCTGACATCTACAACCACAAAAGGTTTCCAACATTGGAACTGATCACTTTTCTGCATTGTTCCATCCAGTGCCCAGACTGAGTAGTTAACAATGTGTGGAAGGGTCTTCAGGGTGGTGCTGCCCTAAAACTGTATTTCTCCTCGCATGACTTGTATTTATGATAAGGATGGAATTTCAGCATTTTTAATCTCAAAGCAATTGTTTTGAAGTGGTGTTTTTCCTGTTTAGTCTGAGCCTCTATCTCAGCATAATTGTCTCTGAGCAGTTCGCATAGAGATGCTGTTCCAGACGAGGGTCATGAAAAGGATGAGTACAGTAACAATGAAAACACTGTTTTAACATTTAAAAACTAAATGTTGTTGTTTTGGCTTGTAATCTCAGGTGTTACATTCTGGTTGGTTGGACATAGTGTTATTATTATTATTATTATTAATATTATTATTATTATTAATATTATTATTATTATTATTATTAATTATTATTTATTATTAATTATTATTCCACATGGTTTAAGGAGAATGTGAAGATTTACATGTGTATTTAGCACCATGCTAATCAATGAGGTACATTTGCCTCAAAACTAAAATTTGTCTCATTGCTACTAAATGCCTTCATTTCTAGCCTTCTGAGTGCTGAACCTGATAGGGACGTGAGGATGATTGTTGTGAGCAGTTGTGATAAGTTTACCAGATGTGAAGTCTGGAGCGGAAATGCTATGATCTACAGAACTGGCTTCCTCCAATTGAGAGATACATTTTTCATTAACAAGTGTAAGGGTTGGGGAAGCTTTCTGAGGATGTTGGGAGTGTGCCTCACTCAAATCCGCACTGCATTGTCTAAAGTCTCTGGCAAAGCAATCAGTTCTGATCTTCAGCACCATGATGGAGTTTATGTCCTGTGAGTTAATGTGGATCTTCCACCACTTCACCCCTCCTACACAAGTAAAGGCATCTCCTTAAACAAGCTTTAAAGTTCCAACTTTATCTAATTAGTCCTACATTGAAGTAAATCAGGTGAGCTGCTGGTGAAACTGAACAAATGCATACAATGTCCAGTATTTGATTTAGCAAATGCTAGTGGCTGGCAGAGGTCATTAACCATAACTGATCACAAACAAGGTGCTCCTTTAGCATGAATGGGGTCATATGAAGTGAAAAGGACAGTGAGGTGAAGCTCACGTCATGCAGGCTTCCATGAGCTTTTGAGCTATTGAGAATTGAGTAGCTGCAATGTGTCTAAATTAGTAAATATCCATCCCTCAGTTACCAATCTCAGAGAAAGATCCTGATGAAAGCTTCTCTTTGTGTGCTTTAAGTGTTTCAGGATGTCCACGTGATGATCTTCATTGGCTTTGGTTTCCTCATGACCTTCTTGAAAAGATATGGTTTCAGCAGTGTGGGCATTAACCTGCTGCTGGCTGCCTTCGGCCTGCAGTGGGGTTTATTCCTGCAGAACATCTGGCACTTGGAAGATGGGAAGATCAAAGTTTCTGTTGACAAGTAAATGCATCTTTTACCTACCTACTTACCTATTTATCTGGCTACCAACTTCCTTACCTACCATGTTACCAAATTTGGCAACTTTGCCAAATTTGACAACTTTCCTGGAGTGAAATTCAGGTTGACCCACATACAGATGGGCTGACCATGGGGTGCTCTCCTTAAACCCATCAGAAGGCCAACATTGCATATCTATCTATCTATCTATCTATCTATCTATCTATCTATCTATCTATCTATCTGTTTTTATTATTTGTTTGTCTGCCAGTCCAAATAGATCTACCTGTATATCGAACCATTTAAGAAGACTTTGCTAAAGAACCCTTTACAGTACCTGACAGCATCTATTAATTCAGTATCTGACAGCATCTATTAATTCAGTATCTGACAGTATCTATTAATTCCCAACCAACCAGTGATGATGCGTCGTTAAAGCTGACGATGTGGAAGTGAAAGCTAACTGAAGTTCAAACTGAACCGACTCTAATGTTGCTTCTTTCACCTTTACCTGAGCTCCTATCTTTACAGAATGATCAATGCAGACTTCAGCACAGCCACGGTGCTGATCTCGTTTGGTGCCGTTCTGGGAAAGACCAGTCCTGTGCAACTGCTCATCATGACTCTGCTGGAGATCACCACCTTCTGTGTCAATGAGCACTTGGTTGTTGGAATGCTGGGGGTGTGTACTGTGGATTCATTCATTCATCCATTCAGTCACTGAGTTACTGGAACAATGTTTAAACACTGGACCTGTGTGTAAAACTTAGCTCCTGTGTCTCCTGTGTGAATAGGTTGGGATGGCAATGTTTCCTTTTCCGATACCAATATATTGGAATCCCACATGTCTCCATTGATTTTGATTGGATATCTCTGCTTAAAAAATAAACAAATATATTTAAGATAAGCATGGCTAAAATACTCAAACATCTCCCATATAACATGCCCATGTGGGGCCTGTATGGTGAGCGTTGGCCATGGGTTCCATGTTGGCCCAACGTAAAGATGCCCACCAGGGTCCCAACTGGAATGAGGTGGGACTTGGAGGGGTTAAACATGGGCCCCATCTGGGTTGTACTCTGCACATGAGGACTAGGTGGGACCCATGTGAAATAAGGTGGACTGTAATGACATGGCCCATTTGGGAAGCTCAGCTGGGTCCCAGTAACTGCACATCTACAAACCCCCTATAGCCCATGCTCCACCCATGAGCATATTGGCCTATCCATTATTGAATGGACCTCACTTTTGGTTTGATGGTTTGAGGTTATGCTAAAGGAGGTTGTCCACCTTCATTATTATTCCATCCACTTTGTGCAATTTACCAGTTTAAAAACAGCAACAGAATAAGTTGCTACCACCATCATGCTAAACAGTTAAAGAGTTGTGTGTTGGTGTTAAATATTTTTGACGTTAAAATAGAAAAAAAAAACTCAACAGCTCAAAGAAATCATTGATATGTGAATATTCCGATGGTATTTAAGTTCATGTATGTTGAATTCAGTTAGCACTGTTATTAAATATTTTGATTAAAATGCAGAAAAACTAGTTGCAAAACTATGTGGTAATATAAATATGTAAATGTAGAAATATTTCTCTGTATACAGGCTTCTGATATTGGTGCCTCCATGACCATCCACGCATTTGGAGCATACTTTGGGCTTGCAGTGGCACGCATTCTTTACCGCCCTGGTCTGCGAAACGGCCACGACAACGATGGATCGGTCTACCACTCTGATCTGTTTGCAATGATTGGTATGTCTATGACCTCTACAAAGCATTACATAGTTACATAATGACAATCACTGCTTAGGTCAGTTTTTCACTTTTTAGGCAAAATGTGAATCTGGCAGTTTTAATTGAGGCAAACTGTTATGATAAATAAGCCAACAGAAGAGAACCCAATGCATGTGTGAGCAGTAGATTTCACAAGATGGTGCACCAGACAACGAATAACAATAACCAGTAACCATAAGGGCACCAAACAGTAGAAGTGGCTGGCAGTATGGAGTGAAGTTTAGGTTTCAGGAATAAATAGCAAAAAATGCTACAAACATGGACGAGTGAGTACAGTTCAGTTCAGTTTTATTCCCCCAGTCTGTTCATTTCAGTAAATAAATTGTAAAACTGTGCAAAATAATCTAATATTTTAATTTGTTTTCTGTGAAGTCTCCCTTACTAGGATGCACAACCTGTCATTTAAAAAAAGTCCCTAAAGGTTTGCATAGAACAATGAAATGGAATAAATAAAATAAACCAGGGTGTAGTATAATATGTACAAGTGCATGAATTGTGATATTTATTGTGTACATTATTTCCTCATTCTGACCTTGTTTATTGTGTGCCTGTAGGTACCGTGTACCTGTGGATGTTTTGGCCTAGCTTTAACTCTGCTATCGCTGGACCTGGTGCTCCACAGCTCAGGGCCATCATTAACACCTACTTCTCTCTGGCTGCATGCACACTGGCAGCCTATGCAATCTCCAGCCTGGTGGAAGGGAAAGGAAAATTGGACATGGTAAGATGAAAGAATGAAGGCCTCTGCACGTTTTTAAATAAAAGTGCAGGTGTTCCATTGTAATATTTAGCCTTTCACATGATTACAGAATACTTTTTATACTTAATAACTACTAAGAGCTGAAACACTGTATTACAGGTGCACATCCAGAATGCAACGCTGGCCGGTGGAGTTGCTGTGGGAACATGTGCTGATATGAACATCGCTCCTTTTGGAGCTATGGTGATCGGAGTCTGCGCAGGAATTATCTCCACTCTTGGCTTCAAATTCCTCTCTGTACGCACAGTCAGCTACACACACATACACACACAGGACAAGTCTTAGGGCAAACCACTAAAACTGTTAACTGGGAAGTAAAAAAATACAGCCTGTCGATTTCAGAATCAAGATCAGAGTCTCTTTATTTGCTTGTTGAGATGTAGTAAGACATTATGACTGTTAACAAGTATTAATAGTACCAAGAGAGTAATAATAATAAAATATAGAATAAAGAATCATATAGTTTAAAAAGTACTAAAAGTAATAAACTTAGGGAGCTAAGAGAGATGTAAAAACTGTACTTGTACAGTTATGAATACTATATATCCATATGTAGCCTGAGTAGACATATAGTAGACATTCATATTCATATATCTCTCTAGAGCAAGTTACAGGTTTGGTTGCTGACTTCTCTCTAAACTCACTGTATCGATGTGTTTAGTTCCACCAGCAGCTCTCCTGATTTACTGCAATGAAGGACTGCTTAGATAAACTATGTGTTGTTTTGGAACTAGAAATACTGGTCCTACTTCAGAAATTCTAAGGCAACTTAGTCTTAAGTCCATCTTAGCTGGGACTCCCGGAATGGTGCAGCTGTTTAAGTGGGAGATCTCAGGTTTGATCAACAGTGATGCCACAGCCAATCGTGACCAGGAATCCCAGAGACGATCCCCATCACTCAGTGTGAAGCTAGACAGTGCCGGCGTCTGTTAGCTGATACAACAGAATTAGCAGTTATTGTTTTCCTCCAAGCGTGTTGATCTCAATGGCATTGTGTTTGTGGCAGTCTGGAAAGATGCGGCAGAGCTTCACGTCTCTGGGATCCCTAGTCCAAAATGATGCCCTGAGCCTTGTGGTCCTCAGCGACATACACACCTAAAGTGTGCTTGTTCTTGAGAGTGCCAGGTTTAAAAGTGTTCAAGTGGGACAGAGTAATGGAACAACTGTTGGAGTGGAACAACTGATGTAACCTTTTTATCATCATTGTTAATAAGTATTTTAGGACACTTAACTGATTAATTGTTCAAGAAATGCTTTTAACGTACACATAAATATTTTTTTTCTATGCTGTGATCCTCACACACTGCTGTAAAAAGGGAATTGTGGGTAATAGGGTACTGCTGTGGGACCCTGAGTCCACCTTATAGCGGCCCATGCCAAAGGGATTAATAGGGATGCATATAAGGTGTTCGTCAACACCCTTAGTTAGATCGAGAGGAATGGGACACCCTTTAGCCTTGTGGTCCTGCAGGACTACTGCAAGTGTGCCATTTGGGCCTGGGCTGGAGAAAGTGCCTCTACTCTCCCAGGGATGGAAGCATGTGATAGGGGGAGTTCTAGCTAGCAGGTGAAAATTGAAAATTACTACATTGGAGAGAAAGATAGCTGATCATCTGCTGTTGTAACCTGTCACTCAGTTTTTGTGCGCACTTTCGGTAGTGGGCAGTACATTCATCTTTTACTATTCTTTCCATGTGTTGTCTGTAGCCCATCCTTGCATCCAGCTTGGGAATTCAAGACACTTGTGGAGTTCATAACCTGCATGGCATGCCTGGCATTCTGGGTGGCTTGGCTGGCATTGTGGCTGCACTACTGGGAAGGAAAGAAAAGTAAGACAGTAAAGAAACACACACACACACACACACACACACATGACATTTTAGAGCTGTAAATAATCTGTTGCACCGGGCTCTTTTACTTTTTGCAAGCTTCATTGTCTCTATTCCAACTTCAAAATAAGAGTTCTGTGCACCCCATAACAGTACAATACTGTAGTGTTTTAGAGAACAATGGGATCAGACACTTTGGGGGTTTTAAAATTATGTCTTGATAGACTGGTTAATGGGTGTGCATGGTAGTTCCTCAGAGCTATACCATCGACTCACTATGTGCACTGAGATGTTTTTGTTCTACCTGATATTTAATGTGTTTACATATTGTGTTTACTCATCAGCGTGACTCCAGGCACTCAGGCTGCAGCTTTGGCCTCATCTATTGGTTTTGCCCTGGTTGGAGGAGCAATCACAGGTAAGTAGATGCATGTGTCAGTGCTTGGATGAAAGTGAGTCCATCACCCAAGTGTGGACAAAACGAGTTCTATACAAGACCACTTTACAAAATAACCCTGACTTTTGTTTGTTCCATAAGGTCTCATAATGAAGCTTCCATTCTGGGGGCAGCCACCGGATCAGAACTGCTTTGACGACTCCATCTACTGGGAGGTAAGCTGAAGATAAACCAAAGGACCATAAATGTCTTCTAAGCAAGCCTTTTAGAGATTTCTTAATGTAACACATGAGCTGAGGGAGGTTGCATTCACGGAATGATTTCATTTGGGGCTTTTTAGCACTCTTTGTCAAGGGAGGTAGGAAATTCCAAGGGATATCCAAAACACAGGAGAAACCCCTCAACTCAGGAGAAAGCACAGCTGAGCTCAGGTTTATTTGAGCTCCATAATTGGGTTCCAGATAGGCTATGTAAGGAGGTGGTGTAAAAGGGAGAAAACCAGAAAGAGCTGAGAGTCTAAACAGGGTCTTAAGTGAGCCTCCCCAGCAGGGGGAGACATTTAACAACTCCACACAATTTGAGGCAAGAGTGTGATGATTTAGACATGCCTTCAGCAAAGCTTCTGTTACTTGTTAGCTACATTAGGCCCATAGATCCAGTGTAAAACTACAAAGTGATGTTAGTACTCACATTTTTGGTACTTCACATCCATGTCTGAACTGTACCTTTAACACCATCTGACTGTGTGACCTCCAAGGTGAACATTCGTCTTAAGCAATCTGCCCCATGTGTGTTCTGCAGGTTCCTGAGGAGGAAGAGGAGGCTGGCGAGAGTCTGGCTCATGCTGATCATTCAAAGAACAAGGCCGAGCCCTAAAAACCTTTTAAAGCTGCGACACACCAACAAAACCAAAATCCATAACCAACTCAGGGTACTCAACCATCAGCACATCGCTTCACGAGCAGCTCCAGCAATCTCTAAACCAACTCTTATAAACTTATTAATGCCTTAAAGCTTTTTTATTAATTGTCCACTTTCTACTTTGTGTGGATGCTTTTAATTTAGATTATTTTTCAGCTGGGACAACCTTACAAAAACACACACTCCAAGATGGTGTAAAATATTCAAACTAAATTTAGCTACTCAGTAAACATGTCCCCACTGGCCTACAAGCTGATTATGAGCATGATGCGACCTGTCAAGGTCATCAATCTCACATAAAACCCTCATTTAGTTAGGGCAGAGTTGGAGCTGTCTGCACAAGGCCATTACTGAGTGGCCATTGAAGTGCAAAGAGGCTCCTACAGGGCCAGGGCAGGTTTGCTTGATGGATAGCTAACTTCTAACTAAACACAACAGTATCTTAAACCAACTAGCTAAACACATCTACAGCGAATATTTAGCTAAAATAACCCAACTAGCTAAACCCATCTAGATAAAACCAGCTATCTGATCCCAATTACTTAAACTCATGTAAATAAAACCAACCAGATAATCTCAACTAGATAGACCCAACTAGTTACCTAGTTCCTAAATCAATGTATCAAACCAAACTAGCTAAAAACTAGTGTCAAAGACGGTCAGTCTGCAACTTTTTTCCCAAAATAAACACACATTGAATGGACTGTCTTGTCTCAGGTTAATCTCTTTGAGTTAAAAATATATATCCTAATAATTAAGCATTAAAGCTGTAGTGCAATTCTTCAGAGGATAGTTGTAGGCTATGACGTTCGTCATTATTTCTTGCTGAAGTTCTGAGCCATAGCCTGAGGATCAGGGAAAATCTTTCCTCAGTGGTGCTTTGCACAGTTTCCACTACAGAATTGCATTATATTTTCAGACCAAATCATTTAATATGAAGAAGATATGCCTGTGAAAAGGAGATTTCACATTGTTAAAGCTAATATGCAGATAGTACAAATGTTTATAATTGTAACTGACCACATTATTCTAACATATAGAGTATTACATCCATATATATTTGAAATAGCTGTCACATTTTTATGTTTATGTTGATATTTTTAAACAGTCTACTTATATTATTTCACACTGCAGTCTAACTGACACCCCTTCAAACTTTTACTCAAAGTGTAGTCCATTAGACTTGGTGTATTCTGTTTCTGTTGACTTTTTTATCTTTGCCCTGGAGTTATGAGGCTAATGTAGCTAACATGTACTGAAAGCCTACATACACTAAGCGTGCCTTTTGAGTTATTAATTAATCTCAAAATGGCATACGCAAGTCTACTGGATATCTTAACAACTGCTGAGCTGAGTGTGATCATTTACTTAGTACTGTGCAAATTGCACATGCACTTCCCTTACTTAGCTACAATAGCCTCACATTAGCTCCCATCCAAAACTGAAAATGCAACCATGCTTTTGCTGATTACGTTTATGGTAAGGGGGGGGGGGGGGGGGTGGATTGTATGAATCTGCATTGTCTCTAAACTGTGGCTTTAAAATATGTGGACACAGTCATTCACTCTTGCTTAATTGCTTCTGGTTTGTGTGAAAGGATTTAGAGAACATCCAAAGTACAATCAAACGAAGACCAGCACCCACCAGTTAGCGAGAGAGTTGCGACTGACTTAATATGAAACATTTTGTATCTGAGTGTTTGATTGCCTGTGTGTTTGTGTTTTTATATCACATGCTCAAGCAACCAGTGCATTTAGGGAAATGTAGACCGCTTGGCAGAACCACAAGTATAAAAATGTTATGCATGTATACTGTCTTTAATAAATATGTTTTTTATACAATATCGTCTTGTCTGGATTACTGAGAAGTTTTTTTATAGGCATTCTTAAAACAGCAGCCCTTTTCTCCTCTCTGTTCTTTCTCACACGTTTTCCTTTCATAACCTTATTTAGGTGAATACAGTGCAACATGACTGCACACACAGCACAAAGCATACATGGAGTAAATCTGATCATTAATGACCTTTTGTGTCCAGACTGAAAAATGACTGTATTAGCTGCATGCTGTAAGAAGTCTCTAATATTTCCCTTGTGTTTAAGGTTACATTTACAAGATCTTCTCCAAAACGACTTACAAAAGTGCTTCACTGTTTACTCAGAGAAATACCCTTACCTAGTTTTATCAACGACGATCCTAAAGATACACTATATTGTCAAAAGTATTCACTGATCCAAATAATTTAATTCAGGTGTTCTAATCAATCCCATGATAAGACATGGAGACTGCTCCTACAAACATTTGTGAAAGAATGGATCACTCTCAGGAGCTCAATGAATTCCATCAGAGTCAGTCAGTCGCCTTCAGATTAGCTCAAGGACAGTGCAATACAGCTTCATGCTGCATCCAAGCGTATTGCAAAGAAACTATGAGAAATAATGATTTGTATCAGAGTTAATTAACTTTCAGTAGATCTTACTTCACTGCACGTTCCAAAACCTACACATTAAGACATATTGTTCCTTATGCTGAATAAGGGTTGGCAAAAAAAATATTATCATCAGTTAGGCTGCAATATTTTTTATGTGGATTTCATTAGTATTTTTAAAACTTTTTATTAACTTTAGATGAAAAACAGTATAATTGTCATGGCGTGTGAGGCCAGACCTGAAATGATGAACACTCGCAGAGATGGAGATCAAAGCAAAACGGTTTATTAACAAAACCAAACACCAAACAAAGGGACAAGAAACGTGTAACAAAAAAAAAGTGTAGAAAGGTGGGCAAAACCATGAACAGAAACAAAACGTGACAAACAAGACAGCCAACAAAACAAACCCAGGACTGGGAGGAGCAGGGAGCTGAACGAGAGTGAAACTAGGGGGAGAACTAAAGGGGAGATACAAAGCTAAGGACAGAGCTGTGCTCTGTGTACAAAAGGGGGGAGGCCGGGGAATCAGCGGCTAGCCCAAAAGGCAAGGCCAACCTAACCTGACTTTGCAGCGTACTGCCTTGAACGTGGGTCGCCTTGGAACCTGAGTCAGAAGCGAACAAACCTCACTTGCCTCTAGAGTAGGGTGAAGACCTTCTCCCGAATGTGGACCGCAATCTTGAGCTGACCTGAACATGCCGGTAACGCTTGAGGAATCTCTGAGCGTCTCAGAGATTCCAACAGAGTCGATTCATGGCAGTGAACAAAGGGGGTAACGCTTCTTAAGTGCTCCCAGTCCCAGGTGAAACACATCAGAATCAGAATCAGAATCAGAATCTCTTTATTTCACCAAGTATGTTACACATACAAGGAATTTGTCTTGGTGAGAGCAACACGTATGACAAGTAAAAAAAAAAAAAAACAGAACACAGTCTTAAACTAAAGGAAAATGACACTAAACAATAAATAGGGTAGGGGATAAATTAAAAAAGTAAAAAGTACTAAGGTAATAAAGAGCTGAAAATATATTTACAGAAAAGAACATCTGTACAGGTGTGCAAATAGTCATAGTGCAAAATAGGCAGAGTGCAAAATAGCTGTTCAGTCCGGTTTGGTACAGTTCAGTTGTTTGTTTTGAGGTTTACAGTGGGAGGTGTCCACTGTGATTGAGAAGCGCTACAGCTCTGGGGAAGAAGCTGTTAGCATGACGTGTTGTGCTGGTTTTGATGGACCGCAGTCTTCTACCCGAGGGGAGTGTCTGGAAGAGGAGGTGTCCAGGATGTGAGGGGTCAGATGTAATCTTGCCAGCCCGCTTCCTCATCCTGCTGGTGTAGATCTGCTGAAGTGATGGCAGGTTACATCCTATGATCCTCTCTGCTGCCCTGATGATGCGCTGGAGTTTGGTTCTTTCTTGTGAGGTGGAGGAACCAAACCAGATAGTTATGGAGGCTGTGATAATGGACTCGATGATCGCTGTGTAGAACTGGATCATCAGGGTCTGTGGCAGGTTTAATTTCTTGAGCTGTCTCAAGAAGAACATTCTTTGTTGAGCTTTCTTGATGATGGAGATGGTGTTTTTCTCCCATTTCAAGTCTCTGGAAATGGTGGTGCCCAGGAACTTGAGTGACTCCACCATTGATACTGCAGTGTTGTTGATGTGGAGGGGGGGAAGGGTGGGTGGATTGCGTCGGAAGTCCACCACCATCTCTACAGTCTTTTCTGTGTTTAGCAGCAGGTGGTTGTTGCTGCACCAGGACACCAGCTGCTCAATTTCCTTTCTGTAAGCAGACTCATCACCGTTGGCTATGAGGCCCACCAGAGTGGAGTCATCTGCAAATTTCAGGATCTTTACAGCTGGATCTTTGGAGACACAGTTATTAGTGTAGAGGCTGAAGAGAAGGGGTGAAAGAACACAACCCTGAGGGACTCCAGTACTGAGTGTCCGGAGGTCTGAAGTGTGCTTCCCCAGCTGCACCTGCTGTCTCCTGTCTGTCAGAAAATCCACGATCCACCGACACATGGAGTCTGGCACTGACAGCTGGGAGAGTTTGGCCTGAAGAAGCTGAGGCACAACAGTATTAAAGGCCGAGCTAAAGTCCACAAACAAAACCCAAGCATAGTTTCCATGGCTGTCGAGATGTTGCAGGATAAAGTGCAGGGTCAGGTTGACCACATCATCGACAGACCTGTTTGCTCGGTACGCAAACTGCAAGGGGTCCAGCAGGGGATCTGTGATGGACTTCAGGTGGGCTAGGATCAGGCGTTCAAAGACCTTCATGACTACAGAGGTCAGGGCGACAGGCCTGTAATCATTCAGTCCGGTGATGGTGGATTTCTTGGGAACTGGAATGATGGTGGAGGTTTTGAAGCAGGCTGGAACAGAGCAGAGTTCCAGTGATCTGTTAAAAATGTCTGTAAACAGAGAACAACTCAAACGAACACAAACAAACAGGAAGTCCTTCTACGGGCCTGTGGACGAAGGCTTGAGATCGCCCCAGGGGAGGGCACGATAACGAGGGCCTGACAATAATAAGTCATGTTTGTCTGGATTGTCTGTAGCATCGTTCGTGAATTATTATTATTATGACTGTTCTAAAACTTCAGATATCCTGTTTAAAAATTGGTATAAAATCCTCTGACTGAACTTTGACATATCCCCCAGATTTCTGAATAAATATGAAACACTAGATGGTTGTTGGATTATTCATTTTGTAAATGCAGATCAATAGGTGTTTTTTCTTTCTATTTCAGACTGTTCTCTCCTCTGATTAAATAATAAAGAAATAATGGAAATCTGATTTTGTGGGTTTTTTTGTTTTCTTTTAGAAGAACTGTTAAGAAGAGTGGCTGCAGTAGGAAATGATGGACAGGTACTCCACCCTTTGGCCCCACCCCCTGGTCCTCTATCAGATCTCCATATTCCATATTAGAGTGAGTGTGGAATGTCTGCACTGATGACATCACAGTGGTAGACAGGGGAGGGAGGGGTGGCATTATGACATCATCAGCTGGTCAGTATAAAGCAGAGTGAGCTGCACTGAATTTCAGACGCGGTATTAGGAGACCAAGGAGACACACTTGCTGTCATAAAGGACGTGTGGTTTGGATGCAATCAACTTCAGAAGGACTATACGGAGAGTCAGGTAAGTAGTCCTTCGCTTGTTCTACTAACTAACTGTTTTACAGAGGTAGCGTGGATCTTGCAAAGCACCAGGAGTTCCAGACTGCTGTGAGCTTCAATCAAGACAGGACCATGACCTCATCACTGTGTGAAGAAGAGCAGAGGGGAGGGATGAAGAGCTGCATGGCTAAATTCCTGCCCAGGGACACAGCTCAGAGGATCCTAGGAAGTATCCTCTCATATCTGTGCTTCTACTAAACCTCAGCAGGAGTGTTACCTGCCATGTTGAATGTTCTGTTGGAGCCATGCTTCTTCACTGGGAAAGCCATGAATGGCTTCCATGAAATGAAAGTGCCTTGTCCTTAACCAGTGTCTAGGTACCTTGTTCCAGAATGTGATGGTGCTTCTGATCCTCCTGAACGTGGTTGTGCTGGTGGTCCAGGCAGGTGAGGTCAAGATTACATAACACATGAGGATTGTGGGAAATGTGGTTCAGAAATGAACACTTTGCTTCCATATCAGTGCAAATATATGGAAAACAACTGTGTGGCTCTTTTAGTCTGAGACCTGAGAGTAACCTGCTCCATTCTTTTATTTTTCAGAGCTTTCTGATAGTACTGCCCCAAGCATGCAGAGAGCCAAGCTGGTTCTTACTGCGCTGGACTGGTGCATACTGGTCATTTTCCTCCTGGAGATGCTCCTAAAATGGTTGGACAATTTCCGGCAGTTTTGGAAAAGCCCCTGGGACATCTTTGACTTCACTGTCACTATCTTGGTGAGAATCATGAAGCTGTGTGTGTGTATGTATGTGTGTGTGTGTGTGTGAAAGAACCATTAGTACAGGTCAGTTTGCCGTGTCATGTAGCAGTGTGCTGTATCTCACTGTTCTGTATGTCTTGTTCTGGTAGTCCGTCCTTCCTGAGGTCATCAATGCCTTTACGAAAACACAAACTGCTGGTTTTCTGGTGATTCTCCGGCAATTCCGAGTCCTCCGCACACTGAAGATGGTCATTAGAATCAGACCGTTGCGTCTCACTCTGCTCATCATCGTCAAAAGTTTAAAGGTTTGGAGTAAAACACAAACACAGTTGACTTGGTAAAACATCCTGTTATTAGAAGTACTGAGAGCGATGGCTTCTCTCTGCAGGGTACGACTGCCACATTCCTGCTCCTCGCTGTGTTGGGATACGTGTTCGCTCTGGTGGGCATCGTCCTGTTTGAAGAGTACACTCAGTCAGACACAGAAAACCTGAATTACAAGGACAGTTTCAAGTGAGTTCATTTTTCCCTGATTTCTGAATCCTTTCTAAGATCCTGACTGCATTCAGTATCGTACAACCCCACTGCTGAATGACCTCTTTAGGAAACAGTCACTGATCGCCCTTTCTCTCTCTCTCTCTCTCTCTCTCTCTCTCTGCCTCAGTCTATTCTAGAGTCTTTCTTTAATTCTGAGGCTTTTGCTACAACGTAGTCTGACAGGTCTGCTGATAACTAACACTCCTCACTTTTGATACAGAGACCTCAGCAATTCCGTCTGCACCCTGTTTATCCTGTTCACTGGAGACAACTGGCACGACCTTCTAAAAGACACCTGGAGGGTTCCAGACCTGCACAGCACTGCAGTGAACATCTTCATCGTCCTCTGGGTGTTATTGGCTGGGTTCATGGTGAAGATGGTGTTGATGGCTGATGTGGGTAAGTAGTGCTAGGAAACACTGTAAACTGCTGAAAACACTGAAGTACTGAAGTGCATAGACCACAGAGCAGCAGCAGAGGAGTTCCAGTAGTTTTTTACATTTGATGAAAAATCACGCTCCACAATGTGCTGTTTGTCCACAGTGAGCAGCTTTGAACACACGAGGAAGGAGCTCACCAAAGAGGTCCAACAGATAAAGCAGAAGCAAGGGGAACTGAACAGGTGAGTGGTCAGCCCATGCCATACTTTTCCACAGATGACCCCACAGTTGGTCTGTATGCCTCACGTTAACAGCCTTTAATCTTAACAAGTGTTTGAGGCACCTTGTTATCTCCTACATGCTACTCAGACTTGCTCTGTATTGGTTTGAGGTTCTAATTTGTTCCCGTTTCCTCTTTCTGTAGCTCTGAGTGTGCGAGAGAGGAAGTAAACTGGGATGCGTTTGTGACTGAAAAAATGCAGGGCATTGATGAGCAGGAAGTTCAGCGCATGATCTGGCCGAAGGAAACCCTCCTGGAGTACTTGGAGCTGATGGAGAAGCTCCAGGAAAATGTGGAAGAAAGGAGAAAGCTGCAGAAACTAGAAGGTATGTCCCAGGGAATTGTGGGAATTGTAGTGAAGTAGTGGTTTAGAGGTGGTGTTTTAGGGAGATTAGAAAAAAGCCTCTAATCTCTTTTACGTTTGTCTCTTCCAGTTCAGTCGTACCTTAACCTTCACAGCTGAGACGCAACGGAGTCTGTTCAGTTCCCCTCCAGCAGAAGAAGACCATCACCCAGCAGCTTCTTACAACTACACCCCCCCCCAATAAAAACCTAAACTAAACTAAACTAAACTAAACTTAATTAAATTAAACTAAAGTAAAGTAAAGCTCAAATAGCTAGAAAAAGATACTACAGTTTAATAATAAGGAATAAGATAAAAATGATTAGGTTACAAATGGTTAATATATGGAATTGAAACTGATTAGGCAAAGAAATGCAGGATTAAAAATGGATGAATAAATAATAATCAGTTTAAACCAAATGAGTGAATGACATTCCTTCTTTCTTTCTGCTTCAATCTTCTCAATAAAAACATGAAGGAAATCTATTTGATAGAAATCTGATCTCCTCCATGAGACACCTTTCCATTTTCTAAATGAAATGTGTTTTAATCAGACGACGTTCATCTGATAATCTTTCTGAACTGGTCTGGTGAGATTGGGTGTTCATATTCTTTAAACCAGTGAAATAAATGTTGTTTATTAATATAATTATTATTTAAAAATCTCCTCAAAGTTCAGTCTGGAGTGATCAACATACAGAAAGCTGTTCTGTTAGAACACAGCAAGAAAACCCAGAGATTCAATATCAGCACTAACAGACCCCTGAAGACCCTCGTGGTTGTTTGTGTAGTGAAGCGAGTCTGTTAAACTGTCTGAAAAAGGCACATTTATTATTTTTGAAAAAAAAAAAAAAAAAAAAAAAGATTTTACCTGAGAAAAGGTTTGAGAATGGGAGTTTATTTAAATGAGGAGATGGTTGTTTATGACAGAGCCTGTAAATATAAGTGTACAGGAGGACACTCAGGTGTTTGTTCAGTTTCTCACCATCTCGATCACTAAGTGCTCAAGAACTGAAGTGCACACTTGGTGAGAGCTGTAGAGTACCTGCGCAGGCGGAGAGCGCTGATAGGGACGCGGCCAAGAACTCGCTAAACCAAAACAGAACGCGTCCGGCACTAGGACCCTGTTCAACCCTCCCTCTGCTGCTCTACCGACCGCCCTGTGGAGCACATTCGCCAGCGGCGTTAGCAGAAAACTGCCATTGGGGGCATCTGCCTGCCTGGTTGGCGTTGGGCACAGCTGGTTGTGAGTAACACAGCTTTTCTCTGGGTTGGAATGGATATCAGTTGGAAGTGAACCAGTGGATGTGTGATTGGTTCGGTTAGCTACGGCTAGTTAGCGCTAGCTTGCCCGGTCGCGAGAGCACTTGTTTAGTTTCCTTGTTACGTAATGACGTCGCTCAGACATGCGCTGGGGTCATACCTGTCCCCCGTAACACAGCTGGAGTTGTTGGGAGATAGACAGTTGTGGTATGCAAATCTTGTGAACTGTTTGGGTTAGCTGATGTGTCCTGTGTGTTCCAGTCTTGATTCACAGATGTGTATCACAGCTGGAGATGACCAGCCTACTGCAGGTCGAAGATGACCATTAGATTAGATCTCTACAGTGCTACTCAGGTGCTGTGACCTGTGGTATACTAGTGCATGGCAGTGACCAACACACCCACAAGCACACCACTGATTAGAAAGATCAATAGTCCACTGATAGTCCACTGGTTTTGTAAGTGAACAGTCGTACAGAGCAGGTTTGATTTGAACCAGTGTGTCTCAATCTGAGTGACTGTTTACATCACAACCACTGAATTACGCAGACGTTTTCCGTTTTAACAGGAGTGAAAACAGCGGTAGACAGAATGATTTACTCGAGTCGAGTTTGACATTCCTCTCCTTGAGGTGCCCATGACTTTGCAGATCAGCCCCTTTCCTGGTAGAACTACGTACCTTTCTAAATACACTACATGTCCAGAAGGTTTTAGACCCCCCCAACTAATTAGAGAATTGAGCTGCTTTCAGGTGCACCCATTGCTGACACAAGGCATGTACACAGCTTTGAAAACAGGATCAGAGGACAGTCTGGAGGCCACTGTGTCCGGTGCAAAGTGTCAGCTTGTGGGGTATAACTGACCCCTTCTGATACCTTTAGGATTGCTGGCATCCAGCATCAGTACCTGACCTCACTAATGCTCATATGCGGCTGAATGCAGTCAAATCCCCACAACAATGTTCTGCCATCCTGTGTAAATTCTTTCCACAAGAGCAAAGAGGGACAAACTCCCTGTTAATGCTCTTGTTCTCAGATGCTGGAGAAGCAGGTCTTCACAAACAACTGGACACATGTAAAATGTGTTTGACTGAAAAATGCCTGATTCTTAAAGGGTCTCTTCTCTTTTAGTCTCAGTGATGGCGAGCAGCACAGCGGTGGTAATGCGGCTGCTGGCTTCGGCCTATGCTGTGGCTGAGAAGGCAGGAACGATAGTGAGGAGAGTCCTTCACAGTGGAGATTTGGGAATCGTTGAAAAGGTGAGATACATTGACATACTGCACTCCCAGAACATGGTCTAAAGAGGTCAGATATTAGGACGTAATAGAGTAAATCTAAAGTGAAAAGTTTCCAAGACTGACAAAATGGAGAAATAGGACCCCCTAACAAACTTCTACAACACCTGGCTTCTCAGAAAGAAAGAAAAAAAAAAGCTCCACTTTCGCTTCAGATCATCAGGTTATTGTGTTCATCCATATACAATGATAAAACAACTCAACACTGTGGGACTGAAAGAATTAGGAGTTGTTCAAGAAGCTCTTCCTAAGAAAACAAACAGACAAATAATACAAAAAAGCTACTTTTGTTTATATAGCAGACCTCAACATCATTGAATGTGTTTGGTGAGAAGCAGAAAAATAATTATTTTAACATTTTTAAAATAATTATTTTAAGACTGAACTTTGGAGCTGTGGAAAAATATATTTCTGCAGAACTATGGAAATCGATTCCTGAAAATAAAGAAAGCTGTAATATAGGTATAGGTTTATAGATATAGTTTTTTTTGACTGGAAATATATAAAAAAAAATAATAATAATAAAATAAATAAAGTAAGAGTGTACTGTTCTTGTTTTTGCACACCATTGCATGAAATTAATGAATGACTGCATGTAGTCATGAGAATAAGGAATTGTAGGTTAGTATAGTATAGGCTTTTAAACAGACCCTTACAAAGTTAAATTGTTGTAATAATTGCATTAATATGTGAACTATCTAAAAGAGAAGTGGTTTTCATGTCTCGTTTGTCTTTGTCTTTTTTCTCTGTGCTGTGTATATACTCAGACAGGAGTTAATGACCTGCAGACACTGGCTGACCGTCTTGTTCAGAAGAGTATATGTGCTTCTCTATCAAAGAGTTTCCCCAAACTCACCATCATTGGGGAGGAGGTATGTGATCTATAGTCTGAAACAACAGCCACATAAATAATATGTTTAGGGGAGTTAAGAGGGTTAGATTGTGATACATGACCCATACTTTCTCTGTTCTCTGTGATACTGTACTCATACTGTCTCCTACAGTCCTACACAGTGCTGCTAGTAGAGTTTATGTATTTTCTCATCACACAGGATCTCCCATCTGAGGCAGTAGAAGAGGAACTGATTGAGACCAGCCAGTATGATTTAATATTACAAAAACGTTGTCCAGATGAATACTCCAGTTTGAAGGAGGAGGAGGTAAACACAATGCTGTTGGAATGTGTGCATGAGCATGAAAAACAAAGTACAAACATAGCACCTCTTTGAATTCTGTGGTTTTAGGATGCAATAAAAACACCTGGTCCTTAACAGTTCTTGGAACAGCAATCACTCGAACTGTCTTGAATGTTATTTCTCAGTGTAGAATGATTACATTTACATTTAAGGCATTTAGCAGACGCTCTTATCCAGTACGACTAACAAAAGTGCTTTGCTATTTACCCAAGAATAACCTTAGTTGATTAACCTCTAGTTGTTTGACAATGGTCTTTGTAGCTCTTTTCAGATTGATAGGCAGCAACGATTGCTTGTCTAAGATCCATGCTGGGGTCTTTCGTCCTTTGCATTGTGTTATTACACACCTAAATGTTCCAGACCAGCAAACCTCCAACATCTCTGCTTATGTAGTGGCATAGTTTATAAATAATGGCACATTTTAGTTAAGCTTGTATTTACCTTAAGACTGTAAGACCGTCCTAATATATGTACAATTATAGCATTCAAGTTTGTATATATATATATATATATATATATATATATATATATATATATAAATATATAAGTATGAAGTAAACGTCTATATATATATATATATATATATATATATATATATATATATATATATATATATATATAGGTAGATATATATATATATAGGTAGATATATATATATATATATATATATATATATATATATATATATATATATATATATATAGGTAGATATATAGATATAGATGGAAGTTTAATTCATCATTATATATAAGTTTTCACTCAAATGTGTTCTGTGTGTACGTCCACTCCTAACACCATATTATCATACAGGACAAATACTGATGAAAATTGACTTTTAATGACTTTTGGACTACAGAATAAAATAAGTCTTGTGATGTTTGGTCACTGCTTTATCTTCCAGCTTGTTGTTTGGGTTGACCCTCTAGATGGCACCAAAGAATACACTGAAGGTAAGAAGATAATGTTTAATGGACCTGTCCTCTTCAGTTGTTGAATTAGTCTGAAAAACATTCTCTAGGTGAAAAGACAAATTTTAATATTTAAAAAGTTATATTTAAGATATCATAATCATAACATAGCTACAACATGAACATCTAAAAGTGTGTGCTGCTGCAGCATTAAAAAAGTAGCAGCTTACTGCCTTCATATTCCTTTAATTAGCTTAAAGCGATAGTTTGTCAAAAACTCAAAACCCCTGGTGTGGTTTTCTTTAGTTTTACAGTGGAGGGATGAGACTAATGTAGCTAACAAGCAGTAGAAATCTGTACGTCATCAATTGGCATGGCAGTAACTGCATGTCTAAAATACATTCTTCTCAAACTATGTGGAGGTGGTGAGTACCCTGTAATAAACTTGATTATGTGTTTTCTGACACTGAGTTATCCGTAAACATGGACTAATGTACATTAGCATAGCTAAAATCAGTAACAGCATTTTGGTTGAAGTGCAATCTCATAGCTGATAAGCTACATTAACCTTATAGCTCCTTTGCAAAACATTTTAACTGATGATAAATAACTCCTAATCATTGACAACATGAGGAGATGGGATGTCATTAGTGTGTGCTTAGTGGGGGGAGCAGTTTTGCTATTTTTGCACTAATCATGCACTCTCTAAGTTCACCTGCTGTCTGCTACCACCTTTTCCCAAGAGTGTTGCTGGCAATGTATCACTCAGATTTTGAGGGTTTTTCCACCTCTTGACCTCCATCCATCTCGCACACCTGCTTCTCTGCTGCGGTGATCCACTCTCCACTGTGCCCCTCCTTTCCTTTTCTCCATCTCTCTGTCTCTGCTGTAGCTGCAAGGTTAATGGACAGTCCAGTTGTCGTTCAGAAGCAGCTCCAGGCCTACAGAGCTCCGACCCGTACGGTGACAGAGAATAGGATTCTGTCTTAAAGCGATGGTTTGGCCAAAAATCACAATCGCATCCTTTTCTTCCTTCATCCGATGTGGTCAAACGTTCATTGCTTCTTTAGTTTTGTACTGGAGCTATGGGTTTCATGTAGCTAACCAGTTATGGAAGCTTATGTCCCACCTGTTAGCCTGATGCCTGAATAACCTGCTTATTTCTTGCACTGTAAACTAATGTACAGTGATAGAGGCTAATATCGTTTGTAGCTATGCAACGGTCTGTTTTTTTTTTAAGGGTGAGGCTGGTGGGGAAAAGGCTCCATTTCTTGTTGACCACATTAGCCTTGCAGCTCAAGTGCCAAACTACTGAGACTGCTGAGGACAGTAACTGAAGAACACCTCAGAGTCTCCAAAAGTCTCTAGATTGGCCTGAAAAGTCATAAATATAAATATAGCGACAAAGTTGCTAAGTTGGCAGCACTGCAGCAAACCATGTCTTGGCTGATTGACTACATTTGAGAGAAAGGGGGGAGAAATTGTAAATTTGATCTTTGGTCTAGCTGACGCTTTATTGCATGTTCAGAATGTTCTTAAATGTTCTGGTGCAGAAGAAAAACGAGATTACAGCATCTAAGACAATAGTGTGTCCTCTCTGATTGCAGGGCTCCTGGATCACGTGACTGTGCTAATAGGCATTGCTTACAGAGGAAAGGCCATCGCTGGAGTAATCAATCAGCCGTTCTACAACTACCAGGTCAGGCTACCTACCCCACATTGATCAAGTAATTCCCACACAGAAGTTCTGTTGTGTGTGTGTGTGTGTGTTTTTTTTTGTTGTTGTTGTTGTTGTTGTTGTTGTTGTGTTTTTTTATTTTTTAAATGATGTGCGAGAACAGCAGGTAATTTAAGGTAGTTAACTTGGTAAATTACAGTGTGGTTAAAATGTCTTGATACTCGTACTGATACTGATACCTTGTCTTAAATACCAGCAATTCAAAATAAAAACATGATTTAAAATAAAATAATATATAAAAATAATGATTTAATGGACTACTGATGTAAGTCTAGGTTTTGGTAGAAAGATTGGTTTACTTGCAGAATGTGAAATCATTTAATACTGAAATGACAGTAATTGCAGACACTACAAGTCGAAGGAGAATCCAAAGTATAAGATACTACAGGGAGGAGGAGACTATTTAATCTAATTAGGTTAAAGCAGCTGTATTATGGTAAAGTCCAATAAAAAGAACCAGTTGCAGCAGGAAAACATCCCCCTCACTGTAAAGACATGTGATTAAATAGCCAGAACTACATTTTTGTTCTTTCTTATTTTAGTCAGTGATGCAGTTGTCAGATTTAAACACAACTGTATGAATACATTTTTGAACAGTTGCGCAGCCTATCAGGTTCAGATTTGTATATCTCTACCTGTTTAAGTAGAGGGGCTTGGTTTGAATGACAGGATGTAACTGTCCAGTGGTGTGGACAGATATTCCTATATGGACTTTATTTTATAATTGGTGGTTCTTTGGTGGCATCGCTCAAAGAACCATTTGAAGCCCCCTTATTTTACTCCATAAGCACTTATGATTTTACAAGAATATCTCATGATACTACAGCATTTACAAATGCAACAGGATATGCATCTATAAAGTGACACTTATTTACTATATTATGATCATATGAGTGCAACAGCAGTAACTAGTGTGTTTCTCTATTCCTTTGAATTATCATCACATGCTTTACGTGTAAGCTCACCTGAACATTTGGTCACTTTCAGACCCCCATTGCTTATGCACAGTCTATTGTTTGGCTGTTGTTTTAAACTATTCTATTTGGTGTGCATGGCTAGTCATTTTTTAAACTTGGCTGAAGATGAACAACTACTCAAAAACGATATTAAACTTTGATACTGATGTAAGAAGTGAAGTCAATGTTAGTTACCCTTCTTTCCGGTTTCTGATCCTTCCAGATGGGTGTGGATGCCACTTTGGGCAGGACTCTTTGGGGAATTTTGGGTTTGGGTGCTTTCGGGTTCCAGCTTCAGGATGTCCCGGAAGGAAAGCGGATTGTCACCACCACACGCTCGCACAGCAATAAACTCGTAACTGACACTGTCCAAGCCATGGACCCTCATGATGTAATCAGAGTTGGAGGAGCTGGTAATAAGGTGTGTAAAACAGCAGTTTATATCTGGAGGGAATTGATAGATTAATGAGACCAGGACACTAACCTCTGCGGTTTATCCTGACAGATTATTCAGCTGGTGGAGGGAAAAGCCTCTGCTTATGTGTTTGCCAGTCCAGGCTGTAAGAAGTGGGACACGTGCGCACCTGAGGCGATTCTGCATGCTGTTGGTGGTAAGTCAACATTTAGTACTGTAATGTGGTGGAGTTTATTTACCAGTCATTACATAAATATAGAGTAGTCTAGGAGTGCTGGAGGTACTGGGAGTTTAAGAGCTTAAAGACGCATTCCAGCATTTTTCAACCTAGTCTGTAACACGTTTATAGTGACCAGTCTATTACTATAGACAGTACCATGACTTGAAAGCCACTAATCGAAGTGGTCAGTTGTAACGTAATGTTTTTTATTATTGTTAATTTATTCTTCAGTCAAAGCTATGTGTGAATCTGTATCATTTATAATTTGAATAATGCATTCAGAGATGGGGTAGCTGTCCAGATGAAAGAATTTGGGGTTTTGTTACTACTGGCATAGTAGAAACCAGAGATCCTATGGAAAAGCACTAATAACCAGAACAGCTTTTTTTTTACTGTGTTTCTTCAGTGTTGTAACACTGTATAAAACATCACATGAACCACTTTGCTAAGACATTCTCTCAGCTGTCAGCGATAGTTTCTAAGTATAAGCTCACAACTATTCATTACATATCTCACAAATGCAGTGAAAAGAATAAAATGCAGGTATTTTAGTGCACATAGTTCAGCGTTTCCTAAACAGCCTGCTCTTTTGGAGTTTTTGAGGTGTGAGCAATCCTGTTTTGCTGTGTTGTGAAGGTTAGAAACTAGCCTGAGCTCCTAAACTGTTTTTCAGTTGTTGTTTTTGCATTTCTCACCCTGCAGGAAAGCTAACGGACATGCACGGGAATGCATATCGCTACGATGCTGACGTGAAGCATATGAACTCTGCCGGGGTGTTGGCGACGCTGAGGAATCATCAGTACTATGCCAGCAGAGTCCCTCAGGCTGTCCTGCAGGCCCTCCAATCTGATTGAAACATTACATCCGTCAGGCTAGAGTCACTTCCATGCCGTCATGATCCTGCGCATGCTAAATCAGATTTTATGCATTTAAAGTGGCATCAGAAGAGGACACAACCAGGGTTATGATTGATATTTTTGTATTTTTTTTATTATGTGAACCTAATCAAGCTAATCGCCATATATTTCATATATATTGGGCATAATTTCAGTAACTGAGCAAACCTGATTTTTTTTTTCCTCCAGTGGTGGAAGGTGCTACTGACTACTATATAACCCCACTTCATCTCCTCTTTGTGGTTAGTGACTTAGTTACAGTTTTCATTAAAGGACCAAATTTATACCTCAAAATGATGGAAGTAAGAGAATTGTGTATTTCAGCTGGTTACTGCATGAGTCATGACATTATGCCCACATTTGGACAGATCATTTATATTTCTGTAACTGGACTCCTATAGAAGTGAAGACATAGTACTGGCAGGTAATTTTAAGTTGTTTCAGTGCAGATGCACTGATATTTTAGATTTTGCTGTATTTGCAGATACCAGAATGGTTATTTTATTGCATTACATTTAGATGTGGACACTAACACAATGAATTATGATTTAAACAAATTCATTTGTTCACAAAGCTATCCCAAAATGGTGTGAAGTGTGTGGAACCATGCAGGCCTTAAAGTTAAGAAAAGAAACAATATTAAACTGATTAAAAAGTGGCAAAGAACAAGATCAGCACAGCAAATCAACATGACTATTCCATTTATTCCATTCAGAGAGTTTGAAACAAACTGGTACAAATCTCAAAAAGGATTTTTAAACACGTGAACATTTCCTGACTTTTGATAACAGGTTAAAGTAAAGTCATACTGCACTGCAAAATCCAATCAAATCAGTGAATGTTATGTTAATCACATAAATCAAAACTTAAGTTCAGTTCTTGGCCTGACCAGACCATTACACTACAGTACACTATTTGCAGAGCTCCTAAATGCAAAAATGCACATCCATCCATCCATGTTAACAAGAAATACTTAAAAAAAAAAAAAAAAAAAAAAGAAGAAGAAAAAAAAACTAGGTCAGAATTTGAGATGGCAGTATTGAACAGTGTAAGGCAATAATTACGGTTACACACAAGGCTTCTCCTGTGGCTTTCACCTATGCCATCAAATCCAGAGAAGGAGACAAAGCGGCTGAGGGTGAAAGCTCATACGTTAGTGCACTTTTCAGTTCATTTGGTTATAAAAATTGGGAAGTGCAAAATGCAGTCAGAATATAAGTATGGAGTTCAGTTAAAATGCCCTGAATAATCTAGGCCTACTTATGTCTATCCTTTAAGCAGGGAATTCCAGTCTTCTTTAGAGTTCCTGCCACCCTGTAACATAATGCACTGCTCCCTGCCTTATGTGGCCTCAAATGCTACCAGTGTATCTGATCAAAGCACCTGGTAAACAGATGGCAAAAGTGCAAGGTGGGAGTGTTAAATGTGCTTTCTAACATCCGGCATGGTACTCAACCCTGCACCAAACAGTCTTCGGTATGGCTTGTGAATACTGTAAATAATTATGCTGTGAATATTCAGATAGACTACATGAGCTTTCACTCAAAGCCATTGGTATGCTAGTAATTGACTGAAGCTTTAGTCTGGGAAATGATCTATGAATGTTCTGCCCACAAATGCATTCTATTATTGCTACTATTGCTAGATTTGACAAGACAAATCAACCTAATAAGAATCCGTAGTCCAATTTGTATGGACTAAATTGGCTGGACTATAGAGTTCAGTAGAGGCCAAACCTTGATTCTGAAGGTCTTTCATTTTCAGGTGTGGTAGATTTGGGTTGGAGCGTAACTCTGCAATTGCCGATAAATGTTCTATGTCTCTGCGTTAATCCAGCTGGATTGAGTCCCAATTAGGGTGGAATGTTTTGGGTTTTTTTTTAATGCTCAAAGTGCTTTATAGAACAGTAGCTAGAAAAGAACGGATTTGTGGGTAGAGTCTGGAAAGTGCAATTGAGAATGAACATATTTCAGCTGTTCCTCTGCCTTTTCCAACACTACTTACAATGAACATTAGCACAGCCATAAGGTAAAGGTAAATAATCCTACAACACACTTCCAATCCTTGGAAAAGAAAGTGTGTTAATAAGCTGGTGTAGAAAGCTTGGTAGCATTACCATAATGGTAAAATGCTCTAATTACAAATGTGCAACTACAATGAACCCTTTTGAGGTCATTCATGTCTTTTTCTCCTCAAAAGGCTGTAGACTGTTTATAGACAAATACATCTGGTTATGTGTTCATGTTCATGTAACTGTATAGTATTTGCACCAATGAACTTTTAATGTCTTGTCTTACTGAAATTTACATTCGTACGTCCAAAAGAATAAATGAAGCTTATATTTTAGGTCCAGCTCGAACTGCGGGACCTTGTCTGAGCGAAGGTTCTGAGCTCATGGGGCACTGTGCTGAAAAAAACCCAAGAAAATTAATTCCTATCCTCAAAAAAAAAACAACAAAAAAAAAAAAACAAACAAACAAAAAACACCACACCACCTCTTATGAGGGGGCAGGACAGTGTCCTATCCTCTTATCTTGCTTCTCAACCACACACACACACACACACACACACACACACACACACACACACACACACACACACACACACACACACACACACACACACACACACACACACACACACACACACACGCCTTCCATCCATTTATCCATGCTGCAGCAGCCTGTAATGTAGGGCAGACTGAGCAACAAATGTTACTGTACTGTATAACCACAGTCATTGACTTAATATCAATCATTAATAGAAATACCAACAAGCAAAGAAAAAAAACATTAGGCACAGCAAAATAAACAAACAAAAGTATATACATGTAACGTGGTGGTTGAGTGGGTGAAGGGCCTGCCCTAGGCGACACATGGGGAGGAGGGGGTTCAACACTGGGTTCCAGAGGGCCAGTCAGCTCACCTCTTCTTCGGGGCCTGAGCAGTACGGGGAGGGGTGACAGGACGGCCTGAGTTCACTCCGCCATACTGATACTTAGCCTTCTTCTCTGACGGCTTCAGGATCTGAATGGCAGGAAATGGATAAGAGAAAAGGAGGCATGTTAAAATGCCTGAATGTGTGTTTATAGACAACATGTGTAACATGTGTTGATTTAGGCACTGTAAATGTGTCCAAACCAACCTTTTTAAACTAAAGGAACACACAAATACGTTGGTCCTGCACACCATGAAGCTTGCAAAGACATACAAACTCCTTCACGTCAGACATACACTATATTGCCAAAAGTATCCACTCACTCATCCAAATCATTGAATTCAGGTATTCCAATCAATTCCATGGCCACAGGTGTATAAAATCAAGCACCTAGGCATGGAGTGACAAATTACGTCTCTCCGCCTGGCATCTGGGTTTGGCGGTTGCCAGGAGAACGGTACATGTCTGACTGCATTGTGCCAAGTGTAAAGTTTGGTGGAGGGGGGATTCTTACTAATGCATACCAATAGATTTTGGTTGATTTCATGCTCCAAACTATGTGGGAATAGTTTGGGGATCATCCCTTCCAGTTCCAACATGATTGCACACCAGTGCACATAGAAAAAAAAATGGATGAGCGATTCCAGACCTCAACCCGTTAGAACACCTTTGGAAAGAATTGGAGCGGAGACTGCGAGCCAGGCCTTCTCGTCCAACATCAGTGTTTGACCTCACAAATGTGCTTCTGGAAGAATGATCCAATATTCCTATAAACACACTCTTAAACCTTGTGGAAAGTCTTCCCAAAAGAGTTGAAGCTGTTCTAGCTGCAAAGGGTGGCCCAGCATTATATTAAACCTTATGTATTAAAAATGACATGTCACTCAAGTTCATATGCGTGTACAGGCAAGTGAATACTTTTTGGCAATATAGCCCGCATTCCCTTTCTCTTTCATGCAGATGTTTTGAAAGTGAGTCAATACAAAAGAAAGCATTTAGCAGTTCATGAGCCAATGGCGGCACTTATAGGCAGATTGATGATCTGTAATCAGTGCACAGCAGCCCCTGCTGTTTAGAGCTTAAACAGCACTACAATGTTAAGCTTTCAACTTCTAAACAGAAACAAAATTACAATTAATAAAAAGTGTATAATCACAAATCAAGGTTTTTTTAGGCTCATACGCTTAAAATTACACACACTCCAACTCCAGTTTGATTGTACAGATACAAGATGAAAGGTGAATGACACATTTGCATACATTCTAAGAGTATACTACACTACATCTTCTGTGACTGTAAAATATTTTTTTGAAGAGACTAGGTGTAAACTAGTGCGAAGGACTATGTGTGCAAAGGTTATCAACAAAGCACATGTAGACGACTTTTCCCTGAATCACGACTGGAGCTGGATTCGTTTTCCCCAGAGGAGGTGGTGTAATCTAAAACTGTGTGTGGGATTTGACTGGCTGACTGTGTACTGCAACCAGTACTGTGTCTACTCAGGTTTCATGTGCAGTTTGTGATCCATGTATGTATACTGGACAAGTTGTCTATACTGTATATTATACTGTGTACACTGTACAATACACACTATAATTATACAGTACAGACAACCTGTCCAATATACATAAACACTGAGTGGACACAGTGTAATGCTGTGTATGTTACAATGTGTAATGTGTACACATGAAAAGGTTTTCACCTGTGTGTTTGTATGCGTGTATTTACCTGGAAGGAGCACATAAGTGACTCGTCCACACTCATCATTCCTCCAGCATTATCAAACTCCCCGCAGTAGTTTGGGGCAGAGAAAAGTGTGACCAGCTGCCGCTTGGCAAAAAACTCATAACCATCTTCAACCACCTGCAGACACCAACACACATCAAAACACCCTGCACAGCTGCACAGAAGCTAACCACTCAATATATTGTTTACACAAAACCCTTTATTAACAGTGATGTTATTATAATTATTATTAATATAAAATATAATGGACACGCCCTAGTCTTTTCTACAACACAAAATCTGTGCTTTGACTGAGCCATTGCTTTAAAGTGAGTGGATTATTCCATTCTTACCTGATGTGCTCTGCAGATGAGGTCCAAATCATGGCGGTTGAGGAACTTGCTGACCACATCCGCTCCAAAGGTGAAGGACACACCTCGGTCATTCTCGCCCCAGCCCTGCACGTCCTTATCCGGATCTGACCACAGGAGGTCACACAGCAGCCCTGAGAGTGGCACACATCAGACTGTTATTATTTATCACTGCAAAGAGCTGTGGTGAGCAGGGAACAGAGATAAAAAGTCCAAAATGATCAGTAATGCTTTTTAAATACATGATTATCAGAATTACTCAACATCCTTTACATTAGGAAAACGTTAATAACTCATTTTAGCTTGTATGACAGAAAACCTGTGTCAGGGACATCGGTGGGCCTCATGATGCGGCGGATCTGTTCCATAGACTGAAGATCAGGAGAAAGACCTGAAAAGAGAGAGGAACCAAAACAGATGTAATCAATAATAACTATAGAAACAGTAAAATGTATCACTGTGGAAGCCTAACATGAAACATCATATATATATGGAAAATTGCAATAATTGCAATAAATACTTGTATTTGTATTGCAATAAATACTTGTGTGTCATGTAAGAGTGTGTTACAGAGCTACAAACCTCCATGACAGCAGAAAATCTTTTCATCAATAATGGCAGCAATAGGCAGACAGTTGAAGCAGTCAGTGAAAGTCTTCCATAACTTGATGTTAAACCTACGTTTACCTGTGAAACACAGAGGAGAGACAGCAGATAAGTAAAATCAGTAAATAAATATCATAACTTCTGACTGGTACTATATATGTAAGCTTACTAAATAAATGCCAGAAATCAGCAGGGGCACATCAAGCCCCCACTAATATCAGTATTGCAAAAGTTAATATCGAAAACTCACACTCATCGTAGAATCCGTAGATGCGGTTGATGGAGGCACACTCATGGTTGCCACGGAGCAAGAAGAAGTTTTCGGGGTATTTGATCTTGTAGGCTAGAAGCAGGCAGATAGTTTCCAGAGATTGTTTCCCTCGATCTACATAATCCCCTA
This sequence comes from Salminus brasiliensis, assembly GCF_030463535.1. Taxonomy (NCBI): domain Eukaryota; kingdom Metazoa; phylum Chordata; class Actinopteri; order Characiformes; family Bryconidae; genus Salminus; species Salminus brasiliensis. The sequence continues at coordinate 68,024,566 of NC_132878.1, forward strand.
GGAATAGGTAATTAGCCTCTGGAGGAAAGCCCCCGTACTCAAACAGCCGCAGCAGGTCAGTGTATTGACCGTGGATATCACCTACAGAACAGACGAACATGGCAGAGTGAATCTGACAGGAATACAGTCAAATGACCCAAAATGTGGTTTAAGTAAGATTATATAAACACATATAAACAAAAGCTCATAAACACAAAAAAAAAGTGCTTTTGTATGTATGAACAAGTCTGTGGAACTAGGGTCAACATCGCACCTGCTGTGTAGATTTCTGTGTGTGCTTTCATTTAAAAACAAGAAGTGCATGAGTGCAGTTAGATATTTACTACTTAAATATCCATCCTTTTGTGTTTTTGGTGTTACATATAAATACAAATATTTTAACATTATACATTGTTATGGTTTCATCACATCACAATTGTATACATCAATACTAGGGACTAGCCTAATTAAACGAAATTAATCAAAACTTCTTTTCTTAAGTATATTTAGCCTAGTCCATAGTAAAATGTAAGCAATCCCGGCAACTCAATACAATAGAATTTTGTGCGTCATGAAATCTGGTGTGCTTATTTTGGTACAATTCAGAGTTACCTAGTAAACTCATGCAATACTGGACAAGCTTAAAATAGACCGATTACGTTATTGTACAAAAACAGTATCATAAACACATGCATTACTGACTATTATCATATTCAGTTCTCCATTGCACAATTAATGCAGCTGAATATCCTCCACAGATCGATGCATCAATGCAATTGAAACCTTAACTACTGTTTACTACAACACAGCTCCTTGTAAATGGAGATCTCATCCACAGTCAGTGTAAGTGTACGGAGCTGAAACCTAGTGATTTGAATGCATGGAGAGCTAAAGGTAGAGAGAGGTAGAGTAAGTGAGGCGTGGGAGGATGTGTGAAATGTGAGGAGGTTATTAGCACTGACCGCAGATTTTGAGCGGAGCCTCAAGCTCTAGCAGGATGGGCTGACTGAGAAAAATCTCACGGGACTTTATACACAGCCCCCGCACCTCCGCCTCCGTCATCTGCACTATCTTCCCTGGCCTGCATCCTCGCACTGAAGAAAAATAAAACAGCAAAGAAGAAAGTTCTTCATCATTACACAAATAAAATTGTCAGTTTTCTCAGCAAAAAGCTAAAGCACGGTTCTCCCACAGACCTTCCACAGAGTTTCCTAAAACCATACAGAGCAGGGTACACAGAAGAACTCAGGACCACCACTGACCACATATCCCTCAAGATCAGCTTTTGCTGGTAACTGGTTTCAGATGGTCTAAGCTAGACCACATATCCCATATCAAGGCCAGTTTTTTGCTTTTAATTAGGTTTAGATGGTCTAAACTGGCCCTTGATGGTGAAGCTGGTTGAAAAGCTGGTCATCCAGGCAGAAACATGCTGGTAAGCAACAGATGGTTAAGCTGGTTGACCAGTTTAGCTCTTGACTAACAAAGTGTCCTTTGAGTTTCATGGTTTAGACAGGGGTGGGCCATTCCAGTCCTGGAGGGCCTGCTCAAGTACACCTGATTCAACTCACCTGCTAATCGTCAGGTTCAGTAGGTCTGTTAGAGCAGAGAAATTAGCTAATTATGCCAGACTCTGGGTTTAGTCCACCAAGATGGCCAACCTGACCAAGCTAGTTGATAATGGATAATCACTGGTTGCAGCTCCACTCTGTAGTACTCTGTGATAAGAATAATATCCAATCTTCTCCAATATCAGTCTAGAATCATGGCCTAGTTCTCTGAGCAAGATGAGGTTTATTGCCAGGACCTGATGCCAGAACCTCTGTGTTAGCAGTCATTTGGTGCAAGAGAAATATGAAATGATGCCAGTTCCCTACTTAATGCAGATAGAAATGAGTCAGGCAGCAGGCGTCTGGCCATCAGCAGGAGACAGATACTGTTCCAACTAGGACAGACAAGCAACCCACCAACTCCTTGAATCTGATGCTGAAGCCAAATGTACTTTGCAACTGAGTTGCCAACTCCACACCTTTAAAATAGCATGACATGGACATTACAGTATTTCAGCTGCTGGCTGTTCAGAAAATGACCTTCCTAGAAATGAACAGACCAGTACAAATGCCTAAAGACCATTATTTGCAATTGCTAATGTGCATTAATGCATTTATCCTGTTTTTTTATTATTATTATTTCTTATAATATTTATTTACTATTGGTGTTCTGTATTGTACTGTAATGTAAAAAAGCTATTTCACAGAGACCGAGTCCTCAGGAAAGTACAGTTGGGCATTAAAATCCTTAAAGAATTAACCAATAGCAAATTAATTACTACAAATTACTACAGATTTCTATACAAACATTATATTAATTGTATTAATAAATTAGATATTACTATAAGCCACAAATAAAATACTATAAAGGCTGAAAATGTTATGAATTATTATTATACAGTGCTGTAAAGATGTAAGAGATTCCTTGTAAGTGAAGTCATCTGAACAGCAGGCTCTTGGGTGGGCTGTAAAGCCAGCTTGGTAAAGCAACCTTTCGGAGGTGTAATTCTGGATGTTGTGGGCAGGTTGGTAAGGTCAGCCGCAGCAGGTCACTTCTGTATTGTACACATTTACATCACACACACACACACACACACACACACACACACACACACACACACACACAACATGAAGGCTAGGGGTGATTCACCATATAAAGTAGGTCAGTTGGCTAGCTGGGCAGTCCACTACTGTGGACAAGAAGCACAAAAATGGCCACTGGCGAGTACGTGTGGTCCATTAGAGGTGCTGTAATAGAGATGCTTTGTTAGAGAGGGTTTGGCTCCAGCCCCTCAGTTTCAGTCCAAAACATCTGACGGGGAAAGCAACCTGAGCGACCCCCCCCCCACCCACCCCTCCCTCCTCTCCCCCCTCTCCCCCCTCTCCCCCCCCCAACACTGCACAAACACAGCTGAAATAACCAGAAGCGCCACCATTATTTCAGACCCAGCTCTCTGACCCAGCTTTGACAGTGCAGGTGGTACAGCTGACATGTTGGGCTAAAATGAACCTTTAAACTTTCACGGCTGAGCCCCGGTCCCCCTTAAACGGCGCAGCCAGTGAGCGCCACGCTGACCAAACCAGTTAGGGTGGACCTCCAGTAAAACTCACATATGAACCGTGTACTGAACACCACAGCCTCAGCTCATTCACTCCTCCAGGCACCAAACACACAATACATCTAGACATGTAACCCCGCTAACGTTAACACACACACACACACACACACACACACACACACACACACACACACTCTCTCTCTCAGCTGAGATCTAGCTGCTACCCGGAGCTCAGCTGGCTACAGTGCAGCAGCATGTAAACACGCGAGGGAAGCCATTATGTAAAACTAGTAAAATCAGAAGTGATCACCATCATCGTACATCAAATCCGGGCAGAGAAGCAGCAGTCTAATCTTACCTTCCAGCAGTCTGGAGATCAGACTGTCAACATTCAGCTCCCCTTCCGCCATTTCGCTGACAGCCACAGCCGCGATTCCACATACAGCAGACAGGAGGCGCTGAAGGGCGCCTCAAAAACACACCGCCACGAGCAGCAGCTTTTAATGCTTGATTTTTATTGTGATTATTAAACAAGTTAAACTGAGTTAAACTGAATGATTTATTGAACTGACGGCATTATTTCTCTACCTTGATATCTGCCACGCATTGTATAAACATATTTTATGGTTGTATACATTAGGATTTATTTAATACACCGGTTTATTAAAACAGTTCTTATTCTCCTTATTCTCTTTAAACACACACGACCATATTTTAAAAATAAATAATAATTATAAAGGAATATATATATATATATATATATATATATATATATATATATATATATATATATATATAAGAAATTATAAGATAGAAAATGACTCATGAGTTAGGTGTTAAGGCCACAACATTCACCTTCGAACTATGATTAACATATATAATAATTATATTATATAATCATTATAATAATTATATTATAATACATAATAATTCTTATGACCATTATAGACATTAAAAATAATTCGAGCTCATTATTTAATATTGATGTTTAATATTTGGAAACCATCTTCAAATGAACAAAAAGAAATAATGAAAAAAGCTAAATTACTATAAATCTCCTTTACTGTCTTTTGTTGAGTGCATTTGAACCTATGATTAATTTTAATGAATAAAACAGGTTTCCAAAAATCAAGTTACAATGGTATGGGAAATTTAAGTATACAGACAGTGTACAGTAAAGAGTAAGTAGCTAACTGAGGTTCACTTATAGGCTTAAAGGGTAATCATTCCAAAACTGACATAAGTATTCCCAAACCACAACCAGCATTTTACCATGAATGAACAGGATGATTAATAATGTTTCAATTATGCATTGTTATTTAACTTATACATCATATATATATATATATATATATATATATATATATATATATATATATATGATTAGGGATGATTAGGTCATTATAAAAGGACAGCAGTTGGGGTTCATGACCCTGAAGTCATGTTGGTATAAATGAAAGGTTGATCCTGAGACACAGTAATCATGAACACCACATCAAGTTACTCTAAATCTTCTGCCTAATTAAACATAAAAGACCACATTTATAAATAAAAAATTAAAATCATGTCATTTACAGTAATAGTGGAAATTACACTGTACAAAAAGTCTCATAAGTTACATATTAAGGCTGTAAATGTCACTTTTATGATTGCTGGATAATCATTCTCGAACTGCAGAACTAACCCAACTAATGAACCCAAGACGTTTCAAGAGAGTTTTGCATAACTCAGGTTGTTTTGTCCAGCTGGACAAGCTGATGTTTTGGCTCTTGAGGTTAAAGTTCAGGTTATGTTGGGTGCAGCACAGCAGCATATGCGCACACAGGGTTCTGGGATGTGCTAAAAGCTAATCCATGCCAAAAGTCAAAGGTTAAAGGTTGGTTCCCTTTAGTTCTACTTCTTTCTCTTTATGCTCCTTTGCAGCGTTCGTCTTCTTAAGCCGCCTCCACAGGACAAGCCACGTGATCCCCCAGCCCAGAAGTAAACCAATGACCCCAAACACGGCAGGCACCCAGACGGGCACTGCAGTGGGGCACTGGGTTGGTAGGGGGGTGGGCAAAGAGGTGGTAACAGGGGTTGGAGTGGTGCTGAAGTCTGGAAAACTGTTCATTTTAGTGTAAATGAACGGATGAGCCTGCAATAAAGAACAGCACAGCCTAAATTGTCTACATGTCCTTCATGAGTGTATTATAATTTTTATATGTTACATGTTTATTAATAAATACACACACTTCTGAACATGACTCTGTTGATGTGATTTATTTTATTGGAAATAAATGGAAGTGATGGATTTGAGTGAAGGAACGTCATGTGCAGTATACAATATCTGAAACAGTCATAGGCTAGAAGTGCAATAGTTTGGACACCCCTGTGTAAATGACATGTAAATGATGTAAGGGGATATGTCTTGTTATTAATATGTATGGATATCAATGTGTATATATGTGTATGTGTGTCCTGTCCAGTTTATATTATTATTATTATTATTATTATTATGCTGTTTGTTATGGTAATAATCTGGTTGTCCTTAACAAACTTACAAAAGAAAATGTAAATCATAGAAATGCTTTATTGATATTCTAAGTAAAAAAAAGTATAGTTTCCCAAACTACTACTAGCGTTTCACTGTTAGTTTTACTGTGTATAACTATGTATGTGACAAATAAAACATTGTACTTTGAACTTAAACAAATATAAATATTAAATTAATAATTTGTAATTTTTCATATATGCATTATAACCTTAGTGTATTTCTTTATCTGTAAATAATGTCAGTACAGAAGCAGTAATTGTGTATCAAAATCTACAGATGTTGTCTGTGAAGGATGTGAGAACATTAACAACACATATAATCTGACCAGAGTGCACACATTTCTGCATTCAACTGTATTAAGGCCTTAAAGTCTGTCTTTATGATTGTAGGGCCATCATTTTGACGCTGGCATTAGTGCTGCCCAGCAAATGGACTTCTGTGGCTAAGAAAAGTCACAAGGCTGTTGTTTGTGTAACTGAATGGTTGTTTTCAGAGAAAACAGTCAGAATAATAAAATAATAATAAGCCGAATTAGTCTAAATCTGTTAAGTCTCCGTCTTTATTCATTGTGCAACACTGTACTCACTAGTTCTCATCCTCCTTAATTCCCTGGTCACCCCGAGCTCCACACTGAGTTACTGAGGCTATTTTTATTGCAGGTGTAACAGCAAGCTGGGTCACACTCACCTCTGAAGGGCAGCGGATCTTTGTGCGGTCGTGAGTGAAGTTATTGAAAACCTGCTTCTTCCCTACCGGCTCCAGCTGCAGGAAGAGCACAAACAGCGAGTCAGTTTTACACAAATGTAGTAATTTAATGATACCACAGTTTTATTAATGACATGTATTATTAGCGTTCAAGGCGATAATGACACTGTTGCTAGGTTACAGTCAGTGGTCGAGTTTCAAAAGGGACTGTCTTCTCAAATGGTTCTGGGGTGGGAGGTACGTGCTGACTTCTTTAGGGCATAGAAATAATCAGATTCAGTTTCTTACTGATTATAACTTTCATTATGTTTACTGAATATACATAACAATCATCTGAAGGGGATGGAAGGGGTGGGTGGGGGGCAATAATACTAGGGGGTGAATGTTGTTCTTTTGAGTAGGAGAATAGCAGCACATTTCAACCCCTCAGGTAAACAGGTAACAGGTCAACAGGTAAAGTGATACTCTATATGTCCAAACGTTTGTAGACACCTGCTCCTTCAGTGTTTCTTCTGAAATCAAGCATAGAATTAGAGAGTTACTGCAGTAATCGACTCTACTCTACTGGGAAAACTTTAAACTAGATGCTAAAATTGATGTGAGGAGGATGTTCATTGCATTCAGCCACACAAGAGGACCAGGGAGGACAGGTACTGATGTTGATCAGTTCTGCCACTGCAGCTCATCCCAAAGGCATTTGATGGAGCTGGACAGTTCCACTGCTTCACAGCCCAATGCTTGGGGGGGGCATGATCAGCATCAGCATTATACAAGCTGCACCCGAATGCACGAGTCAGTGTTGTAGGCACCAGTAGCTGAATTCACTGATTTGAAAGGGTGTCTGGATACTTTTGCACATAAGTATATCATGTTTTGAGACCCTGAACCGGTGTGTATGCTGCCTTTGTGCTAAGCTAACTATTGGATCATCGTGGCCTTGGAGAAGAGGTATGCCACAGAGCCTTTTATTCTTTGACTTTATTAGATTTGTAGAAGGTATTTAGGGCCCAATAATTATGAAAACCAAAAAGTAAACTCATGCTGAACCTTTGTAAATGCTTTATAAGTGTAGTGCTACTGGTGTGCTTGTATTCTTTGTAGAGTTTAAGATTTCTATGTATTCTGGATTATTTTTATCCTAATATTTCAATATTATTTTTATTCCAATATTTGATAGTATGAATTAAGATAACATACTTTATCTTATGAGATACGGTTCACACCAGGGTTACCATTTTTCTTTGTTTTTTTTTTTCAATTGCTCTTACCATGTTATTCCAGAGGGAAATAGCCATCTCAGCATGTGCCTGTTCACTTAAATGAAAGCAGTCTAGTGTAAAATAACTCAGGTCAGGACTGCCATCCTAGAACACATAACAGACGTGTCACTGTTAGCATTTACAACCTCTCGGAGAAATAAAACACAGTCTCAGTTAAGAGCTAAACACACACACACACACTCACTGAAGATAGAGGAATGATTGTGTTTAGAAGATAAGGCTGAAGGACAACTGCAAAATCTTCACGGCCATCATATCGACCCCCAGATAACAGCTGCTTTGTTACAGTCTGACAGGCAGGAGAGAGAGAGAGAGAGTACAGTTAATTCTGGGCACTTTATAACCCATAAAAACTCTTGTTCATATAGTGGACTTACAGTCATGTCATATACAATTATATTCAGAATGTGTTTTACTGTGTAATATTGTTATATTACTGGTTATTACAAATATGCATGTTTCTAAGTTACAATATAAGTCATGTGTGTCTTGTGCACACTGCTGCAACACAACAATTATGCTCAAGTCCAAACCTCACCTGATCTAATCTAATTATCTACCATCAGGGCTAACTGAGTGAGCACGACTGGATCTTTCCTATCATCCTATTTTAACCTACAGAACTCCTGATACTCTCCACATCACTCCAGAATGTACAAAGTGAACATGCTGGGTAAAATGGGCAAAACAAAAGGACCTGAGGGCCCTGCAGGGGCTTAGCATTGTGAGGTCCTGAAGCTTCAACTCTTCACCTAGTCCACACGTTAATCCGGCAGTGGTCATTTTTGTGTATTTGGTGCTCAACGATGCTCTGTTACTAAAACTGGTACATACACTGCCTGAATGTCAAAGCCAATGTCTGTTTCCACAAAGTCAGCAAAGCTAAGATACGGGACCACAAAAATTTATTATGCGCGTTGCAGCAGTATGCTATGGTTCGGGATGACTGGCGCTTTAGGTTAGGTTTGTGGTGTTGTTCTTCCTCAGTTTGTGTATCTCAGCCACGCTGTTATTTAGTCAAGTTGTATGAACAGTGGGAGTAAAAGTTGTGGCTGTCATGAGTAAAGTCTGCACTCTTGTTGAAGTCTACAGTCTTGCTGTTGTTTTGTCTTGCATGGACTGTTGCTTTCTTCTATTGCTTTCTATCCAGAGACTTTTCCCTGGGCTCCATGTTGTAAGTTGCACAAATATGAGAAATCAGAATTCCCAGAATACAACACTCAGTGCTGCGAGTTCTGGAATAACCTGATACTGCTGATTTATGAACTTCAGCTCTGTCAGCTCTAAAGAGTTGTCGTCTGGAAGCATTAGGCAAGGACACTTGTCACTGTGGAGGAAAAACACATAAGGCATGAGTTACACTTCAGTGAACTCCATGACCCCTGAAACTGTAATCAAGACCAGACTGTGAGACAAAGATGGACTCATTGAACTCATTTATTAACTCATTGAAGATTAGCTTAGCCCTTACATATCTACACTTAAGGCAATAGTGCATTCATTACGATTTGGTGTAATAACTTTTTGTGAAGAGGCTTTTATGAAGCTTAATGGGGAAATCTTTGTTGTAGAAAAGATCTGGCAGAAACCTGGGGATAAACACGCAAGGCAAAGACTTTCCCTGGGACCTCCTTAATCCATCCATCTCTGGAACAGCAACAACGTTCACCAATGCTCGAGGAACCTAAATCCAGATGACAGATACAATAGATTATCTTGAAGTAAATGATAAATGCAACAATAAAAACTTCTTCTTTTTGATACACAGCTTAGCTTAATCCCTCTGCTAACCTCTTTATAGAGCAGATCCAGACTCTCCCTCAGGTGGTAACTGTAGTTTTGAGGTGACAGGTTGTTCTGTATAAGTAAAGGAATGAATGAATGATTTAAAGTCTAACATAACTCCTTTAATTACTGTATTAGATCACAGTTTATCAGTCATCTTTTTATTGGCTTTTCATATGGGAGTTACCCAAGAGTGGAGTTATCCAAGTCACAACAGTAAAGGAGTTTTCTTGAACTAAGAACATACCTGGTCTGAACAGTAGTGGCACAGGTCACTACCCCCAATAAACATAGTAATCAGCTTCCAGTCCATCTCAAAATTCACAACCTGGAGGAAAGTTATGTAATTATAATCAGTCTGTTATTAATTTAAAAAAGATTTTTATGGTTGAATGATGCCATTCAGTGTGAATCATTACATAGAATCAAAAGAGATGTGTGAGTGTGAAGAACCTTTTAAAGACTTCAGTCACACAAAAGAACATTCACACATCTCATTTACAAAAATGATTCTCTAAAGCCATGGTTCTCGAAGAAGGATCTGGGAACCCCCACAGATCCTTGATATATAGCCAGGGGGTCTGCAATTTTTATCTGAGCCAATATTAACTATATAAACTAGTAAGTAATAGAAACACTCTGTAACTCTGTGGGGGTCAGATGATTTCTGTCACACAGGAAGGGGTCCCTGACTGAAAAATACTTGAGAAGTGATGTTCTAAGCAACATCTACAGTTCTTCTATTACAATGGGCAATGATGCCATTCTGGCACTGTATTCTTCTATATAAGTGTTGAATCAGTACTTCAATGGTGTGACTGAATAGTTGAGATTGTTTATCTAAATCTAAAAACTTAATGTCATAATGTCCTTAAGCTGTTGCTTTGTGTCTCTGCCGATTCTACAATGTACACTCGACTAACAGTGGATAAAAGCACCTGTGTTTTGTTCACAAAAATCTGAAAATACTGTAGAACACTTACCTGACTGGTGCTCAGAGCCTGAATAAGTGTGTTGACCTGAGCTGGGAGGTCACTGGTGGATCAGAATGAGATGTGAGTTAGTAAATCGTATTTAATAAACAAATTTTCAGAAACAGCCAGAGCCAATAAAACTTTTACATATTTCTTCATGCGAGTTCCTCCCTGGTCTGCTGTTCTGTGTCTGTTGATTTTGTACCAAATAAGCTATAGATTCAGTTATTTTATATTATTGTGTTTGACACTTTTGACACAAAATTAACTTTAAATCCAACCATATAAGCAGATAAAGTGACCCCCACACTGTACATGTCCCGTAATGTCTTCACTCTATCAGCTGATTAAGTTCATAAAGAGTATATATCATTTAGATGAATCAATAATCAGTGACATCAGAGCACAAAACTGCAGTGGAAAAATCAAGCATTCAAATCAAATTCAGGCTCATAAACACAAATAATCAATACATGCATAATAACGCAGTACAGGAGGGCTTAGAGTGAAGATTCTTTGAAAGGATTTTACTTTATTTATTTATTTTTTTACTTCAGGTAATGGCCATGATAATGCACACATGTAAACAAAATTTATGACTATTATTATTATATTACTATCATCAAGATATGTGCACTCACTAGGCTTTGGCTCCGGCCACAGCCATGTTAAAGCCTTTCTTCGCAGATGAGCCCTCTCCCGTGGAGAAGCCCTGGAGAGACGGGTTAAACTTCCTCAGGATATCTGAAACACAAAAAAAGATTTAGCTGGGCGTGTGTGGTGTTTTAAGTAAGATTGTAGTTAAGACCACATTTGTCGAGTCCAGGGGTATAAATAGTCGAGTAGAGACCAAATTTCAAAAGCTCAAAACAGATCAAAAACAGTCCTCTTGGAGATCCTGCCTTTAAATCCTTACACCTTAAAGTTCTCATATGTGGACCCAGTCTTTCTCTCTCATACCTACAAAATGTAGGTTTTCCCATTACTTACTGAATAAGTCTTTATTCATTTCCTTTTCAGTCCAAATGTCTTGTTACTTTCAGAAGGTTTTAATGGCCATTTACATGTGAGCCATTCCCCAACAGAAATGCTCTTTGGAACTGAATTCTAGAGTTTGTACATTTATGAAGCTTACTACACTGCTTAATGTATATGTTATACATTTGTTATTAATTATATATCATAAATCACTAATGTCCATTAACAAACACCAATGTGGTTGTTGTCTGATTCAATCAGCAAAATGAACAAGAATGGATACAATGGCTTGTGTTTTTTTGCAGTGCTTTAGTGGAAGTCAGTGGAGGTGGGTGTAATATATTTAAAGCATAGTTGGTCTTGTAGCGAGACCAGTGGCCAAGACCACAAGCCGTCTCAGTATAAATCAATAGTTCCAAAATGCATTATTAAGTGTTGCAGATAAAACTAGAAAAAAAAACTCATACATAACTCATAAAACAATAAACACATTTTCGTTCTGTAATTATAATGATTCTGGTGAAGGAATCATCACACAGCACTAAAAGTTACTGTGTGTGTAAAGCTCACTCCCAACAACTTCAACAATCACTGACAAGCAATCTACTTCTAAAGCATCGTGGATCCAAACCTGTCAGGACAAGTGAGAGACATTGAAAATAGCATGAGCGGGTGTGTGTATGTGTGTGTGTGAGAGAGAAAGAGTGAGACAGAAAGTGAGAGAAAGAAGGAGAGACAAAGACAATGAGAGAGAGAGAGAGAGAGAGAGAAAGAGAGAGTGGGGGACCGAGAGACACAGAGAGGGGGGTTAAACAGAGAGACAGAGACAGAGAAAGTTGGGTCTAAACTCACTCGGCAGTGTTGTTGTCGTTTCCAGTGCTATATCGCCCCCGATGCTGCACACACACAGACATTACTTACTATTCATATGTTCATACACACTGACCACTGGTCCTAGATAAGCATGTAGGGATGAATTTCACAAGAATTCTCATTTGTGCACGAATGGCATTTTCTTGTATGTAAGCTATTACAGAGCTCAGTGGCACTGATGAATGTGGGGCTGTGATGATGACGGTTTCGGGTCGACTGTGTGTGTTTTACCTCCAGGATACGCCCTTGTATTCTGTGCTGAGCTGAGCAAAATTTTGGGACTTTGCCCCAAGGCCCGTCTGAGGAAAACACACAGCTGAATATCAGAACAATCACTGCTATATAAATGCTGTAATCAGTTCTCTTCTCAAATAGGGCTGATTCATCTCAGCGTCATTACACTTGTCCATTTCACGGCCAGGGGTTTTCATAAATATAAACATTTAATAAATGATAATAATAATAATAACTTCATTAAATGCAAAAAAAACCCAATAAACACTAGCCAAAACCTAGTCATATCCATTCAAACTTCAAACTGCTATGCTCTTTTTTTTCTTTTTGCATCTGATAAGCTTTTTTTTTAATTGTGGAGTATTCAATATTAACAGTAGACTTCAAACAAGCAGGAAGAATAGACGGGTTCTGTAATTGTACACCCACACAAAAAATGTATTAGTAAAATGTGAACAAATAAATGATGTTGTAATCTTTAAAGCAGCAATATGTAGCATTTGGGTAAAATATGAAGGTCCACATGCTTCTTTCTGTATCTCTTAGCTTGTCAAATGCATGTGTACGCAGGGCAATATGTATGGAATATAGTAGAGTACAAAATACCAATTCTTTTTTTTATATTGTGTCTCATTTTAATTATATAACTTACAGTTACAGAGTCCCCGAGCGCTGCAATCACACTGATGTCAGCTGGCCGCAGCCTGTGAACTAAATAGGAGAGTAAAATCAGTGCGGTGGTGTGGCTATTCAGGCAATGCTCAGTAGTAGTCTTGTTTTTTAACAAGTAAACCATTCTCTTTCATTCTCTCACCTGAAGTTGGCAAACTGACGGACGGCTCAGTGTCACTGCAGGAGAAGTCACTACCCCAGTTCTGAAGGAAACAATTCATTATAGTTCAGCTGCTGTTTGGGTCCACTGTCATTCTGTAATTCTGATTATTCAAATATGTTCATACTGCAACTCACATTGAGATGCAGAGATTGAGCAAAAGTTATTAACAGATTATTGTATATTAGTATTTAATAACTTCTTGGTATCACCAAAATACTTGAAATATTGAATAAATATATCTGAAATGATTTAATTTGGTATGTAATTAGTGTAAATCGTATGTCAGCAGCTGCTGTACATTAAATAACAACAACGTTTGTGTATGTGTAGCTTGTTTGATCATGCAATAATCTCCTGGTCTGCCACATAATGCACACAATGCATGATGCATTCATCAACTGAAAATATTTAGTTTCATATTATTTTTATTATTTGTTTAAATATTTATATTTGATACATTTAAGAGAACAAGAACCTAATATTTTAAGCTTTATCAATTAAAATAACATCCAATAATTTACCATTAAATTAAAGCCCTTTTCAGTTCTGGCTGAAATAGAGCTAAGATCAGTCCCTTGATCTGCTGTGTATAGGTTTTAGAACTGGTTTAAGCTCAGATGTCAGTTGGTTCTTGCTCATTAAATCTGTAATCATTAATCCTCAGTGTCTCAGTTTACTTACTGAGACAGGGGGCTGTGTTGGTTCTGGGTCTTTATAAGTGTAATTGCTGTTCTCATAGGTCTGAATAAAGGGAGCAGCCTGGAACAAAAGAGCAAATGAAAATGACACAGGATTAAAACCACGGTCAAATGAAATTCTGCAAATCTACAGTGTAATTTAACCATAGAGATGGTCAGATGGGGTTACCTTAGTGGGACATTTAACAGAAAGACCTGCAGAGAAATTTGCAGAGCTGGTTTTATAATCCAGTGGCTCCAGCTGAAGAGAGAGTGAGAAAAACAGAGAGATAAATCAAAGTAGATTCTACCTTTTTGTTCTAAATAGTAGTAGGAGTTTATACAGTCAAGTCCAGGTCCATGTATTTGGACAGCGACCCTATATTTGTAAGCTTTCCTCAATGGATTTGAACAGTATTAACAACAATATTGCACTAACTGTAATATGATTACATATTTCGTTGCATAGTGCCTGCCATATTACTGGTTTAAAAGTAATTGGACAATATAACATCACAAGTATTTTTAAATCTTAGATGCAAATCCTTTTGCCATCAATATTGGCCTAAAGTCTGTAACCCATGGACATCACCAAATGTTATTAACATTACCATGAGTTTCCTGCCTTGAGACACTTTGCTTGCCTTTAATTTCTACATGTAACTCTATTAGCAGTCACGTCATCAGCAAACACCAATGACCTTACTAATATTGGCCGCCATACATGCCCATGCTATAACAGTGCCTCCATCATGTTTGGCAGATAATGTGTCATGTTTTAGATAAGGATTATTTCTTTCTGTTAGAACTCAAGCTAATCTTGGTGGTACCTATCTAAACAAACATGCTGCAGGCATTTCAGATGTTTTGGGGTTTTCTGCATTTCTTCTTTTTAAGAATGTCCCAAATTTCCCAACATTACTAATGTATCTATACAGCTTATGGTACGGAGTAGTAACAGCGGTAGAAGATGGATTCATGTGTGCAAAGTAACTCACCATGTTGTTCCACAGCCCACGGGCCATCAGGGTTTGAGCTTTCTGACTAAGGTGGAAACAGTCTGGAGAGAAATATGAGCGGTCAGGATACCCATCCTGCAAAAAAGAGAGAGAGTGACTGTCATCACTAAAACTGAGACGAAACCCCTTTAAATTTCTCTGTGTTCCCTACTAATTCTAACACTAATTCTAACACTAAAAAAGTGAATAATTATTCCCTTATGAAGTGTAAGGCTTGTGAACTATTGTTGGAAGTATGTACTATGATTTATTCAGTATCTACTATTAACTTTTCAGCAAATACTGTAAATTTGAATCATTATATACTTCAAATGTAATGATTTATATTAATTAAAATGTTATATTAATTATTCAGCAATAAGTGTAAGTGTGTGCCTTACCTTAGTTGGTAGTATTATATCCCTCAGTAAAGGCTGCAGCACCACAGTGAAGTTAGAGTGTGTGTCATAACGGCCCGACTCCACCAGATCCAAAAGACCCCTCTGAAAGACAAGAAAACAATAATGTAATTAACACGTAAACACACACACACACACACACATACATGAGCTGCTGAATGTATGTGTACCTGATAATCTCTGTTCAGATCTTCCAGGTCCTGCAGGGCTTTTGATCCATCTTTAGGTAAAAGAGTGCAGGGGCAGATGATTCTGGAGAAAAACAGTATTTTTACTTTAAGTTACTTCGTTTTTTGCCTAGAACTAGAACTTCTTTCTTTCCTCACACTTTCCTCACACAAAAAAAACACTCACCGCACCAGCCATGTGGGACATTTGAGAGAGAAGTGTTTGTGCATTTCTCTCAGCGGGATGATATGAAGAGGCTCTACCAGATTAACTATAGCTCGAGGAACCTGAGAGGCACAAAGAGGAAGAGAGAGTTAGAGAGAGCGAGAGAGGGAGAGAGGGGGGGGGGGTAATATAGAGAGATCGATGGATTTATGGACAGATAGACAGGTAGATACTGTATATAAGTAAACAACAAAACAAATCTTCTAGCAATTTTTGCTAGTATTTAGTGCATTTGATATATTGTGAAAAATAACACATTAATGTGCCATTCTTGATGTACTAAACTTATCAGGGGAGCCAACCAAACTGTTACATATGAGTTTATACTGTATTGCTGTCATAACAATCAAACAAAAATCTCTGAAATGTTGACTTTACAGAAGAGGAAGGTTCTCTAATTTAAAACTTTCCCAATTTTCTTCACAATGAGTCATTTCCAATTCCCACAAAGTAGCCAGGACTCTCCTATTTCACAATGCCACAGTATATATAAATAACAGAGGGACCACACTGACTAGCCTTGCACTGAGAAATAGGGGAGAGGAAGGAACACCCTGTAATACTGAAGTTTTTACATGTAAATAACTGAGAATTTTAAGGATCTGACCTCACTGTGCAGGTAGTCCAGTGCCTCTTGGACACGCTTCACAAAGTTTTCAGCAGAATACAGCACCTGTGAGACACAGAGGGGCAAATAATAACAGCCTGAACTTCACTGTGTGATTACTCAAAGTTTGCTACTAGATGGTTGGTAAAATGACCTACAGCATTGTGGCAGGAGTCACAGAGGTCATTGCCTCCAATGAACAGGGTGATCACCTTCCAGTCAGAGTGGAAGTCTATCCTCTGCACAGACAAAAACAATTAAATAATAAAAGCTTAAATTAAAAGTAAAACTAATGAACATTTTAACAATATGAGCCAGATGTGTTTCTTTACAGTGGTGGTGATATGAACCAGGGGTCTCCAATGACTACAACACAAGTCATTTTAGCTATCATCCAAAACCACCAGTGAACCAGTGAGTTTTGTATGTAACACTGATAATGATAAAATTGTGGCAAATCTGAAAGAATACAGCATGATATCTTTTTCAGAACCACTGGGTGTAATATGTTTCTGTAAGGGAGCTTTTATAGGTATGAGCCCCTTAACACTCCAAGGTTAATTATACACTAAGGTGTATTATTCAGTAACTACAGTGAAGTCTGTAGAAACTGGTGGGGCTATTCTCTGGTAATAAAAGTTTGTACACTTTTGGCCCACCGGCGAGCCCTAGGCTTTTTAAGGGATTAAACGCCTCAGATATCTGGTTCTGTTCACCACCACCATGAAAACATCTGACTGAGTATGGTTTTCTAGAACAGAGAGATGAAAACCAAACCCAATCAGATAAACTTTGTTTAATTCCCAACAACTAAATCATGCAAGAATTCAATTATGCAAGAAAACAATAAGCATCAGATTGAGAAAGGGTGTAAGTTCTCCTTACAGAGTCACTCTTCATCCTGTTTACCAAGGTCTGAGCTTGCTTCAGCATGTCACTAAGAAGGAGGAACAGTTCACCTTGACTTTTCATCACAAATACAGATATTATTAGAGAAAGCCATGGAGAACTCAAGTAAACACACTCACACGCTGGTGGCTCCCGCTACAGCTTGATTGAGGAAAGCCTGTGATGTATCCTGTTTACCTTTTCCCAGAGAGAAGCCGGTCAATGCAGGGTTGAACTCTCGCAGGATGTCTGTACATCATCACAGAGGAGAAAAAGACAGCATAACACACTTACTGCTATATACTTACAAACTTACATACAGGTGAATGTTTCTAGTGGCCAGTGAGAGGACGTACAAGGTAGGGGTTTCTAAAAAAAAAAGACCCATTAGAGGAAGTATGAGGTAGGTGTTTCTAATAAAGTGGCCAGTGAGTGGAAGCACAAGGCAGGTCTTTCTAATAAAGAGGCCCGTAAGTGGAAGTACAAGGTAGGTGTTTGTAATAGAGTGACCAATGAGTAGAAGCACAAGGTAAGTGTTTTTAATGAAGTGGCCAGTGTGTGAAAGTCCAAGGTAGGCGTTTTTAATAAAGAGGCCTGTAAATGGAAGTACAAAGTAGGTGTTTCTAATAAAGTGGCCAGTGAGTCGAAGTACCAGGTAGGGATTTCCAATAAAATGGTAGAAAATAGGAGTAACTTTGAATTATTTATAATTAATTAATGTATACTGAATTATCCCTCTATGATAATGTTATAGATGGAATGAGGATGATGACCCACTGGGAAGTGTGGTAACTGTAGAGAGGTTCTGGTCTCCTCCAATACTGAAAACACAAGAGAGGACAGCAAAGGGGGGCGATAATTAAAACCATAGAACAGTTACTGTGTGCCTGCATGGCCTCATATAAAAAAAGTATATCTTGACATTCTAAGGATTGGTCACTCACCACCAGGACAGGCCTCTGTACTGCGTCAGGACATCCAGCAGGTTGTATGGCGATGACCCAACACCATTTGCAGCCTGCACACACAGATGAAAATACACTGGCCATCAAAAAGAGACATCTTGCTTTCTCACATTCCTGGAAAAATGATTTCATTCATTAAGAAAATGTAATTATTTCTATGAAAATATTAATAATAATTATAAAAGCTAAGCTATTTGTGCTAACACTTGAGAAGAATACACCAAAGCAGATTGCACAAGCCTTCATGAGTTGAATGTTAGAGCTTTATAAGATAGAACACTGATCTCTGCAGACCTGTGGCCTGGAAGTAACCCAGTTTGACACATTTGCTGTAAGTATGTGACTCTGTATCCAAAGAGCATTACAGCAGCAATTTCAACATGGCGGTGTTAATGTTTTGGACTGCTCATGTCTTTGGCCTTAATGCTGTGTTGATACAATGTATCACAATGCAGAATTCTGCTCCTTTCAAGCGTGTCTGTATCTTACTGCTCTTCTCTGAGGGCCTAATCAGAATAGCTATATTTATATTTTATATACACAATATTCTGACCAGGCTCTTAGTCTAAAACACTGGGCTAGAGCCAGACATTTACATGAGCTGAATAAGACATTTATTTATTTACTGTATAGTCATGTTGGGACCACATGTTTAAATAAGGGACATTAGTCAGACCATTACAATCTAGCATGGTTGTTTACATGACTGCATCTTTGTGAGATGTAGACACCTTTGGCCTTCATGTTATTACACACTGTAATGACTGCTGAGTGGCTTCACTGTGTTCTACCACCGCAGTTGTTAGAAGACACTTCAGCCACAGATGCTAATGCAGATAACAGTTCATGAGAACCAGGTCTTCCTTCTAGCAGGTTCTCCACTAGCTTCGTTTGAGCCACATTGATCTAGCATAGGCCTAAAATATAAATTTGCTGTAAACAAACACGTGTGTGTGTAAAGCTGATGCACTCACCGTTAAAGAATCCCCAATTGCTGCCACCACTCGGATATCAGCTGGCCTCAAAGCATGGACTACAGAAACCAGAAACAGTTACTGTTAATATGTTGTAAAACCATAACATAAGCACAGGCATGGGTGATATTCAGGCGTTATGGTGGTTGCTAATTGTTTTTAACTCTTAGCTCCGTGCTTCGGTCCATGTTTATACGTAAAAGTGTGTCATACAGTGTCAGAAACCAAATTGGGAAGTCTATTAGAGATTACTGAACACCTTCACAGAGTTTGGTTCTAATCTATCCCTTAGTTTGGTAGGAACAGTGCAAAAGACACCAAACATGTCCTCATTGATTGATAACATTTTGAGAAACAGTGCAGATATGCAACACAGGCAACACAAAGAAGAGCAAGAGGCCTTATTTTGAATGATTGTTTCTCAACCCAACGATTAAGGAAACATCACAGAACAGTATGACACTACAAGCTCTTATAAAAATCCCTGCCACACTATCACTCAGATGGTGAAAAAACAGGAACACTGTGAAAACATGTTTTGTTCTCCGTGCCGCTCTGCTCTTGGCAGACAGGTACGGCTGATGATAAAGTGTTATTGTCAGCCCATTTTACATTTAGCTGGTCTAGAGTCCATCACTAGGTTGCACAACACTTATATGAATACTAATTCTAAAAGATGAGACCGAGGCTGTTTAAAATAGGGCATAATGGCTAAATATAATCTAAAATAGGATAAATGTTACCCAATATATCTGTAAGGCCAGATGTAGGCCAGTGGCCTTCCGTTCAATCACTGCAAGATCTACACTAGACCTTGCATGAAGAAATGTGAAGTTGTGCCCCTGGTTTTTGGTGTAAATGACCTCTATTGGGATTCTTATGACCAAAGAGAAGAAGGTTCAAGAACTGAAAGTTTGAGGAATACAAAATGTTATCTTGGATATGTACGGTAGATTATTGCAGATATGCAGATGTGAATGTACCTGATGTTGGTGGACTGTTGGAGGGATTCAAGTCTTTACAAGGCATCTCAGTCCCCACAACCTACAAACACACATACACGTCAGCAAACCCTCCTTCAGCAACAGAGCATTCAGGGCCTGGAGCAGTATTTCAGAATCATTAGGATTTCTAATGCTCATTAATTCTGTTCTTCATAATGAAAGCAGTTACAGTAGTGACTATGAGGAGTGTGATACGGTTCACATTTGCATACTGAGTCCCTGCAGATGCAGTGTGTGAAGCAGAGTCACATTCTGAATGTATAATTGAGTAAAATGTGGGCTGACTTACGGCATCGATATCTGCTCTGGATTCTGGCCCGCTTTCAGATGGGGAATTCTTCTCTGTTCTGAGGAAAGGGTGATCCTGTTCAGAAACAGAAATAAAGAGCTCTGCACATGAACATAATGCAATTTGGAGAATCATACCTAATATAATCAGAGGCACAAACTAACATGGATGTAGGCATCATAACAAGTGAGATGAAGACTTTTTTTCAAACATTGATAATTTCTATCCAAACTGTCTGGGGCTTCTGTTTTGTAGCAGTGTAGACGTGTTTCACAGTAGACGTTTATCTCACTAAATCCCTGGTGTGACAGTACTGGCATGAAGCCACACTGGGTTGTATAACAGTATTTGGCGTTAGCAGCTACTCAGAGCTTTAACACTCTCACAAATAGTACTCAGGGTCAGTCCACTCTGCCCTACTCAAACATGATGTACACATGTTCTTCCACCTTTTGTAGCGGATGAAGAGAAAAGTCTGCAGAGAAATGATATCGTCACTGTCCAGTGAAAAACATGTATGTCCAAAATGGTGACTTCACAGGAGAAAAGGCAAAAACGTTCTTAACTTTGAATGGAAGTCAATGGGAGATAAGAGTTTATTTTAGAGCATTTCTATTGGTCTATTCATCCAGAATTATTTACACAGTGAACAGAGCAGCTATGGTTCAAATCATGGACAAAACTCAAAGCAAAAATGGAAATAGATGGTTTTCATTGGACAGCAGCGACATGCTGTACCCCACGGTGCTGTGTAAGTATGGCCTACCTCACTTGGGCATCGAATTGCCAGATCTTCCTGCTCACCGGCTGACTGGAGCTGAAAAATAATACATAACAATAGTGTATTTATTGTTTTTGCATATTGTCATATTATCAAATATTGTGTTTTTAATACTGAGTTTTTTTCTATCAGTTTGAAATAAGATTAAATAGAAAGCTCGATCTCATAATATTTCATTTACGTTTAAACCACTTAATAGTTTCAATATAAAATAGTTTCAATATATCATCCAGACATCTCTACTATGTCTTTAAAATATATAAAAAATAATGTAAGTTAATGTAAACAGGATTTATTCTAAGTAGCTGTTGTAATAATGATAATTATAATAATAAATGCAGATACATGTTTGGATAAATGTTACATATACATGGAGAGTGACAGAGTATTTGAACAGTTTGGAAAAGAAACAAGTGTAAAAGCATTATTTAGATAAAGGCTGCTTTGTCATCAAGCACTGCCTTTTTCATCATTTTTCAAAAGAAGCTGAGGGGTCCCCAAATCTTTCACAAACTCTGTTCTGAATGTGTGTGTAATTATGCTGGTGTACCAGGTTCTCCCACAGCTGCAGAACCAGCTTATATGTGTGGTGTGACTCCAGCTTCTCCTCTGAAACACCGCCATCCTTTATAAAGACACAGAGCAGCTCTCAGTTACATCAGGTCACAGTTACACACTTTATCCTCTTCTGAGATTACTGTAACCATCTCACTGAGCTCACCATGCTGAGGATGATGTCAGATAGAGGAACTCTCTGGAGCTGGACAGTGAAGTCTTCTCTCTTGCTGTACCACTGTTTCTCCACTAGGTGCTGCTCTAAAGACTCCTGAAAGCAGCAAGATGATATTGATAATCAGAGGTGTGCAAACAATACTTCTATTTTACTCAAGTAAAATACTGATAGATTTGTATTTTTATGAGTTTTCTTCAAGGATATAACTTTTTTCACTTCAGTATTTCAGTGAGGAAAGGATTGTATGTGCTCCATAGACACATAGACACATAGACACATTTAATAATTAATATTCAGCTATTGATTCTTTTTCTGGGTTTTATTTGTTTCTGTTGTTTTGGGTTAGCTCCTTGACTGTGTCACTGTAGCTCACTCCTCTGACTTTGAAATTTTAGTGTGTTATTTTGCAGTAAAATGATCCAAAAATAGAAAAAACACAGTCTATGGACTGTATTCTCTGTGCTTAAGTAATGTTTATTTGAGCTGCTTTGGTTGTTTAAAATCTTGCTGTTGACTACAGTTATTTTACTACACTTAAAGGCAAAGGTACCTTTCTTGGTAAAGGATTTTTCATGCACATTGGCAGGTTCAGAATCAGAATCAGAATCAGAATCAGAATCTCTTTATTTCACCAAGTATGTTACACATACAAGTAATGATCCCAATAGGCTACTTCGCTCGCTTGGGACCAGTCAGCTAGTGGTGCCCAGAGTTAGATTAAAGTGCTTCACACATTACATTTCTAACAGCAAAACATAAAACAATAGGATCTGATGTCAAAATAAGTGCTAAACATATTCAACATAATCTCTGAGATTGTTCAACATAATAGCCAGATGTTGCTTCTCCTTGTTTCAATTCTAACTCTGGGCACCACTAGCTGACTGGTCCCAAGCGAGCGAAGTAGCCTATTGGGTTCATATACTTCTAGC
This sequence comes from Salminus brasiliensis, assembly GCF_030463535.1. Classification (NCBI taxonomy): domain Eukaryota; kingdom Metazoa; phylum Chordata; class Actinopteri; order Characiformes; family Bryconidae; genus Salminus; species Salminus brasiliensis. The sequence continues at coordinate 68,047,511 of NC_132878.1, forward strand.
ATATCAGAAATATGTGGTGCAATGGTTCAAGACCATTCAGTGATTTATAGGCAAATAAAAGAACTTTATAGCATGTTGGTAGCCAGTGCAATGACTTGAGGACTGGAGTAATATGCTCAGATCTCTTAGCTCTTGTGACCATTCTTGCAGCTGCATTTTTGAACAAGCTGTACATTTCTGATTATAGTCTTACAAATGACTATAGTTTTACATGGATACAAAAATCCAAGTCAAAATCAATTATTATGCCAAGAGTGTGTTTTTTCTGACTTTTTTTCTGCATAGCTCTGGTGCCAATATGGGCACTGACTTTACACCTTTGGGCCTTACTACTGTAATGTCTCCCTCTGCTGGCCTCAGTGAGGCTCTGTGCCAGGTACACAGGTACAGTTCATCTCTGGACTGATTAGGACTCCACTTAAGCTCCCCTGTTTTGTGTGCTGGTGTGGAGTCTTACCAATGACACTATCTGATCCTGCCATATGTTTGTTTGTTTGTGTTTTTTTTACACACTGCTCTTTGTTTTTGCTACTGGAGTATAGATAAGCCTATGATATACCTGCCTGCCTGTTATCTGACCCCTGCCTGTCCTGATGTTGAGTTTTACCTTAGCCCTAATAAAGAACCTTTGCACATGCAGCCTGCCTCAGCCAGTCTGTCACAACTACCAAATATGATGACCTCGGTCTACTTTACCCTTCTCTAATAATAATAATAATAATAATATTAATAATAATAACTTTTTATTCATATTGCACTTTCAAAGTGTAAATCACAAGGTGCTGCAGAAATCATTAATAATAATAACACCATAAACTCCCATTGCTGGAATGTATTTCATAGCTATTGAATGTGTGTATTTGATCAGAGTCTCACCAAAAGAACATGAGAATATATCGCTCTGGTCAACCGAAGCTCTGCAGAGGAGTATACTGATGGGCAACGGCATGTTCTGTCAATACAGCAGCACACACACACACACACACACACACACACACACACACTAGTAATTCATACAGAGTGGAAACACTTGGTATACTGGATGTCCCACATTGAAAACACTTATCTTCAGGTTCTGTACAATATTATGAACAATATTATGAACTGACAACATACAGAAATGTGAATGTTGTGTTGTATGAGTCCCTGTTTATTTTTTGAAGATGAGGGTCTAGTCTGATCTATTGTGCTGGAAAATGCTTGTAAATGTTACTCATCTATGGTTGATGTAAATTGTTGTATATTCTACATTCTGTGCTTGTTGCACAGGGTGTATGTGTTGTGTAGCTACAGTGAGGACCTACATGTTTCCTGCCCAGGCTGGACAGTAAAGGTGTATTAGTTTAAGAATCACCTGCTTTGTCGGAGACACCCAGTGTTAGACTGAGTGTCCAGGAGAACAACACTGACCATGGCCTTCTCCAACTGTAAGCACACACACACACACACACACACACACACACACACACACACACACACAATCATTTACAGGCCGCAGTTAGAAACACAGCAGTAGTGTGTGGTGTCATTTTCTCTACAGATACACACCTGAGAGTGCAGGACCTGCAGAGCTGCGTCCACTTCCTCCACTAAAAGACTGACCTAGAAAAACCCACACATACACTATCAGTCTGTTAAGACGTCATCAACAAAAAAGAAAATAGACAAAAATGTCATGCATGTTACACTGTAGAGCTGTATGGAAACATTTCTGAATTGAATTCATTTTTGTTCATTTTACCTGAAAACCAAATATGGACAAAAATATTTGGACTCCTGCTCATTCATTATTTCTTCTGAAATCAAGGGCATTAAAAATAGTCTATCCTGCTTTAGTTGGAGTAAACTGTCTCTACTGTCCAGGGAAGAAGGCTTTCTACTAGATTTTGGAGCACTGCTGTAAGGATTTGATTGCATTCAGTGACAAGAGCGTTAGTGATGTCAGGATGTTGGATGATTACCACCACACCTCATCCCCAAAAGAACTGGATGGAGCACCACCATCATCCCAGAGAACACAGTTCCACTCCTCCACAGCTCAATGCTGCCTTTATACCCCTCTAGCACATGCCCGACATTAGCCGTGGTGCCAATAGGTTCGTGTTTATGAGCCAAAACATTAAGATCACACATCATAGATCACTGATTATCCTATTACAAGGTCTGGGATGTATGTTAGAATATTAGACAGTAAATAAACAGTCAGCTCATAGCTGGCAGGGCGGATGCTGAATGAGAAAAAAAGTGCAACCGCCAACAATATATTGATAAATAGATGTAATATGTCTTCTTCACTACATACTATATTGGTCTGTATTTTGTAAAGAACAGAAAGTCAGAGTATTTATTATAGAATCTAACGGCCAGCTGCTCATGCAACAAAATCGTATGCTTACAGCTGGAGGAGACCATTATCAGTGTCCTTCTCCTGTACACTAGTGCAACACTGAGCATCTTCAATAAAGCAGGGGATTGTGTTATTGCATAATGACAATGTTGCTAACAGTGAATGAAAGTAAACAGTCTCTGGTTAGCATTATTCAGCAACATGCTAACTGGCGACTACAGGCTTCCATTAGGATGTACGGCTGAACTATTCTCCCAAGCTTTGGCCTCACTGTGCAAAACAGTACAACAGAAACACGACCCACTACAAATTGTAAACAATAACACACACAAATCATTAAGATAAGTGTGTTATGTGCTGATGGTATACTACAGAAGTGACAGGTATAGATTAAGTTGCCAAGGGCTGGAAACATCCTTTAAACCTTGTGTGTGACTTTCTTTCTGACCTGCTCAGCACACACACACTGCCTGTCCAGCGGCACAAACAGAAGCACCAGCTTCCAGTCCCTCTCAGCATGGATGGGCTGATGGACAGACAGACAGAAAGACAGTCAGGACAAACATTATGAAAATTCCTTAGTGATGGCTGAGTTTATCAGAGCAGTTGTAAAAATCACACTCACCTGCCGAGCATTCAGGAGAAAGACTGCCTCTTCAGCCTGAGCCACCAGACTGCTACAGGGAGCACTGAGAAGAAATACACACACAAATATACACACACACCCACACACACTGAATGGGGTAGAGAGGGCTGAAGCAAACTGTGCAGCAACAGATGAACTACATGTGTTTCTAATAAAGTGGCCGGTGGGTGGAAGTACAAAGTAGGTGTTTCTAATGAAGTGGCCAGTGAGTGAAAGCACAAGGTATGTGTTTCTAATAAAGTGGACAGTTAGTGGAAGTACAAGGTATGTGTTTCTAATAAAGTGGACAGTTAGTGGAAGTGAATTTTTTTAATAGAGTGAATACTGACTGCATACACACCCAAACACACACACAAGACACAGTTTATCAGTGGCAATGGCACTTACCTGTACTGTTCATAATCAGAGTTTACCTCCTTAGGTAACAAGCTGATCAATTCTGGACTAAACAAGGACATCAGTTCTGAAAAAGAAATGACAGAGAGTGGTCAACTGTCAGATTTATCTGACACACAGAAAGGTGCCTATAAACAATGTGCTCTACACATGATTTGTGAATCTCCTACAGCCAGGTCCATAAGTATTTGGACAATGACAGACTTTTTGTAGGCAATTTCTGTGTTTAAAAAGACAGTTGGTGAAGTTTGGAGAATTTTACAATCAGATTAAAACATTATTTTTGAAAAAAGGACAACACACACACACACACACACTGACAAAGAGGTCAAACAACATATGTGTTTATATGTTACACCTATTCGCTGCTATCTATCCCTATTTCTTTGTAGCTTATCTCACTATTGTGAAACTGAGGTTGTTTAAAGTTCTGTCTTCAGAAGTTTGACAGCCGAAGATCAGCCATAAACACAGGCCCCGATAATCACCCACAATCATCCCATCAGTGGTAAGTAATGTAATGTTATCAGCCTTGATTAGTGGCCAAATGCTGGAAATCAGCTGATTCAGAGATATTCTTTATTCTACACCCCGGATCTCTGGCTAAAAGCATAATGAATGCTCTATGGCTTAAATTCAAGTTATTTAAAGGCCTTGCATGTTTTGGAACCTGTCTGGTTGCTTCTTTATTGACCACAATGCCGTCGACTCGTACCAAAATTTTTGAAGCCGCTATGCCTGTGGTGGAAGAAGATGGCCTGACTAATAGCGCCATTACTCCTTTGTTACTATAGACTATGACTAGATCAGGGAGTTCACTGGTAACAGAGTTTGTTGCCCTGCTGCTTGAAACCTGCTTAAATTGGATAGAAAGCTGCAGCTGGATCATGCTAATAGAAGTAGATGAGCTGTGGCTATTCATCATCAGGGGGTACTTTCTTCATGCTCGAAATGAGATCTGACAGCGAGCTGAGAAATCGTCACCTCTGTTTTACAGAGGCAAGAGGGCTTCCACACTACATGTCCCCTGTTGCATGGAGAAAAGTGCCATTTGGGGGTCTCAAGCGCCAGCTGATTTCCAGGTTCTGACTGAAATGAAAATCACACTACCTTACACACATTCTCATCGTTTTGAGGATCCAAAGGAAGCCACTGACTTTAATAACAAACATTATGAATTGTTTAATATCTACTATGAATTATTCAGCATCTCCTGTAAATCAATAAGTACCTACTATGAATAGGTCAGTATCGTCTATTAATTACTCAGTATCTAAATTATTCAGGAATGATTCATTATTCAGTACCTACTATTGACTATTCAGTATCTACTGTTAATTAGTTAGTATGTCCCATAAATTATTCGATTTTGCATATCTACTATTCAGTATCAACCATGAATTTCTCAACATCTCCTATGAATTATCTACTGTGACCCCGAAATATATATATATATATATATATATATATATATGGTTCATTAGAACTGATATGTAGCAGTGCAATGGATGTTCAGGAGCTCACCATGCAGCTGCTTCATGATGACAGTCTCTACACTTCTGCAGAGAAACAGAGGAAAAATTATATATTTTTTCTGATATGTGTGAGTGAGTATGTATGTGAAAGTGAGTGCATCTACAAGTGTGTGTGTTACCCAGGTTTGTCTGGAAGCCCTACAGCAGAGAGCATAGCGATGTCTTCAGGCCTCAGAGAATGAACTGCAGTGGAACAGAATTATTAAAGTGTTACAGAAGACCTTCAACTCCAAAACAGCATAAAGAGCTACAGCAGAACCACGCGCACTCAGCACTTTCTCTGAAACACTGTAAGCATGATCTGGACTGATCTGATCTGAGGTTAAACCATTACTACACTCAAGGCCACTGTATTAGCTTACAGCTGCAGATTGCAGCAGGCTTACCGGAAGGAGCAGTGTGTGTGTGAACAGGGATGTGAGGACAAGGCCAGGAGAGCTAACACACACACACACACACACATTGATGGACAAAAAAGCAAAAGAAGAGATTAAGCGTGTTAGTGTGAATATACACATAAACAAAACATTCATCAACAGTTTTATTAGTTTTAATAAATCATACTAAGCCACACTGCACCCTAAACCGCATAAACATTTCCGCTACCTTAATGAACGCATATATGAGGTTTAAGCAGGTTGAAAGAAATGGAAGTATGGGTATACAGATGACAGATACAGATGACAGATGCCACTAAACATATCATATCTGATTGACCCCATCTGGAATAAATGGTGACTGTCAAACCTTAAATGACGAGGTACAGAAAACCTAATATACGTGTATATATATATATATATATATATATATATATATATATATATACAAGCAGATAAAAAGCTTGTTTTGTACTCACCTGTGTTTCATGGTCATTATGGAGACTCTGAGGAAAAGAGGAACCGCTCGCCAACACTGAAGCTGAAAACAAGAAAACAAGCTTCAGTTAGTTAGATTGATTCGACCGGTTGCTTCATTAGAAACATTCTGTGCGTCCACTCACTGGTCACTTACTACAAAAGACTTCTTCAACTCTCCTACCTCCTAGTCCTGCTTCACAGGTGTTCAGTTACACACTGTAGTCCAGCTGTTGCTACACACTTTATCTGTCCTCCTTCAGTTTCTGACCACTGCACAGTTTCTGCTCGGCCCACTCTCAGCACAGCGGTGCCATCGACACTACTTTATTTGGTGCTGGTAAAAGTGTATCAGTCACAGCAGTGTTGCAGGGTTTACACACATCAGTATCACTGCTACGTTGAGAGTGAGTCCACCACCCAAAAATATCCAGACGAGAACAGCTCATCAGCATCTGAGGTCAAAAACCAACTACTGATGATGGGCTATAGGATGGTTAACATAAACTATGCATCAGGTGGGCTTACATGTCTCCAGCTGTTCACCAGCAAAAGGTGGACCAACAGGAATTATGTTTCTGGTTCACCCAGTTGACCTTGAAAAATGGCTTAATGTGATAACAAGCAATTAACCTGGGTTTTTTTTTAACTGAAATGCTTTAAATCAAAATGGTTTATTCAAAGTATTGATTTGAATGGAATAAAACCAGTTGACTCTGTTTGTAAAATGTGGTGAAATGAAAAGAGACATGACCCACTTTGAGTGAAAAAAAAAACAAGACATGTAAGGTGAGAGTCATCACAGAGCAATATCAGGACCTTTCTCTGTCAGTTTCTCTCTGGTGAGTTGCTATTGAGTGGCAATAAAGCATGCACTTATCTATAGGCTGATAAAAGATAAGACATGCTTGAGCTATTCCTTGTCATCTTCTTGCCCCTGATATGGAAACTGTACAGTTCAGACATAGAATTTCCCAGTAGACTGAGCTCACTGTTTAAAGGGTCCCTACAGTGGAAAGCTGAACCTCTTTCAATTTTGAAAAATGTAAATAATATGTTTGAAGTCATGTGGAAATAGTGTTTCATTTACCTCATTTAAAAGAAAATCCACCAGAACCAAAAAAGGGCCCTATTCCAAAATTCATTTTTAGACACCCCCAAAATGTACATAGATCCAAATGCCTAGCAAAAGCATTTCAGTAAAAGATGGACGCAAAGCTAAAAGGGTCAGAGATAGTGCTGGGCCGACTGAAGAGGGGCTGATTGGATATTTTTTCTCACAAGCCCACCAATAAAGGTAAAATCAGTGTGTTTCATTCTGAGGAAAAATAACAGGGTGGTAAGTAGGCTTGTAAGTATGTTATATTTGGAAAAAAGTCACATGTTTACTATTTATACATCTTTGCTTTATAAATGACACCTTACACATTTGGATTGTGATAAGTATTATAAAAATACAGCACCGTTAAAAAGACAGTGCTGATAAAACAAACTGTGCTGTAACTGTACTGTACACTGAGCCACATATTTTGCATGATGTATTGTGCATTCATAAATCTGGCCCTATACATCCAAAAGTATCCAGATCCCCCTTCTAACGAGGGAACAGCTTGTGTTTGAACATCGCCGCAGAAAAATGTATAAAGCCATGGACTGTGGAGTTAGTGAAACTGCATCCTCTGGAGTGACGGAGTGTAGCATCTAGAGTAAAGCTTTCTCAGAGGAGTAGAGTCTGTTATTGGAGTAAAAAGGGGACAAACTCTACTACCACTGATACCTGTGATTTCAGAAGAAATGTGGAAAAGCAGGTGACCTCAAAACTGATCATATAGTGAATGTACAAGCATGTATAATCCATTTTCCAAAGTGAGAATAAAGTAAAAGACAAACCTGAGAGAAAAGAAAGAAGGCTGAGCATGGCAGTCCAGCAGGTGTCCATGATGCTCTTACTGACCGCTGCTTACTGTCCAATCAGAGATCAAATGTGCCTTCCACAGCCCTGTTTGTGACTCTGACTCTTTCAGTCTTATACAGCAGGTGAGGCTACGTTAGTGAAGGTGGAGCGAGACCTATCTATAGCTAATCAATGAAGAAAACACGTGAGTGAGATAAAGAAAGACAACCAAGAGTGAGAGAGAGAGAGATGAAAGAAAGAAGACAACAATTACTGTTCAATTAAGTAAGAAAAAAGGGTGATCATGATGTTGAAACCGAAGAGCTATTTATTTTTTAGAATCAAGATAATATTAGATTTTGAGTGTTTAGTGTGTTCAGCTTTACCTTTATTACAGCTTTTATTCTCAACAATGTTGAGGTCTGGACCCTGGGCTAGGCTGGTGTCTATTGTTCTGAGAAAAGCAGCAGCTTCGGCAGTTTGATTTGACTGTTTACCTTTCTCACTAAGAGCTCCTTGAACAGCTCATCTACATCCTTTTAGACCCACAGTGTTGAGTCATCTTCTCACAAAAAAAAGCTTGAACACAAACACCTGTAGGTTTTTTCAGATCCGAAGTGAGAGAGCAGCTTGATTTTCAGAAATCCAGGAAATTAATTTTGTGATTGTCCCTCTGTTACTAAGTATAGTGGTTATGTGCTTAGCAGTGTGCGCTCTGAAGTGCATGTAAAACTGTCCAGAAAGCAGAAAGTTCCTGAGCTAAAGAGTAACTGTCACTAATCATTTACACATCTGCTTTCCTCTAAATAAATGAAGTTAGATAACTTTCCATTCGATAAAACATGCTCACTTGGAATAAAAAAGTAGTGCACTCTACAAAACCGATTGCTACGAAAGCCCAGGAACAAATCCATGCTTTCTGAACAGTTTTACATGCACTTCAGAGCACACACTGCTAAGCACATAACCACTTTTGGTTCCATAAAGAAATTTGGTTCCTTTAAACTAATAAAGAACCTTTGCATCAAGAGACAGGTTTTTGGGTCTTTTAAAGATTATTCACACTTACACATTTCTATCACAAACATGCTTCCTTATGGAACCAAAAGTGGTTCTTCTAAAAGTGGCATCACTCAAAGAACCATTTGAAGCACCTTTATTTTTAAGAGTGTAGATGCCCCCAAATGTTTCTCACCAGGCAGATTTTATGAGCACTTTGGCCTTAATGTTTTAATAAGGCCAAAGATAAAGTGAGGTCTCAAAGTTGTTGCTGAGTTGGACACAAGTTGTGTCTGCAATGTTGCACAATTCCCACCTTGGGATGACACTGTGACAACATCGTGAACATTTATCTAAAGGACAACGATAAAAGATAAGATATGTTTCATCTTTATGCTGTTCATCAGATACGGAAACAAAAACAGTAGAAGTTGCTTTTAGTATGAAACGGGAAACCTCACCATGACGATACAAGAGGGTCATGTGTGTCCATGCACAAATACAAAAATAAATCTTTAGCACTATTAGGTTACTTTTATGTGTTCTTTTATATTGAATGATTTTATATTATATTTTGTATGGCTTCCTGTCCCTCATGCCCCTTCTGCCCCCACTCCAGACACTAGAGATCCTCATCACTAAAATACTAACCCATTGTGATGGATACACCAAAGAACTCACACAAGGGACACCTTCAATCTCAAAATGATTGAGGTTTATGGGTTGAACAAAATTTCATCAAATGTGAGGTTTATTCCTTTAGTTTGATGGGTGTGTCAGTGGGGTTACCCAATCAGCAGTGAGAGGCAGTGCACACCATGGGTTCTAATAAAGTCCTCTACAAATCAGCTGGGTGCATGCAACCCAGTGTCCAAAGGACCACCGTTTCTGTGCACCGTTTCTTCAGTTCGTAAAGTGTTGCTAGGGCAACACTTTGAGTAACTTCATCACCAGGGAGATTTGGAAGTCCAGTTCAGATGGGTTATATACCGGTGACAGTCTGGAGTTCACAGATGTGAGCAGAAAAACGGCTCCCGGAAATTTATTCTGACGTTTGAGTCTTAGGCAGGAAAGCATTTGCACTCGATCTGCCACTTTGGATAAGGCTCAGTTCAGTTCTTCAAACAAGGTGTTTGCAGGAGGGCTGGGTTTTGGCTGAAGTTTAGTCACAAGCCCAAATGAATACAGTCTTCTGTCTGAAGTCGTTGAACAGGGGTAAGCTCACTTCACATTTAATAGGTTCTAGTAAAGTTCTGAAATGAGTAATCACTTGGGATCCTAGGTGGAAGATCTCAAGTGGAGAAGGATTGTTGACTCTACACATCTGTTCCATAGAGTCGGGCAGAGGAATAAAAGTCTTTGTTTGCTGCTAAGTTGTAAGGGTCGGCTTCTAGACAGAGTTTACGTTGTCTCTCAGGGATTTTTCAGGTTTCATGTATGGGCTATGTGGCAGTAATGTGTTAATGGAAGGTTTGTTATGGTAAATGCAGGGGTAAGCATGAATATGATAAATGTACTGCTGATTTCACTGCTAAAACTGTGGTGTGGTGTGGTGTCAACAGCACTGTATATGGAGTGTGTGAGGTGCGAAGGAGGAGAAGGAGAAAGTGCAAAAGTACAAGGTCGAGCCTAGAGTTCTACATGCAGAAACAATATAGGGTGGTGGGTCCAGGGTCAATGGTCCTACAAACCTGGAAGACCAATGCAAGATGTTGTCATGAGTTTCAAGGGCTGCTATGCTTGCATAATGTATTCATTGGTGATGAGTAAAGAGAACTTTCTGGCACTTAAATTTATACTGCCATACTGTCTAGTGTCCATACTGCTCTGTGATCACATACACTCAGTCTCAGGAATGATCACAATTGCCTGACTAGTCTAGAGGGATTCTTAGATTTTCAGTGAAATGAAGCCTCATTGCTAAAGAATTTAAGAAGATTATACATGGATGGAAAATGTGCTGTTGAACCCCATTTACACCATGAGGATGAAGATTATAGGTCAAGCCACATAAAATTGCAAGAGTAAGCACACCCAAGACTCATTTAAACCACTTCAGGAGGTGGCCTGAGTCGCATTTAAGCCACAATATAGCACAATATAGCAACACATCCATCTCTCCAAAGCGCATTCAGCAACCAAAACCCCTCCCAGTACAACCAAATACCAGTAATAAGTGCAGCAAAACAAGCTAATTTGCATATTCCGTCCCACACAGTAATCAAATTTCAGTCCAACTAAGCGGAGACACATTTGACTACCCAGTATAAATCTGTATATACTAATCAGTATATGGCTAAAAACTTATCAGGATCAAATCACATTAAGTGACCAGGTGTGAACTGGCCTTGGTTGAAACTAAATTCTGTGCTGCCAGGCATTTACAGGTAGAACCTAGTCTTTACGAAATCTCATGTGTTCAGAATGATAAGCCTCTATCTGCAAGTAAAAAGTGTAAAACAAAGTCTAAGAGCTGCATTCATGATCTTAATATATAGGTTCTATATAGCAGTGGTCTCTAAACCTGATCCAGGAAGCCCACTGCCCTGCAAATAAGTGTGTTTCCTTTGTTTTGACCAGTCCACCGAAACTCAGTAAGCACTTGTTAATACACTAAATAACTGGGTCAGGTGTGCTCGTAACTGGGGAAGCACTAAAATGGGCAGGATAGGACCAGAGGACCAGAGTTGAGGACCACTGCTCTACTGAAAATGGATTTCTTGTGTTACAATAGTAATAGTGAAACAAGGTAATATTTTAAATGAAAAACGTCTCTGGGTGTCTCTGGGAATTGTTCTTTCCCACATCCCCTTAGTTTCTAGTGGTGCGTTCACCTGGAAACATCTCTACTTACATTCTGGTTACTGGGCCCATGCATAACCTACCATTTTCTTCCACAAACTGAACAAAAGAGGTTTGAATGGGGTTCTTTAATAGTGGAACCCTTTTTGGTACAACCTTTTACAAGCGGTTTTACGTGTATATGAAGAACCATTCATGTTGTCATGGTTCTATTATTACCTTCAGTAAAGAAACTTTACTTTACTTAACCAAGTCACTTAACTCCCTACTCGCCTACAACAGCAGACAGAACACCATAACTGATCGTTGTAAGATAGAACCTTATAACTTTATTGTACTGAGGAATGATAATAAAGATGAATCTAATCTAATCTAATGCCATCTTATTAGGCAACTTTCAAGAAGTAATGGTTTAATGTTTTTATTAGTACAGCGACAATAATCATTACTAATTGATTAATTATATGTAAATATATCTGATGATTCTGAGTGCTTAAAATGTATTGTTTTGACTTTTCATTTCTTTTCTCTATGTGAAAACTTATCACATTCTGGGATAATGATCTTATCATGGCTTTGATGGCTTTGAGTGATTACGGTTGTGTCTTTGGACTTGCTAATTCAGCTGACTGACTCAGATGCAAAGTACATTAAATATACACAAATAGTGGGACAGTCCTCTCCTCGCCTCAAGCAAAACAACAAGCAGGCTTGGAAATATAATAAAGTAAAATTTGCCTTGTTTTCGGGTGTTTTCCATTTCCTCCTCTACCGAAATGTTTTAAAGCATGTCTGAAAACATTTTAAAGGAATAGTTCCGAGGTTCAGTAGTTTTTTTATTCGTCTAAATTGTAGCCGATCAGCCAAGACATGTGTGGTGTCTGAGAATTTTCTCATTTAGTTTTACCATGGACCTACAAGGCTAACATAGCTAAGAAGATCAACTACTGTAAGCAGAAAAGCAAAAAAAAAAAAAAAATGTAAATGGATTTATTAATTTTGCAAACCTAATCCTTTAAAATCAATCCATTAAAGACTCTAAAAGACGGTAAAGCCAACTCTAAAGTGGTTGTTGGTGACTGAACTCTTATGGACTGCTTTCTACTGACTGAAATTCTGTGTCAGAAAAGGCCATTGTACAGAAATCAGCCAGGTAACACTCTGTGAGTAGAGTAACCTAAATTCATTCTCCAGTGAATGAATGGTGGTCATGCAATGAAATGATGATGGCTGTAAAAGAATGTAAAGATTCTTTAAAAATCTTTAACTTCCAAAGCAACCAGAGTAGAAGAACGGGTCACCAGTTAAAAAAACTACTTCTTCTAGTTCTGAGTATTTCCTAGACCTACTGTGGGACAATTTAGTCCATCAAGCTTATCTCAGCACAGGAACTGAAGTGTGTTAGACTTCTCCTTTTGGATCCTTTTGGTGTCAAATAAAACACTAAAGCTCCAACGTGTGAGGTGTAAGCTACATTATCTGAAAACACTTAGGAAAGTCTAAATTTGCCAGAACTGTCTTACAGTACACAGAACTGAGTAAAAAGGGCCAATTATCACACACTTCTGAAGAGATGATGTTGTTATGAACGACCCTGAAGCTGATAATCATACTCTACAGAATCTGTCAGTCAGCGCAGCCTGATATGCAGCATTATGCTCTTTTATTGCCAACTGTCCTTTTCTTCTCATCCCAGATAAGAGAAGGCCACATGTAACCTGGGTGCTGATAGGGGTTTTAGCTGATTATCAAGTGCAGGAACACAGTGTCATCCTGGGGTCAACATACACAGGCAGCTTGCTCTGGCTGTTTATCCACTTTTGTAATGTGAAAAAAACAGGAGAAAAAATGTATATGTATGTACAAATGCATGCCCTTGTTGCCCTTCTTATCGTGGCAAGAAAAAGAAAAAAACAGTGTCAGGTATCAAGCAGTGTATTTCATATATACTGGTGTAAACTTGGTGTAATAATTGGTTTCTGTGATGTAGTTTTTACAGGCATTAAACTCTTCAGATGTCTGCTTCCGTTCACCACTACTGTGAATATGTGAGAAATCAGTGGAAATACCCTTGATGGGTGTGCTCTGAAAAACACTAAAGCAGTGAACCTGACACCACTGTTTCGCTCTCTTTTCCGCTACCCCTCTCTCTCTCACACACACACATACACCAAACGTTTCTTCCTGTCACCTTTTATTACATGTCCGGGTACAAATTGGACACTACAAATCCTCCAGTCTCTGTCTCCTGCATTTTCACTCAATTTACCTGCCACCAGCAACCAACATGATTACAAGTCAGCATCACTGCTGTGCTCACAGTAGTCCACCGGCCCAGCAGTATGTGAACAGGCCTGGCCCTGTGGTCAGAAACTGGTCAGGGATGAATGGAGTAGAGGGGTCTGATAAACCATCTGTAACTGTAAAGCTTAATCTTCACTTTTGAATCCTTTTACTACTGTTGTGACTTTGGTCCCCTGTCCTACTTTACACTGCTCACTTGAAATGAACCTCTGTCCTATGACGCACACCGCAATGCACACTTTAGTATGGTACTGGTCAGACTGGACTCTTTCCAACAGTTGCTGCTGGTACAGATCGCATCACGGACTGTATGATAGGAGTACCTCATTCTTCTTCTACTGCATCCTTCTTCTTCTTCTTCTTCTTCTTCTTCTATCCATATTCTCCACAGAACCCTGTACACAGATACATACCCCCTATGTTCTGAATGCACTGCATACTATGGACTGAGGGACAGTTTCTTCCTGCAGTCAGACTGCTGAACTGATCTTCCTGACAGACTCTTCCACATTCAGACTGTACTGCTTGCTTACTTTCATCTGCCACACCCAGGTGTCCCTTCAGAAGACCTTCTTATTCTCCATCTACGTTCAACAGACACAGATCAACCAAACTGGGCCAGGTATTAAAATTATGCACTGCTCTCTCAATAGACTGGTACCTGATCCAACCTGGTCTCTCAGCCCTGTCAGTCTCTTTCAGCTTCTTTCTCATCCCCTTTGATCTGGAATGAGGAACATATTTTTCATACTTTCTGAATTTTGTTAAAACTGAAAAAAATGGAATACTAATTGGACTGCAGGTAAAATGTTCTATATTTATCTATAGGTTGAGGGACTGAGAGATATGCGACCTTCCCTGACATTCACAAACTAAACAACAATCTGTGGTAATGTTGATGTGGTTGTTTCAAAATATTAAACAGATATTATAGCAAAAAATATATAAAGATCTGTTCATGACATTGTTCGATTAATCTTATTCACCAGCTTCTTGTTCATATTTTGTCCGTCCACCTTAAATGTGTCAGCAGTAACACTCTGCCGCCTGTGCGCCAGTTTAGGGCTCAATGACGCAGTTTAAGGTGGAACGGGCAGCTCAACGAGCTGATGAATAAGAAGCCAACTTCAGCGTCGTAAAAAGAGGGGGGATAAGTAACACCCCCCAGTTTAAAGTGAAACTTAAATACGTTTCTTTAAACTGTTTAATAATGGTTCACTCCAGCAGCAGGAGTCGCGAGTCGGAGTCGACTCCAGAAAACCCCGAATCACCACTACTCGAGTCATGAATGCTGCATTGTCCAGCTTATTGTAGCACAGCAGCAATATATGTGTATATATATTATTACTATTAATAATAATAATAATAATAATAATAATAATAAAAAGCCAAAACAGCTGGAATAGAGCAGAACCAGCAGCGCCTCCCGCAGGTCCTAGCGCGCAACCGCCCCCCAAACTTCAAAGTGAATATTTTGGGGACTGATTTTTAACTGTAAGAAAGATCGATATATTCTAGGTTTAACTGACACACACACACATCTTAATTTGCTGGACACACCCTGCACTTTGCTGCACACTTCATGAAGAACATTGCTGCTAATCCTGTATTATCAGAAGTGCAGTATTCCTCTGTCACCGTGTGCGCGCTGCACTGTTGCTGTCTGTTCATTGTGCCTACTGTCTGTCGCATTTACCCTGTTTACTGTACTGTTCTTGCTCTGTTTGCACACTTGCAGCTTCGTTTGCACTGATGTTGCACTTGTGTTGCAGACTTGTGTAATGTTAATGCTCCGTGTCGCACCACGGACAGCCTGGAGGAACGTCATTTCGCTCCACTGGGTACCGGTACACAGCTGAAACGACAGCCAAGGCCTCGTAACTCGACTTGGCTTGACTTGAAAAGTGATCAAGGCGGACATTAACGCGCATGCGCACACAGGGATACGCGTTCTTTCGGACGACTATTTTAGTCGCAGCACCGGAAGTGACAAGGGCTGCGGAACAGCTGAGCGCAATATCAACAACAAAACGGCGAGAGAAAAGAGGAGAGTAGGGGAAAAGACAGCAAAACACGAATAAAGAGAGGTCGAGAGAGATCAGAAGAGACGTGGAGACAGAAGAGGGGGAGGATTCAGATCTGCTGAAGCGAGACTTCAGCTTGAAACCAGCGGATTCGGCGACAAACAGCAGAAAAAGGTGAGACGTCAGTAGACAGAGCAGGAGCCAGCCCGGGGCTGCTGTGTTAAACACACACTCCAGTGCGCTTTCTGTGGAAGTACAGTGAACGATATCATATAGCATCTACTAAAGTTATACTTGTGCTTACATCCATCCATGTTTTATCTAAGTAGCTACTCTTACTGTCGTCGTTGTGTGAAAGTAAACAGTTCAAAAACAGTAGCCTGTCGTGGAGGTAATGTGGCTCAATGTGGTCATTAATCCTTCAAACAGTCTGTTATTGCTGAACCTGACTAAAGAAGTCCAGCAAATATTAAAGCATGAGACACACACAGCACTCAGTTTGCTCTGTAACCCATCTGTTGATGATGTTGTCTGGTCCTCTCATGGATTATCTGCTGCCCAACGTTCAGTACTGTAAAACTGTGCTGTCTTGCAGTTGAAAGAAACGGCTGAAACACTGCGGTTGATCTGTTAGGTTTGAATCACCCATTACATCATCTATTAAACCACGTGTTTAATTAATATTATATATTGATTTGATTATGGTTATTGTTTTAAATAAAATGAACAATAGAAATGTAGTGCTATGTATCTGTGAATATATTCAATTGATGAATGCTGCATTGTCCTGCTGTTCAATCAAGAAAAGATTACTGTAGCATAGCATCAAAAACCAAAGGCAAAAAAATTATTAAATGAAATAATAATAATAATTATAAAAAGCTAATAAAATTCATAGAGTGCAAAATGAACACAAACCGGCACCAAGTTGCATTGTTGGGCACATTGTGCTAATTGGTATCTGCTAGCTTCCGTTCAGTGTTTGCAACATTAATACATTTGTAAAATTCAGTTTCTTTTAGCTTAATACTAATGATACCAGTACAGCTTTGCAAAAAAAGGTTGTATCTGTTGTGTGCAGTGTACACAGCTGTACAAAAACAGCAACTGGACAGACATTATTCTAGATTACATCCATGGGAATGACAGTAGTAGTAACTGATTACAGTAAAATATCAGTCTATGATTGAATATTATAACAGGCCTGATTGTTGCACATATAGTTAAAGTCAAAACAGCTGGATGCTTGTTACTAACACATAATGTTTATTTTTTATCTTACTTTGTGCTTGCCTGAATGAACAACTGATATTTAATGCATTGGTAGACTAAACTAAGTACTTAATTTATTTTTTTATTTATTTTTTATTGTCGCTGGAAGTGCAATGGGCCGCATCTTTCTCGACCACATCGGAGGCACCCGTCTCTTCTCCTGTGCCAACTGTGACACCATTCTAACCAACCGCTCTGAACTCATCTCCACACGCTTCACTGGAGCGACGGGCCGCGCTTTCCTCTTCAACAAGGTGACATTTAGATGCTCATCTGTAGTAAACTTCGATTTGGGAGTGGTATTGGCTGATGCTCAAGATTCCAATATCCAGTATAGATAAAGTGAGATCACAGCATTTCTGAGTTTCACAGTTATGTTTTGCTTTAGCATTGATTCAGATTTATTTGTTCAGTGCTTTTCATAGTCTTTACAACAATCTGAGTCTGAGCCTCTTATGAGCAAGCCTACTGGGCTGATGGAGACTAGAAAATACTGCCTCAGTATGAGAAGAAGAAGAAGAAGAATCAGTCCCTTGTTAATAAAATGACATAGTTGTGCCTCATAAGGTCAATCACAGTAAGAAGCTTAGTGACTTCACATTGTGTCCAGAGGTCACTTGCCTGGACACCATGATGTTTGCTGACTCACGTTTTCTTCTTTGGCCAGGTGGTAAATCTGCAGTACAGCGAAGTGCAGGACCGAGTGATGCTGACCGGCAGACACATGGTACGGGATGTCAGCTGCAAAAACTGCAACAGCAAGCTGGGATGGATCTACGAGTTCGCCACAGAGGACAGCCAGCGCTACAAAGAGGGGCGAGTGATTTTGGAGAGGGCTCTGGTGAGAGAAAGCGAAGGCTTTGAGGAACATGTGCCCTCAGATGCCTCCTGAGGATTTCTCCAATCCACACGCAGCTCATTTCCGTCACCACCTTGTCCGTCACCGCTCTGAACAACGCATCCGCTTCTCAGTTGCAGGTCTTGTCTGGCTTAGAGACTGAGAAAAAAATCAAAATCAAACCAGCAGCCCCTCTATGGCTTGATAGTTGCCACTGTCAGCCACAGTATGTTGACATTCCTTTGAAATCTATTCCTGATAGTTGGCTTCAGTAAATAGAGGTTATATACAGATTTCTGAACTGAAGGATGCATTTAATAGATCAGAAGAGCATGATGGCAAACTTGCACCCAGGCTGATGAACAGGTCTTCAATTTGTTTTCCTATCCAGCCCCATAAGAAATGAGACTGATACGGGTGAAGAAATGGACTTAATGAATATAATATAATAACATGTAAATGCTATTATATTGAGTGTGGCATTTTATTCAGCATTATTCTTTTTTCATAGATTACCTGCTTTTAGTTGAGTAACTTGAGTTTTCCTTTTTTCTTTTTCATAAGGTATAAGATACACTCATGTGTTTATTTGATCTTAATAAAGTGAATGGTCTTGCTTGAGCAATAAAACCTTTTCTGACACAGTACTGAAAAATCTGTAATAATTCATAGTTCATAATCATCTGAAAAACCATATAGTCATATTCATAGTCATGCCATACATGCTTTCACTTTACATCATCTGTGTAATGTTATTATGCTTTTTACACAGCCAGCACATAAACCTGGCTGCAAAACACAGCATAGGCCTCAGTCCTGTAGGCAAGACTGTTGCGCAGTTTTTTTTTCTTTTTAGCTCTGTGCATTACAGCAGTGGTGTTATG
This sequence comes from Salminus brasiliensis, assembly GCF_030463535.1. Classification (NCBI taxonomy): domain Eukaryota; kingdom Metazoa; phylum Chordata; class Actinopteri; order Characiformes; family Bryconidae; genus Salminus; species Salminus brasiliensis. The sequence continues at coordinate 68,066,306 of NC_132878.1, forward strand.
GAGGTGCTGGAGAAATGTGGCACTACTGCCATCTTGCGGTTGCCTTGTTTTTGACCATGAACAAAACCTTTTGATTAAAGACAGATAAACAAATTGAATTATTTGTTTTTAATCTAATTCAGTTCTGAATTGGAGAAAAAAAACTCACAAGTTTACATACCCCGCCAGAATTTTTGCTTTTTTCAGAGAATATGATAACACAAAAACTTTTTGATTTGTGATTGGGTGAAGCCATTTATTGTCAAACAACTGTGTTTTCTCTTTTTAAATCATAATGACAACCAAAAACTTGCAAATGACCCTGATCAAAAGTTTACATACCCTGGTGATTTTGGCCTGATAACATGCACAGAAGTCCTCACCTGTGACCTGTTTGCTTGTAATCAGTGTGTGTGGGATAAAAGCTGAGTGAGTTTCTGGGATTCAGACAGACATCCAGCCACTGACGTTTCTGGATTGTGAGTCATGAGGAAAGCAAAAGAATTGTCAACGGAGCTACAGGAAAAGGTAGTTGAACTATATAAAACAGGAAAGGGATACAAAAAGATGTCCAAGGAATTGATAACGCCAGTCAGCAGTGTTCAAACTGTTTCCATTAACGAATGGAAAATCAGGGGCTCTGTAAAAACTAGCGGTGTGGCTGTTTCAAGATGCACAATAAGGAGGCACTTGAAGAAAAATGGGCTGACGGTCAAGTCACCAGAAGAAAGCCATTACTGTGCAAATGCCACAAAGTATCTCGCCTACAACAGCCAAACAGCACAGAGACAACTTCTGGAACAAGGTCATTTGGAGTGATGAAACCAAAATTGAACTTTTTGGCCACAACCATAAACGCTACATTTGGAGAGGTGTCAACAAGGCCTATGATGAAAGGAACACCATTCCTACTGTAAAGCACGGAGGTGGATCGCTGATGTTTTAGGGATGTGTGAGCTGATGAAGATGAAGGAAAGACAAATGCAGCACGTTATCAGCAAATACTGGAGGCAAATTTGCACTCATCAGCCTGGAAGCTGCTGAGTGCATACTTGGACATTCCAAAGTGACAACGATCCAAAACACCAGGCCAAGTCTACCTGTCATCGGCTACAGCAGAACAAAGTGAAGGTTCTGGAGTGGCCATCTCAGTCTCGTGACCTCAATATTATTGAGCCACTCTGGGGAGATCTGAAGCGCGGACAGAAATTATGGTACCCTTAACTTAATATTTTGTTGCACAACCTTTTGAGGCAATCACTGCAATCCAAACGATTCCTGTAACTGTCAATGAGACTTCTGCACCTCTCAGCAGGTATTTTGGCCCACTCCTCATAAGCAAACTGCTCCAGTTGTCTCAGGTTTGAAGGGTGCCTTTTTTCAGAAGGCATGTTTCAGCTCCTACCAAAGATGCTCAGTGGGATTTAGGTCAGGGCTCATAGAAGGCCACTTCAGAATAGTTTTCCTCTTCTCCCTTCTTGGGATTTCATTGTACCCTGCACAGATTCAAGACACCCTGTGCCAGATGCAGCAAAGCAGCCCCAGAACATAACAGAGCCTCCTCCATGTTTTACAGTAGGGACAAAGTTCACCTTTAATCTCTTTAGAAGTTTTTATGGGCTCTTTTGTTACCATTCGTATTATCCGTTTGATTTGTCATCAATTTTCCTCCTGTGGCCACGTCCAGGGAGGTTGGCTACAGTCCCATGGATCTTAAATTTCTGAATAATATGTGCAACTGTAGTCACAGGAACATCAAGCTGCTTGGAGATGGTCTTATAACCTTTACCTTTAACATGCTTGTCTATAATTATCTTTCTAATCTCCTGAGACAACTCTTTCCTTCGCTTCCTCCGGTCCATGTTGAGTGTGGTACACACCATGTCACCAAACAGCACAGTGACTACCTGTAGCCCCATATATAGGCCCACTGACTGATCACAAGATTATAGACACCTGTGATGCTAATTAGTGGACACACCTTGATTTAACATGTCCCTTTGGTCACATTATTTTCAGGGGTACCATGATTTCTGTCCAGGCCTGTTTAATGAGTTTACTTTCTAAAATAATTCTGTTGAAGCATGGTTCAAAATCAATGTCAGATTTTCATTTGTTCATTTTCATAGAAATTTTAAAGTCAGAAATACACTAGCTATTGACTCTCAAAAACTTATCTTCTGATGATGATGTGGATGCTCTTTAGTTTCCTCTAGTTTAAAAGAGCTTTTTGGTGTAGGAGACTGTCCTCACAACATCCCCTCTTCATTTGTAATTTCTCAAAGGATAAAGCAATACTTTTAGGATGTCAATATGCCTTCCTTTATTACGTGTCTTCTTCAAGACATTATAATAGGAATCTGAATGCGCAATGACCTTGAAAAATTGCAGTGTTAAACAATCTTAGACTTCCCTAAAAAGGCCCTTTCCCCCACATTAGTAGTTAAGTGCTGCCTAACTTTGTACTATTGCAAATATTGCAGTGGACTTAAATGTCAACAAAAATGTTGGAAAATTGACCAATAGTGTATATATTTTAGAAAGTTTAGCAAATTTATTATAAAGGAAAAACTAAAACATTGCAGTCACATAAGTATTCAGACCTTTTACTCTGTACATTTGGCTCTTGGGTCAGGGCTCTAGCTGGGCCACTCAAAGACATTCACAGAGTTGTCCCTAAGCCACTCCTGTGTTGTCTTGGCTGTTTGCTTAGGGTCATTGTCTTGTTGGACTGGTCCAAGACTTTACTAATAAATTACTATAATCATTTGCTAATTCTTAAATCTAATCTTTACATGAATGATGCTCAGATTTGACCTTCTAATCAACTACAGAACCTAGAAGTGGTCTTTGATAGCGTGAACATTCCTAAAACCTGCAAAGCCCAGGCTGTTCTTTCACACTCTCTTGATGAGAAACTGATTTTATTTCATGCAGGTCAATAAGTAAAAAAACTGTAATGCTTTGTAGAAGCTGAGTTCTCACCTTCACTTTAGCTCGTTCTCATATTGACCCTGTTCTCAAAGAGCTACACTGCCTTCCTGCCTGTACTCGTATTGATTTTACAACTTAAACTCTGATTTCAAATGTAATCATTTATTATTATTATTATTGTTGTTGTTGTTGTTGTTGTTGTTATTATTTGTATTTACAAAGAATGTATTATTATTTTTATTTTTATTATTAAAAATAATATTTGAATGAATGTGGTGTTGCACCACCTGTCAAACCTGAACACTTCTGTTCTAAAATTATTTTATACCATATAAAAGCTATGAAACAAATATGAATAGATTGCTGCATATACAAAACATGCCATATAAAAATTATTTACTATTTACTATTTAAATCTTAGTTTTCCAATCCCTTATTTTGTCTGGTGATTTTAAAAGTGATTGTCTTTATTTTAGGAAGATAAATCAGGGTCGTCTTTAAAGTGACATATATAGATTTCAATTCTAACAACATTTCATAAGTGCTTTATTATTATCAATGAAAAATCCGACAGGACTGCACAGAGTGCAGATACCTAACACAAAGTGTGTAAACACTCTGGGCACTAAAAAACATATATGGTTATGATCCAGGTTTCCTACAAAGAAGTTGCAATTGCTAAATCAATCAATCAATCAATCAATAAGCTGTGTATGTACAGGACATTCTCTGGTATGGCAACACAGTGGACTGAGCTGGCATTGGTCCATTCCATTGTTCACATAATAGATTTACCAAACAAAGCAACTGGTTATAACAATTCAGTGAACAACAATTTTCTGATTATGCAAGCTGATGAGGGCCTTACTGCTTTTACTGTTCTTACTGTTGATCAGCTTGGCTCACTCCCCTGAATGTGTGGTTTCTCTGGTGATGTATAATTTTTTGCAGTCAGGTGTTTGACAAAGGACAGCTTTTAGATCTTCTGCTTGCTAAAAGAATTTGACATTTGTCTCTCTGATGGTGTACCATTTTGGCTGACAGAGTGGTAAACCAAGTCCTGAGGACAACCCAAGTGAACCCCAACAAGGCACAACGTTTCTGACTTTTCAAGTTGATTTTAAGTAACATAAACTTGCAAAAGTTACACAATGTAAGAGAAGTAAAATATTTGTATAATTTTATTCAGATTAAAGAATATTCAGATTGTTTACTACAGAAAGGTCTGAAATCAGGATTACTGAACCAATAATAAACAGTTAATAAACTGAAACCTGTCAGTACAGGATTTTAATGTAGGGGGCTTTGTAGGAATCTTTAGTGATGTTCAGTGAGGGAGTGTAACAGCTTTTGTCTCTGGATGGTTTTAAACACTGCTAGAGCAGGGGCAAAGGCTTCTAAAACTAGCCTTTCACAGCGCTGTAGAACCTTATCAAAAGAATTAGCCTCAATCACCCTTTCTTCCTGGTTCATTATAACTAGTCCTTCCTTAATACCACACACCCACAAATGATACTCAAGCGAAAATGTTATCGGCTTCGGGAGCTTGCTGGCAGTTTTACTCTGGGATGTTTTCTCTTGGGAGTCATGAGTGATAATAACTTGTCTATTTCCAGTTTGTGGGTCCGTATAGATCATGATGTCTTCTGCAATAAACCATGGGTACTCACTGTGTTCTACTACATTTTCAAATGAGATGCAGTCGGTCACTTTCTTAACTCCTTCTTCAACGTTTTCCTCACTGCTGCATTTCTTCTTTGCCCATTCGTACAGCAGCTGCCTCTCTTTAGACTTCCTTGCTGTTTGTGGTAAAGCATTTGCTGTGCTTGGCTCACCAGGCTCCTGTGTGCCCATGCCGTCCTTCTCTAATGGTGTCGCACCTTCATGCTGCATTTGGGCACGTGATCCACTCTGGTGAAACTCAGCTGGTGTTTGCTTTAGGAGGTCAGATCTGCTATACTCTTCTTGGCATGGCATGTTTGTGCTCTCAGACTTGGGGTCAGGATTACATTTCATTTGTTGGTCTTCACTTTGCATGTTTGGTTTAGACCCAGTCCCCTGCATCTCTGCAGTGGTTCCCTTCAGTGATGCATAGTCGGGAACAGACTGGTGGCTTTTTTTAGGCATGGGATTATTTGGCAGCTTGCCTCTGCCCCGAAAAAATATTTCTAGTGTACATTTAGGGAATACTGCACCCTCAGTTTTTTCAAAAAATGCAGTAAGATCTTTGTTACTCTCAATCTTCTTGACATCGGCAGCATTGAAACATAAACTTTTCTTCAGCTTCTTTTTCTTCAGTTCTTCCTTCAGCTCCTCCAAACTTGCAGTTTGGAGTTTTTTTTTCAACTCATCCATCAGGTTTTGGCTGTTTTCAGCTTCTGACACCCATTTTTCCAGTTTGGTGAAAGTGAGAGTCTTGAGACCTGTTTAAGATTCAGAAACACTGACTGTTCCACTGATTGATTAAATGCAGGTCCTGTTGAGGAAACAACTGCTTGTATAAAACACTATAGATGAAACTTCATCTGTAAAATAGTTCATGTTCATATTCAAATACTTCATAGTAATAGATTGGCTAAATATGCAGCTGTTCACAGTACAGTTCACAGAAAGGCTATAATGCATTTATTTTATTTAAAAGAACTTACTAGGTTTACGTAAGGGACTGTCTGTTTCATCTTCATCTTTTTCAGAGCATTTCAACCTCTTTCCTGTGTGGTATATATATATATATATGTGTGTGTGTGTGTGTGTGAGAGAGAGAGAGAGAGAGAGAGAGAGAGAGTGTAAAGGAGAGGAAGATTAAATGATTATTAATGATTGAAAATAGTATTTACATTACAGAGATCTAAATAAATAATAATCAAAACGTTTAACTCACGAGCCGGTTCTTCACTGTCTGTCTTCCTCTTTTCTATAAAAATATTTTCAGACAAAATTATGAATACATTATTATTATATAGCTGGAAATAGAAATGGAAATATTGAGAAGATCATTGTGCTGTTATAGATGAACAGACCCAAATCCTCCATCAAATCAGGCTCGTTCTTCTTTAGCCATTGCAGTGTCAACTCAAATCCTCTGGTGGAGTTCAGATGTCTATAGAGTTCACGCATTTGACCCTCGTTCGTCTGCTGTGCACAGATCGTGCTGGCCATTTCGTTTGTTAGAATGCTTTGCTGATTGTCTCTGGGTTGGCTCAGAAAATCAACCAAAGTTTTTACATGTCTTACGCCATTTATGATTCTGACTCTGTGTTTCTCCAAAAAGTGCTTAGCCTCGGATGTCTGCATGATTCCTGTTAGACAAAAACACTACAAAATATTGTACATTTGCTTAGTAACTGCCTAGAGGAAAGTTGGTTAATGACTAGTTTAAAATGAAAATCATTTTCTGGTACAAGTTTGTTTCAGCTTTTCACAAAATGACCCCTGCTGTACATAAAGTGTTCTAATCATTTAAGAGGAAATGCAAAGAGCACTTTCACTTTTGTCCTAGTAATTCATCTTCTCTCTGTGATCTGTGAGATCTGTCTTCCATGGCTGTTTATTAGGCGTAGTAGTCCTGCGAGTCATGTGCTGTACAGCAGTAAACCTGCGCTCCACACTGAATACTGAGAGCAGAGCTGTTTTCATACCAGCTGTGGTTTAATAAAGTTAAACTTACCGGTGAAATGAGCAAAGCTTCCAGGTGCTGATGAGCGCTTCTGCAGCGTGTCTGTTCACCTGCCGGACTACCTGTGATACCCAGAGCATCTCTGGAGAATCAATTATAATTATTTGCCATCCCTAGGACTCAGGGTTGCCAGGTGCAACAAACAACATCCAGCCCATGGAGAGGTGAAAACCCACCTACTGGATGCTAAAACTAGCCTAAATGTTCATTCTGATATATATGATATATATGCACATTGTGTTTTACCTTTTAACATAAACTGTACAATAACAACTTGTTACTTGTTATTTATTGCACTTGTGTTCTGTATGCACTGTCTCTATGTTGCACCATGGTCCTGGAGGAACGCTGTTTCGTTTCACTGTGTATTCTGTATGTAGTTGAAATGACAAAAAAACCCACTTAACTTGACTTGACTTGACAATGTGTCAAACATTCATGACAAATGAACCAATAGAAACACTCCAAAATCCAAGGTTTCTGTGTGACAGCAACAATATAAATGAATGTATGTACAGTAATGTATAGTGTATGTATAGTGGTCATGGTCTTTTATTAAATATGCATTTATAGAAATATTACATTAAACTTATATTTGTACATTTCAGATGTTAAGAGTTTCAGAGGTTTTTTTTTTTTTTGGGAAGTGTGACTTTACAACCTGTACAAATTCTGCTGCTACAAGTCTCCTCTCTATGAAACCTTAGACTTCAGACTTTATTCTCTACTGCACTTGCCTGTCATTCCGTAGATTTCCAGCTCCTGTATGATGCAGTTTGTTTTCATTTTCTGCAGTCTGCATTCTAATGTTTTGCTGTCTGCAAACTGACAATTTTCACAGACAGCTGCTATTTGAAACTAGCTCAGTTTAACATGAAAACTGCAAATCTGGCTGATCCCTCAAAAACTAAATGGACTATCTAAAGCTACAAGTCTTAATTACTCATTAGAAAGATGAAGGAACTCAAAAGCACCATGCGAGAAAGCCAATCAATTTCTTGCCCCAATCAATGTCACATACTTAATATTTCTATGACATCTTCAAATACTACATAAATGTATTCCAAAATACTTTTAATCATTTTTATTCTAGCAAACTGTATATGTAAATTGTAGCACATATTTGGTTATGAAACCTGACAAATCAACAAATGTTTCCAATCTATGTTTAGGAAAATTCTTGAAGTGTTTTCTCCGGCTCAGTTTATTATGAATCAAAATTATGGCAAAATTATGTTTTCTAGTTCTGACACAAGTAAATATTGATTGATTTCTTGTTTGTTTGTTTCTTGGCTTGAACATCAAACAGATTTACTCCATGCATCTTTTTTTTTTGTTTTATACAAATGAAACTGAAAGAAAACATGCAAAACCAAAACATGTTAAAGCAAGAATTACACATTCATACAGTCCTCATAAGCATGTTTACCACAAATAAACTGCACTTGAAAGTTCAAAGTCAGTAAAAATGCAAAAAAGTGGGTGGTTCAGCATTAGCCAATATTATTAGACAGAAGTTACTGAGACCATGTCACCAAGCTGGCATCCATCCATGGCAATGTTTGTGTGATAAATTTACCGGTTGGAAAAAAACACTCACATCAAAAGAACTAGCCATTACAATTTGGTAACAACTTTTATCTGCTAAGATAAACATTTAACATTTACATTAAAATGCAATGTGCAATAAATTGAGAAGATACATAAACAAAATAATAAGGAAGAAAGGAAGAAATGAAATGACTGAACCATTGGTAAACTATTTGAACTACAGTACAGGTTTTCTTTGTAGGAAGCGTTAGTGATGTTCATTGAGGGAGTATAACCTCTCTTGTCTCTGGATGTTTTTAAACACTGCTAGAGCAGGGGCAAAGGCTTCCAAAACTAGCTTTTTACAGCGATCTATAGCTGCCTCAAAAGACTGGTATTCAATCACCATTTCTTTCTGGTTTATAAGTACTGCTTTTTCAATACCGCACACCCACATTTTATAATTGAGTAAAGTTCTAGTCTCCTTTGGAAGGAATTTCTTGGCAGCATTGTTTTTCTCATCAGTGATAATGATTTGCTTGTCTTTAGTTTTTGGGTCTGTATAGATCATGACATCTTCTGCAACAAAACATGGGTACTCCTTGTGCTCTGCTTGGTTTATGATGGAGATGGAGTCAAACACTTTCTCTACATCTCCCTCACTGCCACACTGTTTCTTTGCCCACTCATACAGGAGCCTGCGTTGTTCATTTCTTATGCTTCGCTCTTTCTGGTTTCGCTGTTCTTTCCTTTTGGCTTTTGCAGCAGTTTTTGTTAAATCACTTGAATATGTACTACAAACACCAGGTTGCCATTGTCTATTACTGGATAACACAATTTGGTCATTCATTTCCACAGGAAAATCTCCAATAGTGCTGTTTGATGGTCCATCTTTCTTATTTTGTTCTGTCCCAAAAAACCCTACAGACCTTACATTGTTTTCTTGAGGAGTATGGATAGCATTCACAGTTTGTTCTAGAGGTGGTGTGTCTGTATCCTTATTCAGCATTAAGGCACCAGTGTCCCTTTTCACATTAGTGTGCATATCTATACATTTTGACATTAAGCTCCCTGCTTCCATGCCCAGATGGCCAGGATCATGTCTGACCAAGTCGGAGTCATACTGAGTCTTTAGTTCAGTCTCCTGCCTGTCAAAAGGCTGCTCTAATAGAGTATCATAATCTCCATTATTAGTACTAAGACTTTTTGTTTGCTCTAGAAGAACGGTCTTGTCAAGCAGTGTAACGGGGTGAGATTCGCTTGCCTCCTGAGGAGAATTTTGGATTTCACTTTGCATAGGATTCTCTGCTGCCACACTGCATGCAATAGACTGAAGAGGTTCAGCTGAACACAACCAACTCCTGTTTCGGTTTGAGTCAAAGAGTGTGTAGGATTCACTCTCCTGCATGTCTAAAGTTTTCTCCATTGGTGTGTCATCTTTGCAATCAGGCTCTTGACAAGGGACAGCTTGTAGATCTTCTGCTTGTTTAGGAGCAACTGGATTCTGAGGTGATGTGTGTGGTTTCTGTGTCTCTGTGGCTTTCTCTAATGGTGTGGCATCTCTGTCTTCATGCAGCATTTGGATAGGTGATCCATTTTGGTAGTGGGCAGCAGAGAGCTCTTGCTTTGAAATACTGGCGCCCCTGTGTTTTTTTTGTGATGCCTCACCCATGCCTTCAAACTGTAGATCATGGTTCATCTGCATTAGACCATCTACTGCCACACTTGTCTGGCCAGGCTCTTTGTTGGCCATTTTTGGGTCAGACTGCATGTTCAATGGAATCTGCCGCACATTCAAATGCTGCTCTAGTTGTGTATCAGCCTCTCCACCAGGCCTTTGGCAAAGGTCAGTACTAAGATTTTTTGTTTTCTCTAGAAGATCTGGCTTTTGAGAGGGCAAAACACTCTTGTCAAGCAGTGTAACGGGGCGAGATTTGCTCGCCTCCTGAGAATTTTGGCTTTCACTTTGCATAGGATTCTCTGCTGCCACACTGCATGCAATAGACTGAAGAGGTTCAGCTGAACACAACCAACTCCTGTTTCGGTTTGAGTCAAAGAGTGTGTAGGATTCACTCTCCTGCATATCTAAAGTTTTCTCCATTGGTGTGTCATCTTTGCAATCAGGCTCTCGACAAGGGGCAGCTTGTAGATCTTCTGCTTGTTTAGGAGCAACTGGATTCTGAGGTGATGTGTGTGGTTCACACACAGTCTCCTGTGTCTCTGTGGCTTCCTCTAATGGTGTGCCATCTCTGTCTTCATGCTGCATTTGGATAGGTGATCCATTTTGGTAGTGGGCAGCAGAGAGCTCTTGCTTTGAAATACTGGCGCCCCTGTGTTTTTTTTGTGATGCCTCACCCATGACTTCAAACTGTAGATCATGGTTCATCTGCATTAGACCATCTACTGCCACACTTGTCTGGCCAGGCTCTACAACAGGTTCTTTGTTGGCCATTTTTGGGTCAGACTGCATGTTCAGTGGAATCTGCCGCACGTTCAAATGCTGCTCTAGTTGTGTATCAGCCTCTCCACCAGGCTTTTGGCAAAGGTCAGTACTAAGATTTTCTGTTTGCTCTAAAAGATTTGGCTTTTGAGAGGGCAAAACGGACTTGTCAAGCAGTGTAACGGGGTGAGATTCAAAGTTCTCTGAGGCAGCTTGTGGGACCATACTTAATATGCGATCATCTGCTGGAAAACAGTGAAATGTGGGTGGTATTGTCTCTGCTGCACGTGACTTGTTCATGAATGGCTCACACAACTTGTCAGTGAAAGATCCTCCAAAAGCCTGCATATTTACCTCACATACTGTCTCCTGTGCTTCCATGTCTTCCTCCAAAGGTGCATTATCTTTGTCTTCCTTCTGCATTTGGTCAAGAGATCCATCTTGACAAAATTCAGCAGGGAGCTCCATTGTGGTGTCCTGTCTTGGTGTACAGTCTTCTCTCTCATGTTGTGATTGCTTTGGAAAAGCTGTAGCCAAAAGTCTCTGCTCAGATTCAGATGGCACATTTATGTTTCCGGGCTTACTCACAGTTGTTTCTTGCACATTAGGTAGAGCATTAGACTGATCCAAAGAATCCCTGCTGTGAATAGGCTGATTGCTATTAAAACTTGAGCTGCACAATGATCCATAACCACTGCTGTTTAAATCTACAGTCTTGTCACTGAACACATCATCGTCATAGCTACCTATCTCTGGCATGGATTCATCTGTTCTCCTGTCTTTGTTGCCAAAAAATAACTTTACTGCGAGATCAGGGAATTTTGCATTGCGGCTAGCATCAAAAAATGACTGAAGTTTTCGGTTGCTGTTAATTGTCTTAACATCCTCAGCACTGAAACATAAACGTGTTTTCACTTTCTTATTCTGCAGCTGTTTTTCCAGATCCTCCATTTCTCCTTCAGCAAGTTTGTTTTTCAGTTTCTCAATCAGGGTTTGGCTGTTTTTAGGATCGGAGACCCATTCTTCCAACTTGGGAAAGGACCAAGCCATGAGATCTGTTTAAGGTTAAAACAAAACTGCTGTTAGCAGATTCTGTTGAGGGACAGCTAGTTAAACACATCCATATCTTTCAATAAATAAAAGACTTACCAGATTTATGTGAGTAACTGTCTGCTTCATCTACACTTTTTACACATCTTCTAAGTTTCTTTCCTATGTGTGCAGAACAGAATGGGGGAAATATATATATTTTTTCTTTTCAAAAAAATGAACAGCTTGGTAAACTCTAAGTGACAGAGATTTATGATAAACTGAAAGTGTAACAGGCATTACAGTAACTTACTTGCAGGTGAATCATGGTCTGAATCACTGTTGTTCTCTGTTGAAGTAAACAGTAAATTAATAATTTCACAACAATTACACAAGTCCCCCAACCTCCATCAGCTTGTAGACACAAAATAAAATGTTAAATGGTCAAAAATGGAAATAAATATTTTGCCATATATTTTTCCATAGTTCCTATTGCTCTTGTTAATTAGGGGTGGACAGGTCCTCGTTTTGAGTCTTGACTCCTTCCAGTGTTTGTTGCTCATGCTCTTAGTGTTTTTTATTGCCACTTTCACACTTTAGCTTAGCTTACATAGCTTACATTCTGATTTTGGTAAAACTCCTAAGTGCTATTAAAAAATGTAACGGTACTCAGCGGACTACTCTGAGATTTACCTTTCGTGCTTAATGATGCTGCGAGAATTTCACCAGCTCCCTCTTCTAATCTTTCAAACAGAGATTTTTAATAGCTTACCATTACCATGTTGTGCCGACTGCTTGCCAGCACATTTCTTGACATTGCTTACATTTTCTTTTTTTTTCCAAAAAATATGATACTCATCCTGTGACGTCACACATGACAACTGTCATAAACAATTATGGGGGCTGGGTTTGCAGAATCTGATGGGGGTGGAGGGCTTTTGTGTGTGTTTGGTGTGTTTTTGGAAGCCAAACAAACAGACTTACCCAAATCCTCCATCAAATCAGGCTCGTTCTTCTTTAGCCATTGCAGTGTCAACTCAAATCCTCTGGTGGAGTTCAGATGTCTATAGAGTTCACGCATTTGACCCTCGTTCGTCTGCTGTGCACAGATCGTGCTGGCCATTTCGTTTAATAGAATGCTTCGCTGATTGTCTCTGGGTTGGCTCAGAAAATCAACCAAAGGTTTTACTTGTCTTATGCCATTTATGATTCTGACTTTGTGTTTCTCCACAAAGTGCTTAGCCTCGGATGTCTGCATGATTCCTGTTAGAAAAAAAAATTAAAACTCACTGCCAGCACCACATATAGAATGACAGCACACAGTATTTTATCAAACAAGGCTGTGTAATATGATGATATTCACGGTCATAAACATGATCAATTACATCATGTACTGATAGTACTGATTTGAGTTTTGAATTGAGTACTTCAACACTTACCATAAAACCAATATTTTCTTCTAAAGTTTTATATTTTTATAAATATTTTCACATGCAATTCACTGCTTGGCACCCAGGTTTTCTGCTGCTTTATTAGAAACACCTACCCTCTAGCTCACTACCTGGCACCTCATAGCTCCACTGTGTAGGTGCTCAGTTACAGATTGTGGCTAATCTGTTGCTGCACAGTTTACCAGCCCCCATCTACCTTATTTATTAGTGGTCAATTTCTGACCACAGGACCACTGTTTCTAAGATTCAGGCTTCTGACCCACTCATCTCAGCAGTTAATGTGATACGTACAAAGTATAGTGTATTTGCTTAGTAACTGCCTGGAGGAAATTTCGCTTACTGACTGGTAGAGTGAGTGAGTGACTGACTGATGGATTTTGTTACATAAGACATTTTCTAGTAATGACCGTCTGAGGACCACATTTTGCCACTAACAAGTACATGAACTGCTGGGAGGAGATATGATCATAGATAAGCTGAGGTTGAGCCTCTTAGATTGAAATATAATTATAAAGGGAAGTAGTGCAAAAACATACATATCATGTTGACTCTACATAGCTACTGGCAATAGGAGCACGACGGCTGCCGGCCTTGCCCAGCATCAGTACCACGGTGTTAGCATCACTTCCGTAGCATTAGCATTGCTACACGGCCAGTTGCGCTACAGATGTTAGCATCGTAACGACTCTATTATCATGAAAAAAACTGAACTAGCTAGGTAACATTATGTTATAATGATATCCGACTTCAGTGTGGTGGAATTTTTTAGCCTTTTACATTGCCAAGCTTTTAGGATAAACTTTTTAATACAGTAATTACTTTCTGGCCTTGAATGTGCTACAGGCTCTGCTGTGCACCAGATTCCTTAAGTGAAACAGGTCGCTGGACAAGTGCTGCACCTACTGATTACGCCATGAAAATTAATACAGGGTTAGGAACAACCTCATGCAGGGTAAAATATAACACGGATATTTTATGTAGTTCAGCATGTGATTGTGATTTTGATCATATTACATCCCCTTAGCGCTGACAGTTTTGCACATTTTGCACTAGCGAGGTGCTTTAAAATAATTTGTATTTATAAATGTTTTTATATATTCAAATTTTGTTCAGCAAATGTATTTCAATTTTGTAAAGTTATCGTAGGTTTAACATCTACTCAGTGGCTGATTGCTATCTGAGTATATATATACAGTGGGGAAAAAAAGTATTTAGTCAGTCACCAATTGTGCAAGTTCTCCCACTTAAAAAAATGAGAGATGCCTGTAATTGACATCATAGGTAGACCTCTACTATGAGAGACAAAATGAGAAAAAGAAAAGTCAAAAAATCACATTATCTGATTTTTAAAGAACTTATTTGTAAATAATGGTGGAAAATAAGTTTTTGGTCACCTACAAACAAGCAAGATTTCTGGCTGTCACAGACCTGTAACTTCTTCTTTAAGAGGCTTCTCTGTCCTCCACTCATTACCTGTATTAATGGCACCTGTTTGAACTCGTTAACAGTATAAAAGACACCTGTCCACAACCTCAAACAGTCACACTCCAAACTCCACTCTGGTGAAGACCAAAGAGCTGTCGAAGGACACCAGAAACAAAATTGTAGACCTGCACCAGGCTGGGAAGACTGAATCTGCAATAGGCAAGCAGCTTGGTGTGAAGAAATCTACTGTGGGAGAAAATGGGAGACCTACAAAACCACTGCTAATCTCCCTCGATCAGGGGCTCCATGCAAGATCTCAGCCCGTGGGGTCAAAATGATCACAAGAAAAATCCCAGAACCACACGGGGGAACCTAGTGAATGACCTGCAGAAAGCTGGGACCAACATTACAAAGGCTACCGTCAGTAACACACTACGCTGCCAGGGACTCAGATCTTGCAGTGCCAGACGTGTTCCCCTGCTTAAGCCAGTACATATCCGGACGCGTCTGAAGTTTGCTAGAGAGTATTTGGATGTTCCGGAAGAGTATTGGGAGAATGTCTTATGGTCAGATGAAACCAAAGTAGAACTGTTTGGTACAAACACAACTCACTGTGTTTGGAGGAGAGTGAATGCTGAGTTGCATCCAAAGAACACCATACCAACTGTGAAGCATGGGGGTGGCAACTGTTTCTCTGCAAAGGGACATGAAAAAATGAATGGGCTCATGTATTGTGAGATTTTGAGTGCAAACCTCCTTCCATCAACAAGGGCATTGAAGATGAAACGTGGCTGGGTCTTTCAGCATGACAATGATCCCAAGCACACTGCCAGGGCAACAAAGGAGTGGCTTCGTAAGAAGCATTTCAAGGTCCTGGAGTGGCCTAGCCAGTTGAAAGTCTGTGTTGCCCGCCGAAAGCCCCAAAACATCACTGCTCTAGAGGAGATCTGCATGGAGGAATGGGCCAACATACCAGCAACGGTGTGTGCCAACCTTGTGAAGACTTACAGAAAACATTTGACCTCTGTCATTGCCAACAAAGGATATATGACAAAGTATTGAGATGAACTTTTGTTATTGACCAAATACTTATTTTCCACCATTATTTACAAATAAATTCTTTAAAAATCAGACAATGTGATTTTCAGAATTTTTTTTTCTCATTTTGTCATAGTAGAGGTCTACCTATGATGTCAATTACAGGCCTCTCTCATCTTTTTAAGTGGGAGAACTTGCACAATTGGTGGCTGACTAAATACTTTTTTCCCCACTGTATATATATATATATATATATATATAGTGTAGTATAGAATGTGTATATATATATATATATATATAGTATTTTTGATTTAAGAAAACATTAATATAATGTGTGGCCATCAAACTCAAGAGGAATAATTGACCACATTTAGATTTACCCACTGCGCTATAATAATAATAATAATAATAATAATAATAATAATAAATTTGACTGAGACACATTCAATGAGCACCAATATTTTATGATAACTGCACTCTATAACCAACCTCTGTAACCAATAGTGAATCTACTATTAACCATTAATCCTGTGTGATGACACTGATTCATTATTATTCAGTTATAAATATGAGGGTAATTATGTAACCGATAGACTTATTGATCTAGGAGATTGATATTATTTATTATTTATGTTCTGAAACTAATTTAAAATATTACTGTGTGGACTGTTCGTGGGCGTTAGCTTGAACTGCTGTGAGGTTATTTCAGAGCTCAGTGTCTCCTGTTTCAGGAGGATCCTGTTCAGACACACACTTAAGCTCATAGCTCATTAGCTACACATTTACATTTTTAATGGCTATTTATGTACTTCTACTTGTCCCGCAAAACTAGGAATTCCAAAGTATTGAAGAATTCCCCTTTTTGTCTTGTTGTTTAACACGTTCACACCATCATTTAAGAAGAAATGTGAAGAGCACTTTCACTTTTGTCCTAGTAATTCATCTTCTCTCTGTGATCTGTGAGATCTGTCTCCCATGGCTGTTTATTAGGCGTAGTAGTCCTGCGAGTCATGTGCTGTACAGCAGTAAACCTGCGCTCCACACTGAATACTGAGAGCAGAGCTGTTTTCATACCAGCTGTGGTTTAATAAAGTTAAACTTACCGGTGAAATGAGCAAAGCTTCCAGCTGCTGGTGAGCGCTTCTGCAGCGTGTCTGTTCACCTGCCGGACTACCTGTGATAATGGCACGATTCTTTATGTCTGGGGCAGGAATTTCCCGCCTAAACTGCTTCCAACACACACACACACACACACACACACACACACACAGCAGTTTTGTGGTCACACAGCAGAGCACGGTCACAGGCTTCACCGACCTTTATTTTCATATTTCACAGATTGAGCCACAGCACGGCTTGGGTCGTTTCCTCCTACGTCGAGCTGCACGACTAGGAAACGTCTCCGAATTACCAGAAGAAGCACCAAAGCAAAATAAATAATAAATACAAATAAATACATAAATAAACTATATTTATCGTTTCAATTGTACTATTAAAATAAAGAAAATATTAAAAGTAAAGAATTCACTTTGCACCGCATTAAGCCTTATTGTTGTATGTCTAATGACTAAACGGGTTAATATCATTACATCAAAAGAGAAAGTAAGATTTAATATATTCATTATTTTGTATTTTTCATTTATGAAAACATTAATATAACGTGTGACCATCAAACTCGAGGAATAATTGACCACATTTAGAGTTACCCACTGTGCTATTATAATAATAATAATAATAAATTTGACTGAGACACATTCAATGAGCACCAATATTTTCTGATAACCAACCTCTGTAACCATTAGTGAATCTACTATTAACCATTAATCCTGTGTGAGGATACGGATTCATTATTATTCAGTTTTAAATATGAGGGTAATTATGCAACCGATAGACTTGCTGATCTAGGAGATTGTTTCAGAACATAAAGAATATCAAATTCAAAATATCATTACTGTGTGGATCGATCGTGGGTGTTAGCTTGAACTGCTGTGAGGTTATTTCAGTATATACCAGTATTTCATTTTAACTCAGCGTCCCTTTGTCAAGGTCTTGTTTTAGGAGTATCCTGTTCAGACACACACTTAAGCTCATAGCACATTGGCTACACATTTTTTAACGGCCAATTATTCACTTTACTTGGCACACTTGACATATGAGTAACGATCAATTTACAAGGTTTTACACATCTGATGTCGGTCAAAGATGACTGTATGGTTCCTAAAATCTCATCACTGCCTGATTTCATTCTTTAATTTCAAAACATCAACATATCTGTGGTCAGCAGGAAGGCACCAGTGAGCAACAACAGTCTTCCAGTTTCTGGCTTGTGTGTTTCTCAGCAAAAAGGAACACTTGTACACACTTTCATCCTGGTTTATTTGTTTTTACAGAACAAAGAGAAAGGAAAAGCAAATATTAAAGATAAATAATACAGGAATTTATACTTATTCTATACTAGAATATGAGCAAATCAAAAAACAGTTAAATTAAAAAGTCCAAGATAGTTTAATATTAATTTCTTTACACTTTATGTTCCAGCAAGTCCTAAAAGACAAACAAAAAGTTTAAAAATAAAAATAACTCTTGACCCCAGGGCTCCTCTTCCAACTCAAGCCTGTTCAACCTCAGCTGTCTGAACTCCAACATGGCCATTTTGTGAAATTTCCAGAAGCAGGTGTGAACGTGACCATGTGAAAGAGACGGGTGTAAATTAGAGGCAGTCCGTGTAGAGGATTTCAAAGAATTTGTTCTTCTTGGAGCGTCTGCTCAGTCCAAGCTAAGCAGGGTTGGTCTTTTTTTAAAGAAGTTACTCACTCATAACAGCACTGTCTTAACTACCACTGCCAGGAACACAAAAGATGTACAACAAAACTTCAGACACTCTCTGTCACACACACACACACACACACACACACACACACACACACACACACACACACACACACACACACACACACACACACACACACACACACACCTTGGAAGAGGTTGGAGTTGAGGAGAAAGTAGAAGGCTGTGGATAAACCTTCCACCCACACCTGAGAAGCCACTGAAGACCGAGCAGCCAGCCTTCATATCATGCTTCAGACTCCAGCCTGTGGAGAACTAGAACTGATCAAACGGTCTCTAAAGTCCAGAGTCCAGGTTAATGCTGAGTGCAGTCAGACAGTTAAAAGCACACTTAGATCCCAGAGTCTCTCCGACCATTTCAGGTCAACTTCCCTGCGCATAAATGGGATGTGATCAGAAGTGACTCCAACCTTCACATCATTGGCTTTGGCTCAGGAACACTCCTCCCCTATTCGCTGGCACGAGCGTCCGACCTTGCGCTCCAGCTTCACCATTTTCCTCACGGCTTCCTGCCGTCCACGACCCTGGTGATCGAACACACAGTCGTGCTGCTCAGGAAGACGATGCCGCATGCAGAACACATAGCCTACCGAGACAGAGAGAAAAATAAATCACACCAGCTGCAATGACTGCAGGTTCAACCATCACAGATTACTCAAGTGGATTCTGGTAGTGTTCTGATCTTAGAAAAATGAGTTTAATTTAAAGTGCTGCACACATGTTCATATAACACTGTGGTGGGTTTCAATCTGCCAAAATGACCATGCGATAGAATAGGGTATGACTTCTGTTTCATTTAAAAAGTGCTCTATATAATGTTCATATGACCCACAGTCATTCTGACAGACTGTAGTACACTACAGGAAGTGTAGGAGGTGATATGACTTATACTGCATCATTTACAAAGTGCTTTATAATGTTCATAGAAAAATAATGCTTTTAAATGATATTTAAATGAGTCGGTTCAGGCCACAATATTTGGTGAGAGGGCTAGCAGAGATAAAAACTACCAAAATGTTAGACATCCCCCAAAAAAACACAAACACACACCTTTGTACAGTGTGTCCGTTAATATGACCAACAGCATGACAATATTATTAACAATAATTATTATAAGTATTAACTAGCGTGTTGCCAGACAGCTCGACTACTCCATTGAGTGAAGAGACGGTCAATCCCTTCATTCCAAGGAAAGGGGAAAATTATTTATTTATTTTGGCCAGTCTCTGGGAGGCAGAGTTTGATTATTGATATTACCACAAGACCTCAACATCAACTGACATATTGGTCAGACATTCTGAAAGGTGGCAATAGAAAAGTGAAAGCCACTGAAGGCAGTGAAACTAATTTCTGAATAGGTTTCTCAGTTCCAGGAAAAAAGCAGCGCTTGCATTCTGTGTTTGAGTGCAGTGGGCTGTACACACCGCAGCGGCATGAGCCCAGCTCCTGCTGTACCAGCTCTAGTTTGCTCTGGCAGCGGAAGCAGCGGCGGCGGCTCTTCTGTTTTTGCTCCTCTTGAGAAGGTCGAGGTTTCTTCCTCACAGACTCCTCATCTAGAGAGATCACACAAAGTAGTGAGAGTGAGGTCAGAACATGACATGTCAACTAAAAGTATAGAATAAATAATAAAATAAAAGGGCACAAAAGATTAACGGTCCAGCAAGCACAGCCACGTTTCAGCGCTAGAGGTATACCTGAGTCGCACGGCCGTTTAGCAGATGTGCTGAGGGGGACTGTGTGTAATGGTCCTGAGGTGGAGAAAGGGGGGGGGGGGGGGGGGCGAGAGAGAGAGAGAGAGAGAGAGAGAGAGAGAGAGAGAGAGAGAGAGAAAGAAACACCATTAGAACTTCTAGACAGAAAAACACACAAATGGCTAGCCAACAATTTAAGCAAGTGGCTCTTTTATTAATGAGCACTTAAAATGTAAATTTAGTGCCTGGTTATTACCCTGCACCCTGAATGCTAAACACATACAACACAACAATCCGCTATGAGACATGATCAAATTTGTGATATTCGCCTTTATTATACAAACCAGTTAAATATTAGTTTAGACTGAAGCAGAGAGTCCGCTGTTATCAGCTCACAAGGCCACTCTGAATCCAAAGTCCTTCAACACAGAACCAAATAAAAGAGAAACAGATTCCTGCTGCCATTATAACCTTGCAGCTACCTTGTGTACAGGAAACACAAGATGATACATTTTGTCAGCCATTATCCACGTTCATATTTGAAGGAAAACAAAAAACACTGGGGTTCCCATAAATGCCTAGCTACAAATCTTCTGCATTTCTCTCCGTGTGAAAGGAAACTAAGAAATAACATGTAACTAAATGTGATTTAGATTTAGTCTCATATGCTGAATGCCGCAACCACACAGCTCAGGAGAGAGGTACTTTGAAAGGAGATGCAGAGTTAACATAATTCAGTCTTCTGTGATGAAGATTGGGTGCTGATTTGGGATTAAATGACCACTGCGCATTGTGTGCCTCAGGAGAGAAGTGGGATAGGGTGTTGGAAGGGTCAACAATGGCTTCTGCACACAGACCCTACATGATAGACTTGTCTGCATTAAAAGACCAAATGCAACCACTAAATAATATGTCTGCGCTGCCAAGCATGACATTACAAGCAGCATATATACACTATAACACTTGCTATTCGTTCTAAAGTAGTCTTTGTGTTAACCCTGCTAAGGTAATGCTAATTTACCTTACTCTAGAAAGCAGCATTTGCCTGACACATCAGCATAAAGCTAATGGCTGTAATAAAGCTAATGGATTTTAAAGCATAGCTTTAGAATAACTGCAGATATTCGACTGATTAGGCAAAAAAAAAATTATAAAATAAAATCTGAAGGGTGTTTGTGACAATGTGCTGTTCCAACAGTCTTCAGCATGGACAGATGTTCATAGTTGCCACCTTAAATCTCCAGCAGGTGGAGCCAAAGCCCTTACCTTCCTGTGAAGCGAGGTCAGACCGTTTAGTTGTGTTCTTTTCTGAGCACTTCGGTACTGCCAGTGAAGCCGGGCCTGTATTACTACCACTACTGCTGCTGGCTTCACTACTGTAGACAGACAACTGGCTACTTCCAGACACTGGACCAGACTTTGTGGTACATTCAACCTCCGGCTGTTTCTTCTGGACATCTGAAAGAGGAGCACAAGACACTTAAATGCCTTTAAAATAGGACACATACCTGTTAAACCCCTCTCAACCGAACTGGAGAAGACATCCTCCATTTCACACAAAACAGGACACATCTAGACTGTAGAGAGCTGCTGCAGAATGATCTTTTATCACTCACCACTGCTTTTACACGTCAAGATAAAACTTGAATATTAATTAATGTTAATGTTGTGAATTTAAAATGGCAGTAATTTAATACCTAAAATAAAGGATTTTTAATTAAAAAACTTTAGAATTATTTTAAAATTAAAAGTCTGCTTCTGCCTTTAAAGTGTTCATTTACGGTCAGTCTGAATATAAATTGCTTAATATTTGCTTAAAGAGATCAGCATCTTTAGAAAGCATGGTACAAATAAGTGAGGAAAAAAGCCAAAAAAAAAAAAAAAAAAAAAAAAAAAAACCTAAACCTAAATCATGACTTTAGTTTTTCCTCTTTTTAAAATTGTGCAAGTAAGAGACACCTGATCAGACGTCTCAGCTCATTACTAAACCCCTCAATCGCTGAACTGGGTGTGTTTTAACAAACAAAATACTGAAGTCGGCAGTGAGGCAATCTGAGTCTTTAGATCATGTCAGACGGTCAGAGAGGGAGTCACGGCTTTTTCACCAGAAAAACAAACATGAGGTCATGTGCACATTAGCTTACGTTCCAACATAATGGCATGTCTTTCTCACAGACATGTCATGAGTTTCTTCACTTTTGGAAAGAGATGAACTGTAGAAAACTTACCGGCAAAACATTTAGAGCAGAGGTTCATGGTTTTGCTGGATCTGCAGAAACAAACAAAACAAAACCCTTTACATTTCAACCAGATGCTCATTCTAAAACTTAAAGTAGAACTAAGAAGAATTTAATGCAATAATGCAAATCATTATTTGAATTATTAAATGGATAAGATGACTGAAGGTCAGAATTGTTCACAGTGGCAGTGAACTAAACCAGAAGACTTTTTTTGGCCGTTTGACAAACAAAATGGCAATAATCACGGTGAGCCCTGGTTCCCATCACCAACATTGTAAAGTCAGTGAATTTCTCTACAACGAAAGCTTCATAATTATGATGGCCATCAAACACTTTACACATCATTTTGCTGCTCTTGCTCGCTTAGGGTGCTGGAAACGATTTCTTTTAGCAACTCTTGGAGTTTAAGATTCTGCTAGCACAGGTTTCCCAATGGTTGATTAACATCTTAGAGGCTGCTCTTACTAGAAGACAAAGACATCCAGAAACTCTATTCTGTAGCATTACTACAGCTGACATTAGCTCTAGATATTTCCCTCCCCATCTTAACAGGTTGAGCTACTTAAACATACCAAGGACGTTGAGGGGTCCTACTCTTACTGAAACCAACGAGTTACAGCTACAGGAACCCCTGCCTTTAGTCTCATCAACAGCAAGTAGAAGTAAACATGGTCTAAATGTGTGGTGAGCTCACTGGGAGGCACTAATGCCACACAGACACCTCAGGCTTTATTCAGTGTCCTTTGGTTATGTACATCTGAAACGTGAGCTAAAACAAACATGTGAGCCTGAGGCCAGAGTCCTGAGCCATTTATGAACACTGAAGCAATCTGTAACTACACACAAACACAAGATAAACGGACTGATAGGGCAACTTCCATAAAACAGACGTCTGTTTTTTAAAGTTTAAACAAGTTAAAAGTCCCTTACTGAATCTCAGGATTGTCTTTCGGGCTATGCTATGCTAACATTTTTCACATTATTTGTGCTACAGAATGCTGTTAACTAGAGCTGGGCAATATGACTATTTTATCGTATTGTGATAAATTTTGTTATCGTGGTCCACAATATGCATTTATGAGTGTATTGTGGATACAGTCAGAGCACTGATTATCTGCACTTTTCATTACCAAGACTGCAATCAGTTTTATTTAATTCAATGGAGTGCAGCATATTGAGTAAAAAAAAAAAGATACTCCGTATGGAAGAGTATTTGGATAGCAGTTTTTAAAAGTGTCACATTGGTGTATTTTGTCTACATAATACTTATAATACATAATATTGTAATATAAAGTTTCTACATATTTTATTTCCTGTATGGAATTAATTCGTTTATTCACACTTTAAACATCAACACCTGAAATGTAAACGTCTGCCTACTTATATACCAAACAGAGAGGGGGACTGTTCACTTCCTACATGCTGAGTAATAAGAGGGGGGGGGGGGGGGTGTTGCAGCCCACACCTTTATTTCACAATCCTGAACTGAGCATCATATCACTCACACACACACACACACTCAGAGCAGACATGGGCAGACTCCTCCCTCTGGAAATCTGGAAAACAATGGATGTTTATCCAGGTGATGACGTCACCAACTGAACTCTCAAGTCCACAAACGTCATCATTTCTCCATTTCTAACTGGATCGGTTTTGATAAGCCAGCTAAAACTGGCTATACGCAATACACTGCGCAAGTTACTTCAAAATTGTCCAGTTCAAATGTATAAAACATACAGTACCGTGTGAGCGGCCATGTTTTAAAACTCTACTATTTAAAATTAAAATTCAGCGACCAGCTGGAGGGGACATATTGGAGCATTTTTAAAAATAACACCACAAGTCTGGGCTTGACTCACACTCCCATCTTTTGGTTTGTGTTTATTACCCCAGGAACATGAACGAAACAGCCATACACAGCTGAACCCAAAACAGGACAAACTGGAAGCCCACTGTGTACTATTCAGGTCATTGTAAGCAGCAGGACAGCACAGTGGGCATGTGGGAAAGGGCTGGAGGGGCCCACAGTCTTGAAACCAAATGGGCTTTGTTTGTTTGTTTTTTTTTTTATTGCTGTTTAGGGAAAAAACAGAAAGGTGACAATGAAAAACCGGTGACCGTGTCCGAACATTTTTAAATCTCTTGTTGCTTCTGAACAGGCATTTCTTGACTAAAACAAGAAATTTCTACATTTTTTCTCGTACCCTAAATACAACTGATTAACCAAGACACCAGTAAAGAAGCCATCATGACGTCTTAACTGCATCCATGCTTTGGTTCATGTTTATAAATAACACTGTGCCAAACTCCACACAAGCAAGTCTATTAGAGATTAGAGAACTCCACACAGTTCAAGGTGGGTGTGAGTTAGGACCATGCTAATTGCTGGGGTCTTAGCCTTCATTACATGTTACACTTGCAGTTTGTGGTTTGGCTTAAGTGTATGCTAACGTGACATTTCCAAATTTCTAAAAAGGGCATAAGTAGGTGTTAAGACCACAGGTGTGTGCAGGTATCCCATCACTGCAGGACAGGCAGGTAAATGCTGGCATTTAAGTGACGTTAACATACTTTTAGTATTCTCCAGAACTCCATTAACAGGCTGAAATGAGGGACATACAGCCTAACTAGCCCACTGCCATTCTGATGTGGTACTCAGTTAAGGGTGAGTTTAGGGTGCTGCGCACTGTAAATGTGTAATTTCACACATTTGAGACATAAGATACACTTAAAGTTACCAGAAAATGCAAGAACACAGGCCAGTACACAAAACCAATTCATGGCAGACCAGCCGTTTCCTAAAGCAACATTCCCACCCCAGTCCATACAAGGGGAGCAAGTTATTTGTAAGGTCATGGGGGGGAAAAAAACCCTTTGCAGATATCCATCTAAACTACACTGAAATTTAAATTAGTGTTTGACAGCTTTTTAAGTGAGACATCACATATGTAACAGTCTTAAAGGCACAGTAACATACCCAGCCTGTTGCCTGCTTTATACTAAGAGTGGAGTACTGCATGACACTGTGTGGATACTGGCACTTAACTACAGAATCATATCCGCAACAGAGAACATTGACACCATGAAACTGTTCTGGACAGAAACATCATACTGGTGGGGCGTTTCATGCTTGTGACAAGCGGTAGCCGGCAGCCTGCTATTGAATCTGCAACCAGTAACCCGAGGGGTGTCCGACCTAAAAAACGGCTGTTCAACGGTTAATATAATCAGTACATAAACCGATCATACTGAATGGCTGAATGTTTGCTCCAACCAAAAAAACGAAGCCCATCTTAACCGTAAAACAAAACACGGAAAGGCCTGTAAAGATTTGTAGACACCTAATCGAGCAGTTCATTTAGAAAGAGTTATACTCAGTATTAACAAATACTCAAGAATCGGGTAATGATATCAGAATGGAGAAAGTGGTGTTAGCGCACCCCTAATAAGCAGAGGTCAGAAAACAGATGTTAAATAATGACTATTATTAATACGCAAGATCAGGGCCCTGTAAGGTAGATATAACACAGCAGGCCCAAACCCAGATTGCCCACAGGAAATGAAGTGATCCCTGCTGAGCATGAGCCAAGATTAGTACTTTCTAAGAACGCAAGTCCTCTGAAAAGTATCGACAGGCTATGCTTCTCCACCAACACCTCCAGACATCTAGCCCTTTAGAGGACTGTCCGCCATGAAAAGCCTGAAGGAAAAACAGCCTGTCAGGTGCTGGACGACTGAAAGCAGGTGCTGCCTTGCAGCAGCACAACTTGTCTTTATTCTCCCAGAGTTTAGCCATGTCTTGTGTTTGGCCTACAGAGCCAAAAACAGACCAGCCCCTCCCTACTTGACGGCAAAAGACAAGGTCGTGGAATGAACTTCCCATGGTTGCTTAAACAGACTTTTCTTCTCCAAAATTTCCTTTACATGAATATCAATATTCGTCATTTGACTAAATTACACAACCCCCCTCCCCTCCCCTCCCTACTTAAATGCCTACGTCAGTGTGAGTGTATGTACCCAGTTCATTTCTAAAGGACCCTTTATTAAGGTCGTGCAATCCTGTGGAAGTAAGCAGGCTGATGTTGTGGTTGTTACTGTGTCTTTAAGGCTGATGAAGGTATATAAGTGAGCTGTGTCCTGATGGGCAGCCCAGTCCTGAGTCTCATCAGAAAGCAGTGAGGGCTGAAACACCCTTGAGAACTGATACTAACCAGACGGATAAAGTGTGTTTGCTGAGGCTTTTCCTGACACTAGTGAATTTAAAATGGGGTTAAAGTTGGACTCTATTGGGGTGAAATACATTCTGAAACTTTTACAAATGTTTAACAAGTACATGAAACTCATTTTATTGTGAAAACAGGAAACGTGAGGTTTGCCTCATGGGCTTTGTGTACCTGTAGCTCACGCCAAGCCCCAAAGACACCAAACACTTCGCTGAGACCCAGCCCAATCCAGTATTTACACACTTACTGAACTTGTTTAACACCCAGCTATCTAACTAGCTAGCTAACATATCTACGAGTTACACACTACAAAGTTATTTTAAGGGGAAACTTCGGGGAACTAAACCCAGGCCATTTTCTGCCTTCGCTTGAAAGCCCTACCAGTGGGAGTCATTAGCTACAGCCCCAGCAGGAGCGGACTGAACTCACACAGAGAGATTTCTGTCCTTCCAAATGCAGCTGGCTAGATATCTCCCCCAACCCCCATCCGGCCACGACGGCACAGCAAAGGCTACTGCTTCAAGCCGGTCGATTTTCATACCAAATCCCTGCTTTGTTTACATGTAAAAAAAGGTAAAAACGAGAGAAACTCACCCCCAGAATCCGCAGGGGCATCGAGGCTGTAAAGCCGGCGCTTTGCTGCGCTCACTGTCCTCCATGGAGCCACGCAAGACCGAGGATGAAGCTGAGGCCTGCTGCTTAAAGATGATTAACGACAAAAATAAGTACAGATATCCCCTCCTAAACGTTAGCCTAAGCCACCGGCGAGCTAAAGCGGCACTAGGTTAACAGAGAATCGCGTAAAAGCGAAGAACCACGCCGCCGGATTTTAGGTGCCCGAGTGGGAATCAGTTACTGAAATCAACGCGATCAGCTGGAGGGGATATACCACAGCCTCGCGGAGGGGGTGGCGCAAACGATGGATTAAATACAAGCGATAGAAGTATGCTCGTAACCATATCTTAATTTTATTCGTGTGCTAAAATAAGTCAAGTAAAACACTTTAATTAGGTTAAGTTAGGATACATCTACGTCCAGCTTAAAAAGTGGACAGAAAGCGCGTACTCTTCCCCCCGTGTGTGAGAATGGAAGCGGCCGTATTAGTTTTCAGTACTACAAAGCTCGTTTAAAGGGCTTGAGCTGCTCAGGCAGGAGGGATGGGCACCGGCGACACCGCCGATTTCCTCTTCCTTTACCACTTCTAATGACGGTGTATTTTTACATCCCATGGAGGAATGTAGGCACAGTAAGGCTAGTGAATCCTGATAAAGAGGATTTTAACGGCCTATATAGAGAAGAAACAGTAGTAATTTTACTGTTTACATGCAGAAATAAGTGCAGAACTTCAGTTATTCTCACTAAATATGATCAATACTGGCACACCAACAACTAAAACTAATAATCACTGAGGCTACTGAACATTTTGTTTTGATTTACTCACTTAAGAGTTTACAAAGAAAACATTAAAGATATCTAACAATCATAACTTTAAAATAGATAAATGAATATTTTAACTGTCTCGTGTAGATCTCCCAGATCTACTAGCTAAGTAATATAAATGTTGTTTATCTGAATGATTATTAGGAGATTCCGATTTATCCGTTTTATGGACACAGCCTGGGGCTGTTTTGTTGCTGACATGGTTGTGGGTTCGATACCTGGGCTCGGCAAGCTGCCATTGTCGGGCCCTTGAGCAAGGCCCTTCACCCTTTCTGCTCCCTTAGTGCAGCAGCAATGGCTGCCCACTGCTCCGGGCATGTGTGCTCACTTCCAGTTCCTGTGTGTATGTTTGTGTTCACTGCACGGTTAGGTTAAATGATGAACGTGGTTTCCTTGACAGAGTAAAATAGCAACATTTTTCTAAATCACTATTCACACATTCTTCCCATAGACACAAACTACTTTGACCTGGAGTTGCTTTTTTTGGGGCATGACACAGAGTATTGGTCTGTCAATTAGCCACAACAACTGATATCTGAAGGGCTTCTTTAGTTTAAAGTAGAATGTGCTAAGCTAACATTGCTAACAAATGATGGGCTTTGACTGTCACCAATCTCACCTCTGTTACTACACTCACAAAAAAAGGCTGAGGCTCGATTATTAAAAGGAAACACTGGAACATTCGATCGATCTGTCCACCCCATTCAGACAGACAAATCAGTGAAACCATGGGGCCTTCCAAATCTGACAAAATTTCATTTATTCAGATTAACACAAGTACAAATGAGAACATGCATACACAGCCTTTAAAAAGCTTTCCTTCATAATGAATAAAGTTTCTATCTACCTAAAAGTCTTGGAGGCTTCTCAGAAAACGAACCATGCAGACTGCAGTGCAAAAGTCAACATTTAATGCTCATATTAAATGCAGATTAAACATGAGAAGAAACTAGGGGAAGAAAAAGGGCAGGAAAGAATTAGAAAAAGGCCTGTAAGCATAGTCAAACTCTCGAAATCCACTGCACTCCTAAACTTGGAAGACCAGTTAAGACTAGCAGAGAGCGGACACAGTGTAGAAGGTTCAGTCTCAGCAGGACGCAGCAAAACGAAGCCCTACAAAGCACACAAAGCACGTAGCTAACTACTCATCTAAGTAAGCATTGAATTGCCATTCACACTCTGGCTAAAAGTTTAACAAGCAGTGGCTGAGAGCTCCAAGTAGTACCAAAAGGCTTTAAATCCAATGCATAACTTGGTTAAGCCCACTTCAAATTCCAAAGTGCACATGGATCTTAAAGAAAGGTATTTGTCAATGCAAATATCGAAATACTGAATCCTCAACTTACACAGCAATTTAAGCAATATAATAAAGAAAATCTGAATAAATACAATAAATGTTTTAAGGGGTACAGTAATTTAAGAAGAAACCACATACACAATATCTAAGTAACACAATATCCACTAATAAATAAGACTGCAGCAATCAGATCACAAAACAAATTAAAATAATTATAACGTTTCAGTAATACAAGAGCTTATTCCTAATCAAAACTGGATGAGTATTGCTGTATAAATAAACAGCAAAATGCATTACGAAATCCTACAGATGCCACAATGCTGCCACAAGGCATTACTTAAGTGCTATTCTACTGACCACCACTTCTCCCTCCTTTCTGTGAAAATACTGTGATGCTTCCTCGGGTCTATAGCTGACATCCCATTATTTATATGATTATGTAAAAAGTTAGCAGCGTATGCCGTGTCCACGGCAGCACGAGGCCGTGCCTGTGACGTCTCCGTTTCAGTGCTGTGCAGGTAAGGATGATGACGACGATGATGACGAAGATGAAGATGCCTGTGACGGCAGCAGGCTGTGTGATCGAGCAGGTCGCGGAGGCCGGACCTGCTGGGTGGATGAGCCGGAGTCAGGCCAGGTATTCCCTGGACTCCCTTCTTTCACCTCAGTGTCCAGCTGAGCAGGACATTCAAAGTGTACACAGTGGAACACCTGCAGATACAAAACAGTCAGGCAGAAAAGAAAATGAAGGAGCCTGAAGGTTTTTCTGAATAATTCATTTTGGTTTCCAAAGAACTTCAGTGCAGTGTTTAAAGTTTGAAGAACTGATAGAGAACCTTGAAATTAGGAAAAGCGTTAACAGGGATCCAAGGGATTCTTCTATGAGTTAGAAGGGTTTTCTCTATCACTCCAAAGACCCCTTTAGTCACCATTATTTTTAAGAGACTTAAAGGGTTACAAAGTTGCCCTCAAATACCTCACATTACACTTTTCTGAAGCCTCTTTTCACACAAGTACTTTTATCCTGGATATTTACTAGCATTTAAACAGGAAGGGGTTCAGTGTGAACACAAGCTGGTGTGAAAATACCAGTAAAGTGGCACTGGCAGTTTCCAGCAGAGTGGAACTTTAACAGCACTCCAGCTTAACAGCTGAGCGTTTAAGTTCAGTGTTGGAAGTGCTTAGCTTTCAAGTGTGAATAGGGGACTGGAAATATTGCAGGTATATGTTGTCTGCAAGTTAAAAAGTAGGTTTAGGCCAATTAATGAGAGCCTGCAAACAACAACCACCAACGTACACCAACCGGCTACTAATAAAAATTACCTCCTAACAGTAGTCAGCATGTTAGCTTCCTTTCACCCTGTTCTTCAATGGTCAAGACCCCACAGCATCACCACAGAGCAGGTAGAATTTGGGTAGAGGTCATTCTCAGAACTGCAGTGAAACTGACTGACATGGTGGTGGTGTATTAGTGTGTTGGGCTGGTACGAGTGGATCAGACACAGC
Source organism: Salminus brasiliensis (assembly GCF_030463535.1). Classification (NCBI taxonomy): domain Eukaryota; kingdom Metazoa; phylum Chordata; class Actinopteri; order Characiformes; family Bryconidae; genus Salminus; species Salminus brasiliensis. The sequence goes on from NC_132878.1 coordinate 68,097,055, forward strand.
AGTGCTGCTGGAGTGCTTAAACACCTTGTGCAAAAAGTAGGAGAATCTGCTTCATCTGCTGCTACACAGTTTGTGTTGGACATCCTCAAGTCCTTCATCAGGGCTCACAGGACGCTGCTCACAGGACACTGTTGGCTGTATATTTGCGGATGGTGGACTGTTCCAAGTCCTGCAGTGATGCTAAGGTGTTTAAAGACTCCAGCAGCACTGCTGTGTCTGATCCACTTGTACCAGTGCAACACACACTACTAACACACCACCACCATGTCAGTGTCACTGCAGTGCTGTGAATGACCCACCGCCAATATAATGGTCCTGTGAGGTCCTGCCCATTGAAGAACAGGGTGAAAGTATGCAGAGAAATGGATTGATTACAGTCTGTAATGTACAGATCTACACAGTGCTCCTAAATGGGAAGTTGAGCTGATAAAATGTAGAAACAAAAACGTGGTTTTAATGAAGTGGATGATCGGTGTATAGTAACTGCATAAGCTGCATATTAACAAGGAGTTGATTGGATGGCAGCTCACTATGCCATTATTTTATTTACTGTATTAAAAAAAGCACTGCGAATGTATCTCCAAGTACTGTAACATTAATAAATATTTAAACTTAAATAATGTCTTCCTACCTCGTTTGCAGTGTTGTGTGTTCCCACAATGCGAATAAAAGAAGCTGCATGTTTGTCAAACTTCAGCGTCTGCCAGGATCTGTGTTGCAGACAGGACAGAGGTGCGATGAGTGTAAATTTGTGAGTGTGCAAAGGCATGATTCAAGACAGAAACAGATGCAAGTACTCACCGACATGCCACCTTGGTGCGATCTACTACTTTAGTCCAGTGCTGCTGATTGGCAGAAACTTCAATGTAGTAACTGTAGGAACGCTCATCACAGTCCCACAGCAACAGACTAAATGTTACAAGGAGAACACGTTCCATTTACTGCTTCAGAGGTACAGAGAAAACTTAAGCTTTTACAAAGTGATATCTAACACTAAAAACACATTCAGTTTAATCCAGCACAAACAAAGAGTGCTTGAATGTGTGCCTTGTGTTCATGATGTTTGACCTTAGAAGAGACTAAAGGGAGATAAAGTTTAAGATTTTGATTTTGATTCATCAGTGTATTCTGAAACTGCTACACCCTGACTTTATGAACATCAGTAACACACATGCACCACTCACTCCCTCTTACCGCAGAGAGTCGAGGATGTAAGGCTGTGCGAGCTGGATCACAATAGCTCCGGAGCCCAGCTGGTGGCAGGTGTAGCCCGAGTCCCAGTCATAGTTGCGCGTGTCTCCGTTCAGCAGGGCGTTCCGACTGCGGCTCACTCCCTCTACCACACTCGCACACGCTGAAATAGTGGCTACATTCTCAGTGGCCACTGCAGAGACACACACAAACACATAGCACTGCATTACAACACTGTTCATAGAGTCATTTTCACACCCTTACCATATCTGAAGAATTGAAAACCATGTCTAGGGGGATGTTAGGGTGATTCCTTGGTGGAAATGGGCCAAACAATTATTGTTAATATTTGTATACTTTATCACTGCTTATGCTTGCAGTCTGCCTACAGCATAATGATAATAATAATAATAAGAAGAAGAAGAAGAAGAAGAAGAACAATAAAGTATAATAAAATGAACAATATACCAAAGAGGAAGAAAATACAAATGTAAAGAATAACACAAAATAATTAAGCAAAACTAACTGATGATATTTATATGCAATCGTGAATAATTATGCTTTAAGACACTTTTAAAGGGTGGTTCAGTAATTGCTTAGTAAAAAGTGTAAGTACTCAGTAATTCAGTGTAGTGAAGTGTAATGGCGTGTATTCAGACTCCCAGTACCCTCACAGAAAGCACTTATTTTGGAAATCTTGTCTGGAATATAACAATAAATTGCTGAGTCTCTTACCCAGAAGCCCTTTCTCAAGAGTGAAGGGGCGCTGAGTGAACATGCACTCGAAGGCCACAATATGGAAGACCTTGTTTACAGTGTTGTGTGTTCCAACGATGCGCACATACCTGCATCACAAACATCATGTGTGCCTTTAATTGACTGTCAACCCATAATGGTGGAAACAGGACTGTGTCAGTCATCTGTCTGGATAACTAATAAACCATGGTAACAGACAGCGGTGGTAAAAACTGATAATGTTTTGGTAAACACAAACAAATTAATAAAACATATCACTGTTATACAAGATATATAAAAGAAATAAAGGAGGGGAATGTTCATCGGTTCATATCAGAATGGAATAGCTCATAATGCTGTACATGGGAAGGTCCACCATTCAATAAACATCTCTGCTGAAATTGCTGAAATACACTTGTGCTGCATGCATTAATAGCCAGAATACAATTTAACAATTTAAGATACACACTACAAACTACAGACTCCCCCTACATATCACGTTATTGTAGTCTCCATCTATCTATAAAAACTTTGTGTAAACTGAGAATGCTAATTTTAATACAGACATGGAAGCATGTGGACAATAATAATAATAATAATAATAATAGTAAAAATAATAGTAATAATAAATAAATGAATGAATAAATGAATGAATAAATAAGTAGTAATAAAGAGTCAATAGGGTCAGTAGCCCTATTGAATACCTAATGAGCTGGCTATGAATAACTGTATGGCAGGCTCTGTGAAGAAAGACTTTACCTGCACACTTGAGGAGGAAAGTAAAGATTCTGCCAAGAACGGCAAAGGAACTTGGAGTGATCCACCACTCGCACCCAGTCCAGCTCATCCATTGACACCTCTATATAATATGAATATGACCTACAGAAAGAGAAAAGATTATAAAAGCTAATGATAGAAATGATTTGATGCAGTACTCTCACATTCATGTAATCATTTAAGCCAGGCATACACTTTGTCCTTTTAAACCCGTTTTCAAATTTGTCAACGTAACATTTTTTATGTATAGTGTGCCATATTCTGCTGAATTGTGTGCTTGCATGTAGACAGAACTCTGCCTAGGGGCTGCGTTCTATCACCTAAGAACAAGTATGCCTGGCTTTTATAGACTTTTCACCCCCAAAGATTAAAAATAAATAAATAAAGTGGATATTTTGGGCAAATCAATGCTTTCATGTCTTTTGTAATGGAGGTGTGACGTGGAAGGGTGGTGTACCTGCTGTCCCTATCCCACAGCAGGATACGGATGTGGTTGATGATGAAGGCCTGGCCGAGCTTCACCTGGATCCCCGCTCGGCCGTCCTCTTCAATGGGGTGTCTGGAGAAGCCGTGGTCCAGGTCATAATTCTGTGTGTCTCCATCAAGCAGTGCAGACTTGAGCTCACCTTTTACCACCTGAGCGCCGTACTTCATCGTGGCAATGTTCTCCTCAGGAACTACACCAACACACAAACACACACACACACACACATTCAAACACAAACAGTACGGACAGTGTACAAAGCATTAGGTTTCATTTTCATTTCACAAAACGTACACACAATTTATAATTCAGGATTCACACATAGCACATTCATAGCACTGAAACCAGTCATATGAATAATTATTATTGTGTGTTGACTGAAAAATTGCACAATTGTTTTATTTATTATTTAAGTATTTATTAAAAAAGAAAATACTATACAATGATAGAACTAGAAGACAATTTCCTAAAAACAACACTATGGTGCTGCTAAATGGTTACTGTGGCATCCCTGGTGGTTGTTTGGATGTTGCTAGGTGGTTGCTATAAAATCTCCAGCTATATGTTATCTATTACTTATCTTATTTAGAATTGTGAGGAGGACTTTAAGACATTCTGGATATTACTTTTAAGAACTTCAATTTCATATTTGAAGCTCCATTTGTCTTTCTGGACAAATTAAACATTTCTTAAATATTGCTTCATATTATAGAAAACACTGACTACTTATTCACGTGAGCACATGCCTAAATTAGGGATCATGAGCTTTAAACTGAACTCACTGAGCATGCCACGATAGTTCAGATCCATGTCTCTGCTTTCTGATCTCATCTTTATGGCATCCAGCAGATCATCAGGACTGACCAGCCCAGAGGGTCGCACTACATTCAGCATCTCCGTCAAGGTCATGAGCGGCAGGCGCACTGATGACATCACTTCCTGCTTGGCCTCTGCCTCTCCGCTCTGGCGACACCAGCGGCACAAAGCCTGGAATATTTCTTTCTCACTGGCTGCAAATGAATCCCTCCGGACCACCGTCAGCAAGGCCATCTGAGAACACACAGGAAATGAGTCCAGGGGAATCAGAAAAAGACATTAGCTAACAATATTGAACAGCAAAGAGAAGTGTGTGTATACCTGTATAACACACTGTTATCTATGTTAATTAACCTATTAACACTCTAAACTTTGCTACACACTAAGGTGTGTTACTCAGTAACTACAGGGAGAAGAGCCGGTGGGGCTATTCTTTAGTAATACAAGTTTGTTATAACACCTTCAGAAGGCTGTAATTAAATTAAGGGATTCAATTGCCAAACATACAAAAATTATTGTATTAATCAGATTTTGAATCCCATCGAAAACTCTAACTAATCTGCATCTACAACCTTCTTTCATGGTGATACCGCTCTCTTCAACATTTATGAGCAAACCAAACAAAATGTCTGAGGAGGGTTTCTAATTTTGCTTCTTTTTATTAATTACATTTTACAAATTGTTCTGTTTTATTAGTTAATCATATAACCTCCATCTCTGAGTATTGTTCAGATATTTAAAATGGTTGTTTTTGATGGCTGTTGTCACGCTGAACCGTACTCTACTGAACTGGCAGACTGTATAGCATATATTTTCACCTGGTCATGATAATGGCAGTGTGATCATATAGTGTCGCATCATGAGGTGTTACCTATATTAGCCTAGTAGCTCCAATGTAATACTAAAAAGCAAACTTCAAATCATGTATGCAATAGCCACATCACAGGAGATGCAATGATAAATTATAACAAGCATGTCATGCTACAACTGTAAATTCCTCACTGTTCTCATTTGCTATGAGACCATCTACCAATCTACCAGAGGCAGACTATATCTGCCCATTACCACTTATTTCACTCCAAACTTGGATATGTAGAGTGCATTACTAATATGATATTTTTTGGATTGTATGCTTTTTAGAAAAGTACTTTTATACTTAAACTGTAAGCAGCACAGTTTCAATACTTTGTGATCAGAGGAGTTTAGTTAGTAGTTAAATTAACAATGTCAACATAGCCCAACAGTTCTTTTACACTTTAACACACTTTACCAGACCCGCCCAGAACCAACGCTACCTTAGAGAGTGTGAGGAAGCCGTCTGAAGCCAGCACTTCTGGGGCATGCCGGTCCATGTAGGCACAGCAGGCAGCACTGAGCGTGCTTAGAGCATACAGCGTGGCCACGTCAAACACCATACACACGTTATGGGTGTTCAGGATGGTTCGTAGAAACTCAGATGTGGAGTCCTCCAGGAGCTGCAGGCCATAGCGATGAGCTAAACCCAGAAAGTCCAGCAGAACCTCCTCCCGAGCCACGCTGAGGCTGACCCGGCCTGTGTACAGATAACCCAGCAGCATGGAGAAGGATTCTGCTCGGGTCTCTTCCAGACACACCTCCGCCTGGGGCTGAGACTCCTTCATCCCACCATACAGCAGTGCTCTGCAGAGATGAATTTACAGCTGTCACTACTGACTTTATCAGGACTAGTGTTTAATGATCAAAGATCAAAGACTTTATTTAAAAATGAAAACAAATAGTTTAGATTGTACAGGGTCTGCAGGTCTTCAAGACTTACACAATTCCAGCGTTTTATTATAAATAATTTTGAATCAAATTCTGATCATCATGATGCACTTAATCGTTTACTCAGGAATCATAGTTGAATGAACTCATCATGAGGTTTGAGTTGTACACCTCTAGATGATGACCACATTTCATCCTACCCAGCTACCTGAAATAGTGACAGCGTGCTGCCAGTATGACACGATGGGCAGGAAAACGCTTCTCCTCCACCACGAAAGTCACGTCACTGTACTCCTCCCCCGGGATGAGTGCTCCCAGCTGTTCAGACAACAGATCAACATGATCGATCTCTGATATGGAGGTCAGAGGACGTAATGGGTGACTGCTGCTGCTCATCACCGCTGCGGCTGTAGCACCTGTCAGAGGAACAAGAGCGTCACAATAAAATTGCAATTACAATAAAACAAGGTCATTCATGGCCATTTATCTACTCCATGGGTCTCAGTTTAGTCCTCAGATGATCTTAGATGGTTCAATTTTTTTTTCTGTCATCAAAGCCGCATTATGTGAGAATTGGTAGTTCTTGCTCCTGAGCTTTCCTTAAAGTGGGGACGTGTAAGTTGTGCTTTGAACCACCGCTAAAGGACACGCTTTACACATGCATTTCTGAACAAACAGTTACAGAAGCAGCATCTGAAAGTGAAAGAATCATGTGGACAGACCCGGTAGAGTAATATTACAGAATTTTACACAGTGCAGGAGCTGGCGTTCAGAGCCTGGACTACCAACGACAGACATCAGTGGAGCATCAGCATGATTTTGAAGCAGTTACTTTAAGGGGAAAGTGATACATAATGGTGCTTTAACACACATAGGGCAGGCCATAAACATCTACAGGCTCTGGAGCTGGAGGTAAAGATGGCCCATTTTCTCTTTTCTAATACAAATATAGATATTATACGGATACCTCTGTCCATAACGACACAGATCTGACACTTAAAAGAGCAAGTTTAAAGTCACTGATTGTTTTAACACTGTAAACATATTCTCCTAGGTTGACCCCTCCGTTGTGGTGCTGGCTGAATGTGACTCTGATAGACTCTGCGGTCTCTCCTTCAAACACAGCGTTTAAACGGGGTTCAACGCGATACCTTCAGCAGGCTGTTAAAGGGCATTCGCATGAGGAACCGTGGACGAATTAACCAGCAGCAAAACCTGTAGCTAGATCTGTACAGCAACCTGTAGCTCTGGGTGGTTTGGGGAATTTTCCGTTCCACCTTAAACAGGCTGTCACTTACAGGCGCGCGGCTGTAGCTAGCGCTAGCTCGTGCTACCTGCTGCAGCATTTAAGGTGGAACAGACATTTTGATTAAAAGACCGCCTTTTCAGAAAAAAACTGAAATCTGCAAGTTCGCGTTTTACCCCGACAAAAGCTTTAGCTAAATAAACCAAGCAGGACTTAGAAAAAAGGCTAGCTAATCATCGCATGCCTCATAACCATCATATTAAGGTTTGCTGGAGGTTCAATCTGAATGTTTGCCGTCTAACGCGACTATTTAAAGTAAACCTGTGATGTGTGTTGAAACAAATTAAGACCGTGAAGCTGAAATCTGTAAATGTACAGTTAGCTACATTAATATATCTAGCTACATTATTAATTTCTCCTACCAGCTCAGTTCAGCTCTGTGTCCGCGCTGCTTTCTCTCTTTTAGACGTCCGATCTAGCTTCACCATAAAGGTCTGAGAGTCGAAATGTAAACTAAAAAGATAAAGCGGTGAACATCCAGGAAAATCCAGAAAACGCTGCAGTTTAAGAGTGTAAATGTGAAATTAGAGTGAGGTATTATAACACAGCTGTCACGAAGCGGTTCCCAACCCCACCCGGATGTTTTTGTGCAGGTACGGCCTGAACGTCAATGTTGAGCGGGCGCCCCCCTCGGTGTGGAGGAGCAACAACACCCCCCCAACACACACAGTCACACAGTGTCCTCACACCCTGAAGCTGGTCTGACTCGTTTGGGTTACAGATGCCACTCTGATCTTTTATTTGAAACAAATCATCAAAGATATACATGTTCAGCCCCAGTGTTGTTGAAGTGGTTAACTTTACACAGATTAAAGATACGTCCCTAACCAGGACGCCTATCTACGTGTTTAGTTTTATGAGTAATGTTGGTTAATTTTGGATGATGGTGAAACTGATGGTGAAAAAAAAACAACCCCTTCACTTAGAACGTCAATTTTAACTAGACCCAAAATCATCTCATAGTATAGTAAACAGTCCTTGACATCAGACAGTGTATCCACACCCATTTGGTATAATAGCCTTCTGTGAGATTTTAGATATTTATATATATATATATATATATATATATATATATATATATATATATATATATATATATATATATATATATATATTGTTTTATATAACTGATTAAAAATGAATAGCATTGTTTCTGCTGTCATCATATTAATAATGATATGCTATTGTTTTCTGTTATATGTGTATGAAAACATATAAATACACTGTAGTTAGGCTCCTTACTTATGGTGGAACTGCAGTTCTCCAAAGTTCAGCAGGGAATGTAATGCATAATTGAAATTATGCAACATTTAATGTCCCTTTTCTTTGCATTCACATAATGTACTCATTCTGCAGTAAATACCAAAGAAATACAATTCACATTCATATGACTAGTGCTAATGACAATAAATTATACAGCATTCCAAGAGGCTGACCACGTCGTATTGAACATACAGCATTTATTTAGCTTCTGAATTATATCAATGTGAGAATTGAACAAGGTTTAAATAAAAATGACAGGATAACAGTTTAGAGACGTCACTGCAAGTTAAAAAATGATGCACACACATCCTGTAACACAAACTAATATGTAAGCAATATCCATAAACCAACATTTACAGCTATGCTATTTATGATACATAAATAATATCACTATCCAGTCACACACTGCAGAACAAGCATGCCAGCTCACACACTGTAACAGATCAAAACTTGAATGCCAGGTTCCGATTGCCATGTCATATTTTTAGAGTTAGGATTAGCTAAGCTATCAGGCTGTGTCTGAAGTTTCACTCCACCTGATGGTATGTTTCAGTGTCGGAGGTTATAGATACCATGCTGTTTGGATTTAGAATTTCAATCAGATAGCCATCTGGGTCCTTAATAAACGCCAGTCCCATCATCTTGTCTGTTGGAATACAAAACACATAGAGAATCACTCAAAAGTAGGGGCTGAAAATAATATTATATAATATTATACAACAGTTCACTTTCATCGTGCCACAACAGCACGTTTTTATTAATTAATTAATTTTTTAACAAACGCTGTATCACTCCGCTGAACGCTGTTTCTATAAATTGTATAATAAACCAAGAAGTAACGTAAATACCCTGAGCAAAAGAACAAGAATAACCTACAACCAAACTAAATAGATAAAGACAGGAAAACACAATAACAACAACAACAAACTGACTTGTTAGTCTGTGTGAGGAGCTGGAGAGGGAACTATAAGCTGTTCAGTAAGTGAGTGGAGTTTCTGTGGCGTAGCAACAAGCTGCTTGTTAAGGCACTATAATTTGGCAGAAGGAAATACTAACATTAAATCATATTAAATATTTCACGGCTCAATTTACTGATTTCTTACGTTATTTATTATCTGAACTGCTGTATAAATGCTGTAGTACACCAGAGGTTCTGTGTTATTGTGAAATAACAGCACAGCTGAGATAAAATATGACTCTCCCTCTGGCGTTCTATTGCTCGATGTCCCATCAGGGGTTCCTGAATATCTGTCACAGGATCCAAACTACAGGCCTAATGTTTGGGGACACCAAGGACATATCTACACCACTTTCTGAACGTGCAGTCTGTTTAAAGTCTTAGATAAATCAGTGATGTGATTTGCATTTGTTGTGTCCAGGTCCATCCCTGTTTTCTAAAATAACTGAAAGGAGACATTTTTTTCAGTGTGTCAAACTAAAATCCATTTGTAGGTCACCATTTTTGGTCACCATTTTATCATATGTAAATAATTGTAAATGTTACAAACTAGACAAAGGGTTCAGCTTATTTAAAAAAAAAACAGTAAATTCCCTCAGATGTCATGCAGTAAAACAGACAACAAAAGACTTTTATCTGACAGGTTTGTAAAGAAAGTGTGTGCAGTTGTTCCATCATAAAGAAGACCCTTCAGGATGCAAGCCAAGGTCAATAGAGCTTTCACAAATATTGTAATAGACCCGGCCAGGCTAGTTCTGTGTACCAGGTCACATGCTGTGACAAAAAAATAAACATAAAAAATTAATGTATTTGTAAAAAAAAAAACAAAAAAAAACGTCCAAAGACAGAGACTAGCTTATACACATTTTCTGGAGCTGAATATAACTTTAAAATCTAGTATTTAAAAGAATGTATTGACAACTGACACCTTCTGGATGCTGAAATAGGTGCTGTTTACAAAGTAAACCTCCATTAAAGCTTTGAACTAAATATCATATTGAATTGAATTGATTCTTGCAGATATTAAAATGAACATCATTGTTTTAGATGGTTGTTGGCATCTAAGTCCTGTCCGATAGAGAACGGCCTCTGCATGAAGTCCTATCAAAGGGAAAACTTTGTCAGTCTGTAAAATAAGAACTCACCTTCATCTGGTTTCTTCACAAACGTGACCCCCTGTTCTTCAAACATTTTGCAGGCAGCGTGTACATCAGGAACAGCAATGCCTATATGACCTACAGGCGACATAGAAAAATGACATATGTTACAGAATGTTGTGTTTATATGTTGGCTTAAACCTTATTTTGATGGTGCCCTATAGGTTATCTATAGATGTTCAGTGCGGCCTGTTGAAGATTAGGTTTAGTATTAGGTTTAAGTTTAAGGTTATATTTAATAAAATGTATGTTTGTAGATATTTAGATGAATGTTAGTTAAGGATAAGGTGCTCATTTGTAATGCATCTACAAAATTAAATGCTACCATTATGATCCAGTTTACAGTTTTCCAGTCTTAGAAAACAAAATGTGTTTTATTACAGTTTATATGTAATACACACAAACCAGATTTTTAAAAAATACATATTCTCAGGTGTTGACCCAAGACATATACTATATATAATATATTTAGATCATAGTAAACCACTTCTAGTAAGCTTCTAGTAATAGCCTACAGTAATGACCCATAAAAAAAAGCTTAGAGCATTTTCAATGGGCGGCCCCATCCAGACACATTTTGAATCTTCCCATTTGATTGACTTGATGAAAGGTTTGTTAGAGCAGAGAACATGCAAACACACGCTCCTCAAAGAGTCCTCAGAACACAAACTGAAGGAAATGATAAACTCACCAAAGCCTTTAGGATCTGAGTTTCCACTGTGATAAAGATGGTTCTCATCAGCTTCTGAGCCCCAGTTACTGTTTAAGAGCGAGAGAAGATAAGATACCCACAACTTTAAAGACCCCATACCACATAAAACTGTATATCTAGTACATACAGTATGTGAACTATGATGTAAAACTGCTTGTTCTGAATGAATATGTAGAGTTTTTGCGAGATCGTACTGAGTGAGTTCAATGGTCGCTCTTCTGGAAAATGTCCATGCTGTCCTTTCCTTCACTTCTTGGGGGATATCTTTCTTATCCTCATAGCCGAGATAATACAGCGTGAAGCGCATGGATGGAAAATCTATCTTCTGTAGTAATCTGAAATGAGTCAGGCACAAAACACCTGTGTGAGTGACTGGGTAAATACATGTGCTCACAACAGAAGTTCACAAGTACACTTACAACACCCTCTAATGTGCTCAACCAACACCCCTTCCCCCAATCAAAGTACAGTGGATTTGCCTAAACATGTTTAGTATCTGAAGTTTCCTTGAGAACATTGGGAAGGTGTTCAGATTTGATCAGGCTTATCTAAAGCTGATCTGTGCTGATGTGTTGATTAAAGTACAGAAGAGCAGGATGTTTAGGTGACTACTAGGCTAGACTACTGCATTAAAATATCTGCATGTTATTTCTTTGACTGCATTTGTAAATCTACAGAAATACATATTACTTCTCTGTAATCCCAGCTGATCCAGGTGGATTTACTCCCAAATTCTACATTAACGACATGTTGCCATATGCATTTATGTACATGAAAAATACTTGATTTTGACATCAACCCACACTTCCCATATCGGTGTGCCACTAAATTGGCTGCTCACCTAAAGCATAAAAAGGACAGCACAAGCAGGCTAGAATTTGTAGCAAAAAGGATCATTTACATCACATAGTTAAAAAAACGGTGGTATTTGGAGGCCTGAATTCCACCCATACATTTGACAACAGAAGGTCAGACAGTTGTTTTAAAGCTATTTGTGTTAAATAAGATAATACTGCATTAAAGATGCATTTGTCACACATGCCAATCGCAGGAAATACATGTCAGTGTTAAATTCTAAATAAATGTAACACTAAAAACATTTATTTAGCACTGGCATATTTGCTGTGAGGTAACCAAATTCCAGTGAAATGTGAATTGTTCAGAGTGCTGGTAAATAGAACCAAACGTCTAAAGAGTTTAATGCCTCTACAAGTTTTCTTGCAGAAATGGATGACACCAAATAGTTAGAAATACACTGCCTGATGCCTGAGGCACAGTTTTACCATAGGTTTGACACTATTCTGGGTCTGAAACATCATTCAAAATACTTCCATGGTGCATTTTAACTACTCCCCATTGACAACCTATTTTTTTTCAATTTCATCATCATCAGTATTACATATAAAACTCAGAAGACATGCCTAGGTTTTGGGGTTTTTTTAGGTGGTTTTGGATAGTAAATAAAATGGCTATATTTGTGTTGTAGTCACAGTGTCCCACATTGGTTTGAGATTCATAATTTTGGTCATTTCAACCACTCAGTTATGCAGAAATTTAGAAAATTGGCGGATTTCTCCATTACATAAAACACAAGTGGGTGTCCTTTACATTGTCAAGAAGAAGTGTTAGAAACACACATGTTTCAAATATCTGTTTGGAGATTGTTATAAAACTCACGTCAGACCCAGGATGTGTGTGTAGAAGTCAAGTGATTTTACAGGATCCTTCACCCTCAGCATGGTCTGCTGCATCATATAGTCCTACATAGAGAGAAAGAGCTAATTTCATACACACTCTGGCCAGTTTATCAGAAACTCCCCTCCTGTAGCTCCAGCATGCTGGTGTACAGCTAGATACTGTAGCACATTTGTTGATGCACAGTTAGCGTTTGTCATCCTCTAGCTCTTCATCAGTGGTCAGTTTCTGATCACAGAGCCGCTCTTGTCCAGATACACTATATGGGCAAAATGTTTGTGGACACCCCTTCCAATGAATGCCTTCAGCTACTTTACTCGTAGTTGAGCTTGTCGAATCCCTGTAGAAAAGTACTTCCAATAGAATAGGACTCTCAGGAGCAGATAAACATGAACATATTGGAACCATGCCTAATGGTAGGCGCGTTCACTGCTGTGCTGACAATGGACCACCAGCCCAACAACATCTGGACAACAGTGGTTTGTGCTTGTATAGTATGTAACTGTACACCTACAGTATATTGCGGATCTATAAAGTAAGTGGAGCTCATGAAGAGTACAGGCAGTGGAAGTACAGGGTGTTTCTGATAAAACTGAACATTATTAGCTCACTCTAAATACATGTACTTTATATGATGACCACAACTGTACTAATCAGACATCACTGCCATGTGGAAATAATGATATTTACATAAACACATATGTAGCACACATTACATGTGGTTGTGTAAAATAATCAACTACTTACTGCAGTGATTGGATTTCCCTCCTTGCATGCTGCATTGACCTCTTCTTCCGTGAGCCCCTGTTCTGTCATTATGGGCGAAAATCCTGTGGAGGGAGGGTGAGAAATCTAATCCAAATTCAACCAGGGGCAAAAAAGTGTCAGTTGGAAGTTGTGAGCAGAGCATGGACACTCCCAGCGAGTATACACTGGCATGTAGCAAACTTTCAGGAAGCAGTTATGCAAGTTTTCAGTTTAAGGGTGTGTCTGAGGCTGGTATGCTGTCTGCTCAGGTAGGAAGTGTGTGTTGCCACCGTCTGACCAGCTGTGAACGCAGCATAGATGAAGGTGCATTCCAAAGCATAGGATAGCTCCCTACTGTTGGATAATCCATCATTTCAAGAATGAGATGAGACCTTGGAACTATATAAAGACTTCCAGTCCTAATGGATCACTGTTAAAGAGAATAGATGACCATGAGTCAGTCATGAAGATATTAACATTGACTTGACATTTACTTGAATATAATAGTAAATAGTATATATGTATTTAAAAGTAATATATATGTACATATGTGTGTGTGTATATATATATATATATATATATATATATAGAGAGAGAGAGAGAGAGAGAGAGAGATAAGGGATTGGGGGGGGGGGGGGGTGAGAATTATTCATTATGAACTTACTCACAAGCGCCCTCTAGTATTTTTGCATCATGTTTTGGTATAATTATTTATTTGGTATCAGTTATTAGTCATACATGGGTTATTAGTTATTTTAAGCTTTAGTCTAGTTTTACTCAATTTTTTTGGAGTAAAATTTTACAACATATTTCATCTAATTGATGCATGTTTGAGGTTTTACCATTTTACAGATATAATTTATTGTTAACTTTCATGAACAATAACTAATGAAACTAATGAATACAACTTCAACATCCAAAACTATGGAGGGAATATGCACCACATTTTCTTCACATTTAATTATTTAAAATGAAACAGAAACAATGGGAGTACAATGTGATTTTACTGTGACTGAACCATATTTGTTTTATAACTAATGCAACTCTAATTGCATAAAGGGTTACACAAAAACAACAAATTCACCAATCTGCTTATTTAAAAAAAAACAAAGTAGGCACAGATAAAGTTTATTCACTGACATTTTGAATAGCATGTAAAACGTGTTACACCCTAAAGAGGCTACAGTGCCATAATTGTCTGTAAACTATTCTCTTAATATTTAGTTTGTATCTTTGTATATTTCCAGTATCTTTAAATGATAACCAAGCGACATCTGAAGATAAACCAAACAAGCTAACATGAGCATTCATTCATCTCAGATAAAAACATGAACACAGTTACAGAGCTGTGCATCTTGCTTTTGGAATCAGATGTAGGGTGTCTATGTTAACTATGGAAATTGGAAAAGTCCTTTCTCCTTGTCTGTTTTTAGACACTTTCAGCCCTGCGTCCTTGCAGATGTGACATGATGATCCTAAGCACTTTACTGAATGTAGTCCAAAAAATAGCAACTTTGAGTGAGACCTATATTTATAATACATGTTTGATCTTCAATGTAAAAAATGCCTTCTAGTTCAAATGACCACTGGGTGGCAGTAGGTGCAGCTGTAAGCCATTATCATAAAATCAAAATCCTTTCCATCTTTGAGAACTGTACTATTTATGGCAGCACTTTATTTCCTTCATGACTCTGATATTACACCTGCAGTAGTTTCTGTGTTGTCCTGTGTTGCTCATTTTTAGTTTTGGTTCTTATCAGTGCTCCTTTCTCAAGCTCTTAGAGAGTTCTTTTTTGTGTCATTTTTAGGTCAACAGTTTTATTTTAAATCTGTAAACGATGTTCTTATAAAATATTTAATATAGATTATACTGTGATTTTTTTCAGCAATACTTATAATTATTCAGTATCTTATACACATTATTCAGTATCTACTATAAACTATTCAGTATCTACTAAGAATGATTCTGTATCTACTATAACTATCCAGCATCTACTATGAATTATTCAGTTTCTGCTATGAATGATTTATTATCTACTATGTATTATCCAGTATCTACTATAATTATTTAGAATGTACTATAATTAATTGGTTTCTGCTATGAATGATTCGGTATCTACTATAATCCTTTAGTATCTACAATGGCTGATTCAGTATCTACTATGAAGTATTCAGAATCAACTATAATTATTTGGTATCTACTATAAATTAATCAATATTTACTATGAATTAGAGAGAGACCTTCAGGGACCTCCTCTATTAGCATTATAAACTGTAAAAAGCATTAAATGGTAACACAAAACAGATTAAACAGTAGATTAAGAAGGGGATGTGACATCACCGGTCTGTTTTAAAGGATTTGCAGAATGTTTTGGAACAAAGAGTTGAAGATGTAGTCCCACACTCTCTGTATGAAATTCAGTTCATTTCAGTTTTGTCAGTATATCAGAGGTATGTATAATAAGTCTTAAATCTTTCAGTAAAGGTATTGTCAGCACCGGAAAAACAAAAACACAATAAAAACTAAAAGTAAAAAACCCTCTGATGCATAGATCTGATATCTGATATATGGCCTCACTGTCTATGGCTGTATCAGACCTATCTACATCTTCAGGATGCTCTAGTCTTAATTATTATTGCTCTCAGTTCCCAATAGTTTTTTCCCGATTATTCAGTATCTACTATAACTATCCAGTATCTACTATGGATGATTCAGTATCTACTATGAATTATTTAGGATCGACTGTACTTATTCAGGATCTGCTATAATACATCAGTATCTACTCTAACTATTCAGTATCTACTATGCATTATTCTGTATCTGCTATAACTATTCTGTATCTACTATAACTATTCAGTATCTACTATGCATTATTCTGTATCTGCTATACATATTTAGTATTTACTATAACTACTCAGTATCTATTATAAGTAGTCAGTATCTACTATGCATTATTCAGTATCTGCTATTAATTATTCAGTATCTACTATACTTTTTCAGTATCTACTATACATAATTCAGTTTCTTCTATAAATATTCAGTATCTACTATTAATTATTCAGTATCTACTATACGTATTCAGTATCTACTATGCATTATTCAGTATCTACTATAATTATTCAGTATTTATTGTAATTATTCAAAGTCTACTATAATTGTTCAGCATCTACAATGGATTATTTGGTATCTGCCATGAATGATTCAGGATCTACTATGAATTATTCAGTATGTACCATACCTATTCAATATCCACTACAATATGTATAATATATATACATTTATATGATGTTACACGCTGTTTATGAATGTGTGCACCTTACAGTAGCTGAACCCATCAGAAGGGGTGTGTGGACATTTTAGAAGTAGAAAGAGAAGATTATTCACCCATTTGGAAATTAACCTCATGCAGCAGTTTAACAGAATTTCTGTTCAGCCATTCGTAAAAAAAAAACAAAAAAAAAAAAAAACAAAATTAAAAAACCCTACTGACACAGTTTTCACAAAGTTTTTTACATTCAACAGTGTTTTCTTTGTTAGGATGTGTTTAAGTTAGGAGGAGAATGTCATCCATCATTATAAAAACGCAGCTATAAACAGTAACACATCATTAATCTGACTAATACTCATTAAGACTTTTCTCAAGAACACATTTTAAAAAATGATTTATTAAGATATTGCTTCACAAAATAACAAATCAAAATGAATGAGTTGAGTAATGTTTTATTCAGTAGAGAAGATACAACAAGGACAATTATAACACACTGTCAAAAGACGTACAGGTGGTATTCATTAAAATATTGACATATATTCCTATATTCCTATGAAAAAGTGGTCTTTAACTTTTGGTCAAAAGTGGACCCCTTTTGGTCCTCTATAGAACCATTTTAAAAGGTTCTATTAAGAATCATTAACAAAAGGTTTACCATGCGTAGAACACTTCAACTTTTAACCGAGTCTTTCAGGATTTAAATAGTTCTTTGTTCATTTGGTAACAAAAGTTGTGTATTTCATGAAAAAAGACAAAAATGTATTAAATACATTAAAAAGAAAGGTGGTTTTGAAGTGTAAAAAATAATCAAATCTTAAATGTATTTTCTTTAAATGAGGATCAGAATTGCAGTTAAATTAATATACAAACAATTCAAATCTATTCATCTAGTCAACACTTTTGGCAAAATTAAGGGTTCTATTTAGTTCTATTTAGTGTAAACTCTTTTAAAGTTCAGCTTTTAAGCTCCATATTTAACAAGGCTAAGAAATTTACTTTGCGAGGTCTACTTCTATTTAGAACCATTGCCTTTACTAAAGCGTTTTTTAAATGAAGAGGAAACTGAAAATCTGAAAAGAAAAGAAAGCTCAGACGAGTCAGAATAATAAAGCTGAAGATAAGAAACAACATCAAAAATTAAGTTTTTGTAACACCAATGTCTAGAAGGTCTTGTATTTAAAAGTTGTAATCAATTCTCAAAGGCAAAAACTGTGTAAGTGACTATAAAATCATGTAAAATAATACAGACTGGAATGCAGAGCTTAATGGCCTACATTTCTGCATTACACTGGAAGCTTGAAGACGGGAAACAAAACAAAACATTGCGTCACTACATGATCTTTATCTAGTTTACAGGAATGAAAGACATTTTAGTCACACCTAAACTGGCTACTGAATCTGACTACTGATTGTTTCTAAGCATTCAAATGTCAGTAACCAGATTTCTGATAAAATGATTTGTCAACTCTTTCTCTGCTTCCTTTCCTAAGTGCTATATTAAGAATTTAAGCATGATTTGAAATGCTTGCTTATAGTTAGTTGAAAGTATTTATATCAAATAATGTATACAATTAATATCAAAACGAATAATTAATATATTGCTAGAAATAGTCTCAGAAAATACCACACAGAGTAAAAACAGGTGTAATCAAATTACAATAACAATCAGTCTAACACAGTCTATAAGTATTTCAGGCAGCTCTTCACTCGTAAGCTGTCTCCTGGTGCATTAGAAAATGCTTCCCAGTAAACGCCCAGAATTAGCTCTCCTTTGGGAAGGAGGTAAAAAAACTAGAAAAGGCCTTAATCCTGATTATCTGTAATCTGCCTTGTCTTGGCCTCCTGTGCCCCTGTCACACCCTCTGAGCTCTGGGGGTCTGCTACACAGCAGCTCTCTGAGTCCTCTTCGGCCACTTCAGGTACTGATGCTGAGTCTCTCCTGCAAAAGAGCACAGATGAGAAACAGACTGTGTTACAGTGATGCTGAAACACAATAAAGATTACAATAAAGAGACATTCATGCAAAGGGGTGTATTGTTGTATTGTTGTATGTGGTAAGAAGTCACATCCTCTACAGAAAACACACTTCTGTTCATACAAAGTTACCGTTTACTTCCTGAATTCAACAAAAGTAAAGGTAAGGTACACGGATCTGTCACTATGTACAATGAAATGTGTTCTCCGCATCTGACCCATCTGTGGTAGCGAACACACACATTAGTGATCTAAGGGCAGTGAGCACACACACACACACACACACACACACACACACCCAGAGTGGTGGGCAGCCAACTCCAGCGCCAGGGGAGCAGAGAGGGTGATGGGCCTTGCTCAAGGGCCCAACCCTGTCATCAATAGCCTGTAGCTCTATAGCTCTAACCACTGAGCCACCTCTGCCCCTAAATCGAAATAGAAATCCTGAAATAGAATCATGTCTAAAACGCCATATTTACATTTATTTCCTATAAAAGATTTGTTCGCATATTACTTAACAAAACACAGAGGGGTCAAACTTGTCTATAGTAGATGTGTTATCATGGAAGGTCTGGACTTTACTCAAGTTGTAGTGAAATTCTGTATTTGTACATTTACACAATCCCATTTTCAAGAAAAAAGTAATGTATATGATTATATAGTGATATAGAAATCACATGAGTGCAATCTATTAAGATGATATGTGATGAGTATTTCTTGAATTCCAGAAGAACAGAATGTGTAGGTGGATTGCTGCAGTAGAATATCTGCATTTAATTCATTTACTGCAATCAGCTCTACTACAACTCTACAGAAATAAATGTTATAATCTCTGTAGAGCTGATCCAGGTGGATTTACTTTCTAATTCTCTATTTTTTGCATACATTAACATATATTGGATATGGATATTGGACCACCGATGTCGGTCCATCATTTAGACCATCAAGATCTTAATATTTCATCTTTTTCTCTTGTATGATTTGGTGGAGTTCTCACACAGGAAAGCATTTGAGACTGAAACTGGCAATAATGAAAAGTTCACAGTATGTATGCATGGAAGTTCAGGTTTAATGTTTAAGTGTATTTGAGTTTTACCAAAACTGAAAAAGGTTTAGACCGGGGCAAATCCCTAATCTAACTTGTGTGGTAAGAGGTGTGCGTAATCAGCTAATTCTCAGCTTCAAACCTGATTTAATTAAAACAAAATAAAAGCCTGGGTATACTCTTCATTTTAATCTGCTAAGATATGCAAGATGCATCCTGAACCACATACTACTATATGTGCTATTCTGCACTGCTAATGGTGGTGTACACTTTTTTAACTAGTATATAGTTAGTGTAGCAGTGTATGGTTTTAGATGAATCCTTTCTTTCTGCTTACATGAACTGGCCAGCATTGCTGTGCATCCTCTCCACCCTCTATAGCGAGCAGCAGCCCATCGTGTTCTATTGGATTGTGTGGTTGCATAATTGAGATTAAAGATGTGCTATGTGCAGTACACTTTGCAACTTAGAGAATGCAAGAGAATATTATGTAGGGCAGGTATCTGAGCGGTTCACCAATGACCAGGTAGAAGAAGGATTTGAATCTAGTGGGATTACTTTGAGCCTCACCCGGGTTAATGCTCCTGATAAGATTACATGCAGGTGGGAGTGCTGTTACTCTACTGCTGCATGACCAACCGTTCGGTTTGCTGCTTTGCAAAGCTACTCAGTAGCCATTTTTGGAAATGTCAACAAGGCTTACATATGGTCTCACAGAGCATAATTTAAAAATGTCTGTTGTTAGTATGTTCCATTTGCACATGCTTTAATAAAACTTCATTTAACAGCTATATCTGTTGATCACTGCTTAAAGCTTGAATGATACTTACAAGAAATGCTAGACAATTGGGGTTTTTTGGTGTTTTTTTAGGTCATGATGGTTGCTGTGACGAAAGTCACTGAACTTGAAAACCGACAAAAAGTCCCACGTACATTCCCGGAGCTCCTATCCAAGCTGTGGGCCTGTTTCTGTAGAATGATCAAGGCAAACCGGTTGTGCTCCCAATTTAGACAAAAATCTGCTGCTTGAATGGCAGTAGATGTGTCATCTCTGTCTCTTGTCATCTAGAAGAAAATCTACTGCTTTCTCTAGGATGAATTGTCTGAAAACGTAGCATAAACATTACAGGATGTCGCATGTTTTCAATGCTCCCTTTAACAATAAGGATCAGAATTACACAACTTGAGATTTTGTTTAATTTGTATATCACTGATAAATAATAATGAGCACAGTTGAATATAAATATGAAACATTAAGTTTAATAAATTTTCTTTCAAATTGATGAATGCATATGGCTAAAAATGAGTGTTTATCCCTTATGTCATCATAGTGGTCACATGCCACTAACAAAACAATAGAAAATCTAAATTTGACTGGGAATAAAGGCATTTAAATATGTCATGTTAGATATTTATTCAGTGTAAATATCATATATTTCATCGCTTTCTGAATCATAATAATAATCTTTGCCGTATTGTTTCTCGCATTACTAAATTGGAGTTGACAGGGATACAAAAATGTATTCTGTGGAACACAGTTGGTGTCATCAGTTTATGCCGATAATGTTTGCCTCAGATACATTCAGTACATACAGTATTATACAGTATATACAGTATACAGTCCACCAAACTAACATTTTCTGAAATATTGAAAATAGCAGCTATTGATTGTGACTTTGTTTAAAAAAATAAATAAATATAAAATGTACAGTGTTAATGTGATGCCTGTAAATGTGGATGAAATTAAATGGTTTCACTGTTTCAGTTTCAAATTCTCTGAATGAGCAGAATTCCCCTGGTTGTTTTGGTGGTACTAAAGTACCCTATTTCCTCCTCTCTCACTCTCTTCCTGTATATGATTCATGAGATTCATGAGAGAAGCATCAAATGACACTTGATGCAGAGTGATGTCACTAACATTAAGACATTCTACATGTATCATTTATCATCATTTATGTATCATTTCAAATCCATTGAAAAAAACAATTAAAACACTTTTACATTATTCTTTGTCAGAAATGTAAATCTGGGCTTTGCTTATGTGTAAATTTTAAGAATATTAATTCTTCATGAATTGCTATGAAACTAATTTGTAATATAAATTGGGTGAAGAATTGATGTATGGGCCCACATTTTTAGGGTATTGAAGGGTCAAGCCTGGGCAAAGACCACATATTCTGCAAGAAACTTCAACCCTATATTTGCATTTGCATTTGTGAAAATCCAGAAGAACTGACAAAGTATGAATGAACCAGCATGAATAGCTGAATGAATTAGTTGTTGTTGTTGTTTGGCTAATAGTCATTTGAACTGCTCTGAAGATTAGAGGTTAGGTCACCCAGACTGATAAACAGGCTGATCCAACTGAGACAGACCAGGAGACAGCTGACTGACAGCTGTGATCTGTGTTGCACCAGATGGACCAGTTGCTTTTATTAAGGTGTATTTGGGTGGTTGTTTATACCTACAAAATCACTGAAATACACGTGTTGTAATTTACACGCACAACAAACAATACTTGTCCACTCATGCAAAATTCATATGCAGTTTCAGAAAGTCATGGGTAATACTTACCTCTCACTATTCTGGATGTGGGGCTGGGAGGCACTGGGTAGTGTCTGATGCTGGTCAGTAAGGGTGGATCCGACAGGTGAAGGACTGCTACTTTTCATGTAGGTCTGAGACAGTTGAATAGTCTGCAGCCTTCCTCTGGGTGGTTCTCCCCATGGTCTTGGTAGTGTAGACTTACAGGAAGGTGTCAGTGACTGGGGACCTGACTGAGTGTCTTGACAAAACACAGAGCGAGCATCATTAAATGAAAGTGAACTAGTGAGATTTTCTTCATCACTACATCTCCTAGTCCATCTTTGGGTGCCGGCACTGGATGGTGTGGTGGAAGGTCCCCACTGTACACAGGCTGGGGAGGGAGAAAGAGAAGGAGGACTAGGGACTCTGTGGCATACAGAGGGACAAGATGGTGGAAGCCGGGCTCTGGAGACAGGTGGAGTAGTTGGCGGATAGCTGTTTGGGTAAGGGGCCAAAGCATCATTTTCACCTGTGTCTTTGCTTCCCTGTCTCCCTATAGACTCTGCTCTGATGATGCCAGTCTTGGCTGGAGAATGAGAGGAATGGCGCAGGTGAATTATCTTTCGAGACTGCTGATAAAGACTGGTTGCCTCCTTATTCTCTGCATTGACACCAGTTTCCTGGCTTCCAACCACAGCATACTGCCTAATAGGTCGGGCAGGTGAGATACTTTGAGTGCGTCGTGGAATACTGGCTCGGCTGGGAAGCACAGTAACCGTCTGCAGTGACGCTCGTAGTCGAGAAACACCACATCTCTGTCTCTCTGTGGAACATCTTTGACTTAGGGTTTCTGTGCTTTCCTCATCATCAAAGGGGCCTTCATTGCTCTCGAAAGAGTTGTCCATCAGTACCTCAGGAGGAGGGGGAGGGAGGCTGTCAACATCTACATCCTCAGGTCTCTGATCAACTGAATAACTGTTGTTATTGTTGTTTCCGTTGCTGGACACAGCTCCCTTGCTATTGCTTAAAATGGGCAGAAAACCCTTCTTGGTTCCTCTAACTTTCATGGGCCCGTTAAGGGGCTTTTGATTGGATTTCTCATGCACCCCCTGGCTAAATGTATTTATAAGTCGTTTGACTGCATTTCTGCCAGGCGGTACAGGCGCAAATGCAGGAGGCGAGCTCGGTGGCAGTGTTGCCTTGAACGGCCCTTTGCTCCCGTATTGGAGACCATAGCATCGTGCTGTATTCTGGCCTTCCGATGAATGTCTTCTCAACCTTGTCCTGCCAAGGCTACCATGGGCTGCCCCTCCAATCAAAGACTTTTCAATGCTTTTAGCCATCTGGTTATCCCTCTGGCCCTTCTTCTGCGCTTTCACTGTATAGTCATCTACTTTGCTGTACAAACAATCAGCAGAATGTGCCCTGCGTGGGCCCCTTAAACGAGAATGCCTGTGGTTCCCTTGACTTGTTACTGAGGAACCGTCTGCAGTTTTCGGTCGTCGGATATTTGTGTTTCTCTGATTAGTCCATTTTAAGGAACTACTGACTGACTTGCCATTCTGCAAACCCGCCTGGACTGAATAATTTTGGGGGTCTGCTTGAGAGCAATTAGACATATTTCTTTCTGTAACAACAATATTCCTTCCCTGCTCATCTTTTACCTCCTCTTCATCCTCATTGGAATCTTCTTCGTCATCATCTTCATCATCCTCCTCGTCATCATCATCTTCGTCATCATTTCTGACCTCATGAACTCCATTAAGGTGCAGCTGAGAAGGTAAGATATTTTCAGGGCAGCCAGATGACAAATCAGTGCTTACCCCTGAGCCAGAACTCTCTCTGTGGCGTCGAAGTCCCACAGAACCATTCTGGCACTCATTATCTCCACCAATGCCACTATCCTCACTGTGCAAGGCAGAGTCTTCCAGACCAGACTTCCTCAGGGCAGCAGCCTCCACATAATTCAGCACTTGTTTCAAACGTCTCTCTTCTGCTCTCTTCTGTACCAGCTTCTCTCCCAGCAGTCGAGAGAGTGAGGCAAAGTAGTCTGCTGCTTCTTCCAAAGCAGCATCTCCCAGCCCCTTCACAGAGTCCCCTACTAGCCTCATGTTTTCAGTGGAGTGTTGAAGCATCTGCTGCAGCATGTATGGCGGAGGTTTGTGGGAATATGGCTCAACGTTTGATTTGGTTGGGTTAAACAAAACCTCACTAAGTGCAACAGGCCAAACCATGTGGTTCCCATGCTCTTCCAACATTTGCTCTCCTTCCACTGCCATTTCCTCCAAGGCTTGGTTTATTTCCTCGTAGTGAACTGCTAGCAAGGCCGCAAGAGGCTGTAAAGACAGTTGAGTCTTTGTTGCTTGGTCCAAGAGTCCTAAAAGGGACTCATATTTAGAAATGTTGGGGTTCAAATAAGCATATGCTGCTTGATGAGCGTTCATCATTTTTTCCGAGAAATCGACTTTTGACTGAATATGTAAATTTTTTCTCATCCTGTCTTTTTGCTTTCTCCTTTTGGCTCCCTTGTTTTTCTTTTTTTTTTCATTAGTTGTCTCTGCCTTGTCTTGTGGCAACAATCCTTCTTGTGAATCCACATTTAATCCTACATCATCTGCTTCTCTGTTGATTGCTGCTGTATCGCATACTTCATCAGAGAGAGAAGGTCCTTCACCTTGGAGGGGTTCTAGTGTTTTTTCTTCCTCTAATATTGTTAGTCCTGCCGAAACGACGTCCGTCTCTGTTTTGCTGTGAATTTCTGTTCCATTAGAGATTAAATTGTTATTACTTTCCTGTGATCCAAGCTGCAGAACTTTTTGGGCAGAGACTCCAGGAAAAAGCTGACCTTTGGATGGTGAACAACCCATTTTAATAGACTGATTCGATCCTTGTGTTGATTGTGCAGCAGTTAGATCAACCAAAGGTACAGACTCGGTTGTGTGTATAAAATACCTTGTTAAGAAATGTAGCTTGTGCTTTCCATCTTGCCTGATTCAGTCTTCCTCTCGGCACGTCTGGACTTTCAAAGAAGCAGTTGCTCCACGTTTTTTTTGTTTTTGTTCTATTCTCTCAAGATCCAGTCATGCTCTACGTTGCTGCCACAATCCAGATATTCTTCTTATTGTTGTTTCAAGCTGTTTTCCTTTGAGTGTGACCAGTAAACAGAACTGATGCATTCTTGAAGTTCTCCGTTGTGCTGTGCCTTCCTCAAATAGACAAGTGGCTGAGAGGATAAAGGAGGATTGGAGATCCCCGCTCTTAGCATGTACAGATGGTCACGTTAAAAGAATAAAGCCACACGTAAGAGTGTAAGCTTATCAAGGCAAGATGGTGACTTGTGTGTTGCCATTTTTCTGTTCATTAGTTTTTCCAAGCTTTAATAAATGCTTATTGATTGTAGAGTAGAACTCCTTATTGCCGCTGTCTAATGAAAAACATGTTTCTCCTAAATGGTGACTTTACAGGAGAAGGTAAAACTGTTCACAATTGAAGTTCATGTAAAATAAGAGTTTATTCCAGAGCATTTCTATTAATCTACTCATCCAGAATTATTTATATAGAGTACAGAGCAGTACAGGGTTCAAACCATGGAGAAAACTAAAAAAGGACAAAAATAGAGATTGGACAGCAGTGTTATTGTCTTTATGGTGGACTGTGACTGTGATAGTTATGAATCATATTTATCCAGTGTAAAACTTTTTTTTTTCTTGTTTTCAAAATCAAAAACCTTACTGAATCTTTTCTTACTGCTAAATACCTTTTTACACATGAAAACATTAATAACGACATTGTAATGCCCATGTCAAACTAGAAATGGTATAAATGGCTGAGTGTATTTATGTTTCTTAACAGTGTGAACACAAAAACACAGGCTTAAAACTGACTCGTCAGATCTCATTTTATTTATCATTACATCATTGCATTCACTCCCAGCTGTGTATTTCCATTGACACAATGGAACAGTGGAGTACAGCTTGTGTATTTTAAGTTGTTTTCCTCCACTGAAATCTTTCCTGGACTCATGCCACAGCTCTGGACTATGCCAGTATGTCTGAAAAGTGGTGAGCTAAAGAGATTGTAAAAGTAGGATCACAGATGGTATGGTCATTAACAGATCCATATTTTACACAAACACATACATCTTCAATATATTTAATGTTTATACAATTCCAAAAAATTGCTGAATCCAACACCATAGTTAAAAAAGAATTTAAATAAGAATAAATAAAATACAACAGTATATATGAACTGTTTTTCAAGAATTTGATTTCTTTAAATGAAATTTCATCACATATGTGCTCATGCTCAATATGTATTATAAAATATTGCTTGAACAAGAAAAACTGTTGCTAGTATTGTTTTGTTTTTAATTTTTAACTGGATCAGCAACACCTTTAGTTACATTTCCTTGAATGGCTGCAAATAGCCGCTCCCTGATCGCAGGCCATGAATTCTCTGTCTTTTCACAGAGGACCTGGTAGCACTTCGGGATGAAGTGACAAAAAATAATGCCGTAGTTGGAGACCAAAATGGCAGAAGCCTGAACAATAGGCCGCTGTTCATTTTTGGTGATGTAAATAGGAATAAAGCAAAGCCAGACAAAAAGGTGAATCAGCATGCTAAATATGATGATACCTGTCTCATTAAAATCATGAGGAACTTTTCGACTTTTGAAGGCCAACAAGAAACAAATGAAGGCTAGGAAGGCAATGTAGGCATGCATCACACCAAAGCCAATTATAGAGCCCTCAGTGCACAAAAGGTTAATGTACATACTTTGACCTGATGGTGTGTCAACATCAGGGGAAGCAAAAATCAACCAGAAAGCACAAATAAGTGCTTGGCCACCATTGAAGAGGATAATGATGACAAGAGGCTTATACAACTTTCCAAGCTTGTGCTGTCTGTCTCTGTCAAAGGCCATAAATGCAATGAAGTTGCGGAAAGACTTGATTAGAATGCAGCACACACAGAAGGTAAAACCAAGACCATACATGATCTGTTGTGCCCTGCAGAGATGGATGTCTGGCCTACCAATGAAGGCTATAACGCTTCCAAAACTAATCAACAGTCCTAGCATCATTAAACAAGACATGTTAAAGTCAGACTTCTTAATAATAGTTGTGGATCTGTACACTAAAAATATGGTGAAAGAGATTAGCAGCAACAGCACGCCTATTAAATCTGCCACCATCAGTGTAATTGGATAAGGTTCATTCCACTTTAGATAGCGTATAATTCTTGGCTTGCACTCTGTTGAGTTCTTTTCAGACCAGGTGTTGTTAGGACAGTTGTGACAGGTGGGTTGATCTGAGTGAGAGACACAAAATGCAGTTTAGATAGTACAAAAATAGTATAAACATACATGTCTAGTACTTTACTTACTTACCCCACTGATTAGTATAGGTTCCCTCACTACAAATAGTACAGGTATAGCAACAAGCCACATCTGAGATGTTCTTCACGGTACCAGGAGGGCAAGGTGCTGAACATCTAGAAATTGGTACCTAAAAGAATTAATTAGATAAAGAATTGCTTTTATGGGTTGAAACTAGGCTCGAAATCGAAAAAGAATATGCCACATATCTATTTTTTCTTAGAATCAATAACAAATATAATTGTACTTCCAATGATAACTATCATACTACTACTTGCGTCTTAAGGCTGAAGCTTTAGTACAGCTAAAAGTTCTGTTGATAAGCTGCTAACTGTAATGTCTGTATCAAAATATTTATGTTTATTTGTGTATATTTATATTGAAGATTGTGACTATTGGGAAATACTGAAATATTGGGGACAACTGTCCTTGGCTTACAGTAGGTCATTTTGTCTCACCTTATTGTTGGACCATGAGATTGTGTGCTCATAAATCTCCACTTCTTTTTTATTTATGAGGAATTTTCCCACTACATCAGAAAATCGTTCACTACCATTAGATTTCCACATTATGAGATCATAGCCATTCTCAAAATCGCCAAATTGATTGAAGAAATGTGTCTGGTTGTCCAAGGTGAAGTTCATCTCACGAAGATTCTCAACAAGCTGAGGTAAACACATTTAGATGTTAATTAGAAGGTTTTGTCTGATGTAAAGTAAGAAAACATTAATAATGAATTTATTTTTTAAAACAAATTACCTTCCATGGGGGGAAGTTAGTTTCTCCAGAGCAGCCAGTGTCGTTACATTTAAGAAGTTTTTTGATAGCGTGAGCTATGGCATACACTGCCACCCTCTGACTGTAGGCTTCTGTCAGATCCACAGCTTGGAGCAGGTAGTCGTCATTCGCCTCCTGGGGGTCTGTCCAACTGCAGGCTGAAGGGGACGTGTGCTCCGATTGCTGACCAGAGCTGCAGTTGAATCTTATTTGCTTGTACTCCCTGATAAAATCATTCCTCACCCCTGGACTTATTGTCAGATTCTGGAGGTAGTCTTCAAAACGTGGAATGTTCCCTGTGTGGAAGGTAAAGCCAAAGATGTCCCCCACCTTGTTTATGTCCTTCATCTTCATTATGTTGCGTACTTTAGACCAGGCATCACTGGCAACCCAGGTTCGATTAGTATTTGTTTTAATCATTTCTTCGAAAAGCATCTCAACCAGTTCTGGTTGCAAGATGAGCAGCACAACTCTGGCGCTGGAGGATCGGATACGATTGGCCACCTCCTTGATGCGCTGTCTGCTGTATGTGTGGTCTAGGTATGGTACCACTTCTTGGAATGCTACACATAAATGTTCTTTCTCTGCATCCAACAGAAAGTTCTCGAGAGCAGATCTGCCGTAGTCATCATCTAGGGACACCACTCCTATCCAGTCCCAGGAAAAGCGTGTCATGAGCTTTGCCAGTGCCTGGGTCTGGTATATGTCGCTTGGAATGACGCGAAAGAAAGATGGACAACGCAGCTTATTGCTCAGTGCTGATGCAGAAGATGTGCAGCTTATCTGTTGTGAGAAACATGTGTGGCATTTGAATACATGGTACATTTGAATGGTAATGCAAACCGTATGATTTGTCAAGAGGATCATACACTCATTCATTATCCCTCCCCTCAAAATTACCTGAGGAATCATGTAAATGCTCAGCAGCTTGGCCAAAGGAATGGACAATTCAGAGTACCTCTCACCCAAGAATGCCTTCACAGGGAAACTGGAATTGGAGTAGTCAGAGAGGACTGGAAGTGACCCATTAAGAGCAAGCATGTGCTCCACACAGTGCAATGCCTTGGTAGTGTGAATGCAAGGGTCACACATTACATATCCAAGCTGAATCCCAGGAAGAAATCCAGAGTCATTGATCACTTCGATGGTGTGAATTGCAGCTAAAGACTGTACAAATGGTATTAAGTCAAAGCTGCAAAGAAAAGATGAGACTTAGGTAACCAAGACAGGTTTTTGTAATCCTGGATGATGTACTGATGGGTTGTAGTAGCTGTGGAGGAGGAATGTCAATTCTTCAATCATAAGCTATAAGATAACCTGGTCTGAGACTTCTGCTTTTACAGATAACAGACAAATTAGAAACTAAATTAGAAACCCTACCAATAACTGAATTTTGACAGTTTTATCTTTGAGACAATATATATAGGAACTGTGCTACATGGAGTTAGACATAACAGAATTGTGGGAGATGGACCACGAAAACCTTAAAACAAAAAAGCATTTGGGAAACTGGACCTCAGCTTGTTTATCACATAATCAGATCAGGCAGGCTTCAATCAGCATGGTCAATTCAAGTCAGTGTCTTTACTGTTATTCTGGTTTCTGAAATTATGCTTTTGGAGACACATCTATACCTAAATGTCTCTAAATGCCACATAAAATTGCCATTGAAATATTTTTATTGGTAAAAAAAAAAACACTGTGGGTGATAACTGCAGGTCATGGCAATCTATAATAACAACAGGAATTCACATAACTGTACTTCCAATCACCTAAAAGCTACAGTATCTGTCGTGAATCATCCAGATGATATCAGTTTAGAAATGAGTTTCAGCAACACAGATTGTGGCATTTCCACCTCAGAATGGGTGAAAATAAATAATATAATGTAATTCTATAATATATACATTATAGAAATATAATTAGATTTAATACTTACTCTGTGCAGGTAAACATCTCTGGGCGAATCCGTCCCTTAAGATCTTCTACTTTTGAGTGAACTGAACCCAAAATCCCAATGACAATGTCACCAGGTGCATAAGCACCAATGGGGGACTGTGTGACATTGCCCCACAACTCCAACATCACAAACAGCCCCAGAACATAACACACATGAGACCTCATGTTGTGAATGCCTAAAAAGAACTGAAATTGTGTTCTGTGATCATCACCAATGAAAACCTGTTAGACCAGCAAAAACAAAACAAAAAGTTCCTAAAGGGGAGTGCCGAGTCCCTACATGTTTATTTACTATCATACCACACCTTTGGTCAGTGCCTGATGTGAGTAGGAATGGCCAACAATATATCTAAATGTAAAAAACTAAATACAAAATACACTTGCAGAGCAGCAGATCGATATTCACAAAGCTCTACTTGTAACTCCTAATCAGTAAAAGTAAAATAACAGTACAATGCAAATTTATTATTAAAAAAAACATTTTTACTGTTTAAACCACTCCTTAACCCTCCAAAGCACATACTAAGGTATATTATTTATTACACACCTTATTATTTAATTATAGGGACTTCTGTACAAACTGGTGGGACTATTCTTTGGCAATAGGTTGTAATAACACTTTCAGCCCGCTGGCAGGCCATAGACTGTTAAAGGGGTAATCTTTGTCAGAGGTCACATGTTTAAAACATGTTAACAAGCCATTCAAAAGAATGTTAACAAGCCATTCAAAGCCATGACAGAAACAGTAGTGAAATAATATAACATTTGGAGGTAAAAGATACTGAGGGTATAAAACACTAAACATTAAACACTTGTTGATTTAGGGTTTTTAGGGCAAAAATGTATACATATAAAAGATGATTATGATGCTCCAGAAAGTCGCCCAGAAAAACGTATTAGGAATTGGAATTTTAGTAGCACATTGTTAAAGTGGGACAGCATTTTAAGCAAGTCCATGGTTTTGTCCATATACTGTGTAAATAGTTATTTAGATCTTAAACATCCTCAAGTTCTTAAACAATGCTTTACTGAAGGCTACTTTAGTTAAGATGTTTTAGAAGCCAACATAATTGCCAGATAGTAGTGAATACAGAAGAGACTGCAATAGTATTTTTTCAGTTCGAGAGACATAGACCTATGTTTTTTTTTTTTTTAATTAGGCCTAAATAATGTTTTTAATGAATGTGTTATGATGTCAGCCTTTCACATTGTTCTGGAGACAATTGAAATCACATTTCTTCACAAAACAGCTTTAGTTCAAATATATTGCTATGTTTTCAAGCATTGCATGAAGAAATAACGAAAGTTTCGGAGAAGGATCACACCCAAACCTTCACCTTCTCATGGAGAAAATTCACTGCTCCTCCTTTTGGAGCTGAAGCTGCCCAGAACTCCAGCCCAAGTTTCTGTAGTTCCTCTCCTTTGCATCAGCCCACAGTGAGTGTTGTCTGCACTTTGCAAGCTGTTTGTTTAAGGTCCGGCCACAGCATGTGTACTTAAACCATGGCCATGTCCATTTTGTTTCTTTTCTGCCACTCAGATATGGATCTGCTTTTTTTGTTGTTATAGATCATTGCATTGCTTGCTATATTATATTACATTCGTACATGTTGTTTAAACATATAAAGGTCATGTTTAACTATTATGGGATACTAGAAAAATTTGTAAAGGGGGAATTTTTTTTTACAAATCACTGTTTATAAGCTGGTATTGTACAAAGAATTCTGAATAGATCAACTGCAGATTACTCATCACTACAAACAGCACTATTGTGGGGCCCTAGTTTAAGCAAACTGACAGCCTGGGGGAAGAAATGAACCTTGCGATAGAACCTTAGAGTCTGGGGGAACTTACTAGAATGACTGCAGTACTTCTTCCTGACTGAAGAGGGCAGAGTAGAGAGTGCTTGGCATGGAATGGAAGGGATTTTCTACTATGCTGAAGGATGTGCTTTTGAAGTAGGTGTCCTGAATGGGAGGGAGGAAGACTTGGATGATGTTTTTAGCTGTTCTCACTATCCTAGGCAGGGTCTGAGACATTGCAAATCTCATTTCAGACAGTGACACAGCTGGGTCAGAATACTCTTAACTACACTCCTGTAAAAAATAATAAGGGTTGTTGCTGCAAGAACAAGATGCACTGCTGTGCTTTCTATGGTAAAGATCTGGTGCTGAGAGTCAGGGTAGGGTCCTTTGAGAGGTGCACTCCCAGAATCCTGATACTCCTGACCGTCTCCACCAAGGAGCTGTTAAAGTGTCTTTTCTTGATGTAAAGGTGCTTTATCAATTTAAATGTTCTTCACACTCATCTGTATTACAAAATGGTTCTTAACGGATCCAACAGATGTTCCTCTATGGTCTTGACCAAGGGATCATATGAAGAACCTTTTAAAAGGCAATATAATGGCCTAGGATGGCAGTCTAATTAATGCAAAGCACCAAAAGCTATTCATGTACTAAATACTCATAACCTGTGCAATATTACAGTTAGGTTTTGGTTGGAAGCAAAAGTGTACAGAAAATACAGAAAATTGTCAAATTAGGTAAACCTCTTATGATAATTATGTTTTCAACTTATTGGCCTTGATCATTTTTGCTGACCTCAATCTTGCCTATTGTGTTTACTTGCATATATTTTTGCAGAATGTTTATAAGTTGTGCTGAACACAGACAACGACACTATCAGGGAAAAGAATGCAAGGTGTGTAATCACCAATACATCTATAACGGCCACTGCACACACAGAGCAGACTGCGACAGGTACGAATCGGCACACATGTGAACTGCAGATGAACTGCCAAAGTTTTAACCATAATGGTGAAGGAGACTTTTAACATAACTTACCTGATACACACTAAGAATGCATCACTCAGTCCAGTAAGTGAGTATCCAAACACAGCAGAACTTGCAAACACCACTAACAGCACAAACATTGATTGGTCATCTTAATGACAATGGTAAAACATAAAGCATGTCAAAACAAGAAAAAAGGTCCTTTAATCAACTGTTTGTAGATGTGCAAAAAAGATCTTCATGCAAAAAGGTGCAGCACTCTAGATCACAGACAAATGTCTTTATTTCCTTAAAAAAATATATGTTTTTGCTCATGCTCCAATGCCTTCTTCTCTAAAAAGCTCTTACAATCAAATAATGTTTTTAATTAAATAAAGAAATGTATTTATTGTATAGAGTGCAGCATCTTTTTGCATGAACACATCAAGCAAGATCTTACATATATAGTGACAATTCACAGTTTGTCTCCCTTTTTTTCTTTTTTGCTGTTCCAAAAAATTATATGATTCGTGACCCAAAACAGACGCTTTTGTGAACGGAGAGTTTTGCAATCCAATCACCAGAAAATGCATGTTAATACCAGGCATAATCAGGCTCTGAGTTTTGTGATCTAATGAGAGACCCTTAACATGAATGAGCTATATTTCAACTGTGTTTAAAGTTAAATGTTTTTTTATTCTATTTGATTTTATGTTTTATATATTTAGGATATTTAAACATTTTTAGATTACAATTGTACTGTCAGAATATTCAAATGCATTGCTCTTTAAAATGATGTTAAGGTTGCTATTATATTGCCATTATGTAATTAGCATAAAATGTACTTAAAATTACAATAATATCATAATATCACCAATTAAAGAATAACATCAATTAAGTTAAGTATGAAACATCCATACAGAGATAATAACAAACATTTAATAATAAAAAAAGGAATATATACACTAAATTCACACAAATTACAAAAAACTATGTAGAATGCAAAGATGAGTTGTCAAGTGGATGTGCAACAAAATGTTGTCCAACTGAGTAGCAGGTAGTGTGTGCGTGTGTGTGTGTGTTTGGGGGTAAGGAGTAGTCAACAGTCTTAACAGTCACAATCCTGGTTCGGAGTTAGAAGACCCCGTCTGTCCTGCTTGGTAATGTTCCCAAACCAGGTTGTGATGTTCCCAGGTTGTAGCATGAATACTAGAAAACTAGAGGCCATTGTCTGTGAGGAATGGGCTAAGATTCCTCAGGAATGCTGCCAGAAACTGGTCTCTGGCTATGCAGGGGCAGTGGGGCAGTGGTGGCTCAGCGGTTAGAGCTCCAGGCTGTCGATAACAGGGTTGTGGGTTCGATTCCCGGGCTCGGCAAGCTGCCACTGTTGGGCCCTTGAGCAAGGCCCTTTACTCTCTCTGCTCCCCGTGCGCTGGAGTTGGTTGCCCACCGCTGTGTGTGTGTGTGTGTGTGTGTGTGTGTGTGTGTGTGTGTGTGTGTGTGTGTTCACTACCAGATGGGTTAAATGCAGAGGACACATTTCGCTTTACACTGTACAGTGACAAATACATGCATAGTGCTCTACTAAGTACTAAAGATGAATGTAATGACATAAAAATGTAATTTTATAATTAAAAAACAAGTGTTAAAAAACACTTGTTAAATGTGTTGGTTTGACCTATTTAAACTGTTGACAAATGATTTATTGTAACAGCTGAACGTTTGTAAGTGTTGCTAATAAACCTAATTTACAAGGAGGTGTGAATCATTTGAATTGCAACTATGTTTCAAAAGATCATTTAAATCAGCTGACGCTGAAGCTAAAGCTAAGCTTTTAGTACTATAGAGAGAAACCAAAAATATATAAAAATATAATTTCACATCATTCATAAAAAAACATAATCAAACAAAAATAAAAAATATATATTATATAATTAATGAAATGAATAACTGGACATATAAAATTAGTCACAGTCATAAGTTAAGGAAAAGAAATGAGTCCTTGGACAATACGTACACTAGTTGACTGCTAATGCAAGTTTCATTCTAAGAAGTAAACTTCTCCACACTAATTTTTTATACGTTTTGTAGATAATGTACATAGCTTAGAAAGACAAAATGTATATAAAAAGATTTAGAGACTTCTTGGTCTTTGACGACTTACTCTTCTAAGTCTAGCAACACTGTTGGAGATGATGGAACTTGGAACTTCTGAATAAAGGCTGCTACAATCCCAGTCAGATATATTTGATTCTACAAAACTAAACCTGGCCCGTGGTTGGCTGGGCAATGATATTGACTCTAATGATCTCCTGCTGACAACTCCAGAGTCTTGGCCATCTGTAGGAAGACTGCCCAGGCTTTTTGCTGTCTTTCGTGTGTCAGCCTTTTCTGAGAGAATTTTATACCACTTTGGAGTGAAGTGACAGAAGATGACACCATAGCTGGAGACCATAATGGCGGAGATTTGGACAATAGGCCGCAATTCTTCTTGTGTGATAAAGACTGGAATGAAGCAAAGCCAGGCAAACAGGTGGATGAGCATGCTGAAGACTATAGGATCTGTCTCATTATCCCTCCCCTTGAAGGCCATTATAAAACATATCACTGCTAGTAAAGCAATGTAGACATGCATCGCACCAAAGCCATACATAGAGCCCTGAGTGCACAGGAGGTTCAGGGTTAATGGTTGAGTTTTTGATGGAGTCTCCTGAACATCAAGAGGATCAAATATCAGCCAGAAGATACAGATGAGAGCTTGACCAAGAATGAGGATGATGATGATGACAAGAGGTTTATCAAGCTTTCTTAGTGCACGCTGTCTATCTGGGTTATAAGCCATATACGCTACCAATGTGTAAAAGGCTTTAACCAGAATGCATGCCACACAGAGAGTGAACCCAAGAGCATACATGGCCTGTTGTGCCCTGCAAAGATGGATGTTTGGTCTGCCTAAGAAGACTATTACACTTCCAAAACTCACCATCAGCCCTAACTTCATTAAACAAGAAATCAATAAGATGCCCCGTATGAGAGGTATTTCTCTGTGTTGAATGAAGAAGATCAGTGAGAAAACCAGCAGCAGTATTCCTATTATTGTTCCAACCATCACTACAATGGAATAAGCTGAAGACCACTCCAAAAACCAGATCTTCCACTCCTGGCATTGACTTGACCCTGGAAGAGACCAAGAGCCATTCGGACATTTTTTACAGACAGGTTGATCTGCAAAGAGAAAGAAAGAATAAGGTATTACTAAACGATGTTAACTTAAACTAAAAAACTAAAAAATGTTAACTTATTTGTTTATAAAGCACTTTGTTTAATAACACAGAAAGTGCTATTTTGATGACTCATAGATGACTACAATGACTTGAACTAGTATTCAGCCAAATATCTAAATGTAACTGAAGTTTAAATAGACTGTAATAAATTCCATTTAATCTAAACCCAAAACATGACTTTAATCCACTGTTTATAATCTACCTAATTTCACAAGACTGCTTCCCCAGATAATTCACTTTGACAACTTATATTGTTTAGAAAGTAAAGAATCTTATATTCTAGACATAAGAGACAGGATCTGCATGATGTGCATCATCAGTGGATTTGTTGGATTTAGTGGACATAGTGATAAACTGAAGAAAAAACAATATTATGTGATTTAACTGCCTTTTTCTTGTTTAGCCTTGTTAAGTTCTCACCTTTTTGTTCTTCCTGAAATAGTACATTCTGGTGCAAAGAAAAAGGTTGCAGATCGATGCATAACTCTTTTCATACTAATCTGGTATACACTTGGAGTAATACTTCTCAAATAGTAAACTACAGATGTAGTTTTATAATATATAAATATAATATATATATATATTTTATATATATAAGTTTTATATATATATAATGTAATAATTTGCATTTAAAGCAGTGTTAGTCATGTGACCGAACAAAATAGGCTTCATAAGAATGTATTTCATACTTTATTAGACTATTGAATTTTTCAATCTTTATTTTTGTCATGTCAATAACAGCAGGAGCGACTGCATGTTTGACTTAATGACTGCACAAATCATTTATATATAAAGCCAGTTTGATTGCATAGTCTCCCCACTCGTAGTGGAAAACATCTACATTTCTTTATTATTAATGAGGTGATGTGTGTATAAATGTGTTTAAACTAGTAATTACTAATACATTATACTAAGAATTTTACTAATTAAAAAATATTTTATTCATTGCATTTGTAGCTGCATTTGTGTGTGTGTTTGTTTGTGTTTCATGTAAGTCTATGGTACATATTGTCAGGCCGTTGTTATCGCACCCTCCCCCGGGGCAATCCTGGGCTGCTGCCCACAGGCCCATATAAGAACTTCCACCTGGTTTCCTATTCATTTGTGTTGATTCGTGTTCATGTGTTTCACCTGGGACTGGGAGCATTTAAGGATCTGGATGATGACTCCTTGGCGCTGTGAATTGATTCTACACACGTCTGTGGTGTATTCATTTTGGCAAGTGTTCTGATCTGATTCAAGAGATATCTAAGTCTGGTTCTAGAGGCAAGCACATTGTGTCACTTCCTGCTCATGCTTCTTGGTGACCCCAGCTCATGAGGCAGTCACAGCATACTCAGGTTGGGCTTGCCTCGATATCTAGTCAGCCAGCTGGCTCTCCAGCTACCCCATTTGTTTACACAGAGCAGTGCTCTGGTTCTCTGTTCTAGTTACCCCTATATCCCAAGCTTGGCTTGTGGCTTTCATTTGTCCCCTTTCTTAGTTTACCTCTTTATTGTATCCTGCTCATCCCCTGTTGCTCCAAGCTCCTCCCAGTCCCAGGTTTGTTGTTTTCACCATCTAGTTTGTCACATTCTGTTTGGTTTCCCGTTTTGGCCGTTAGTTTGCTGCTCATTGTTTTTTATTGTTATCATTTTGTGTTAATTATCTTGCTTAGTTCCATCTCTGCAAGTGTTCATCTCATCTTGTCTGGCCGTACATGCCATGACACATACTTACCCCATTTATCAGAATAGTATCCCTCACTACAGTTGGTACAGGTATAGCAACATGAGATACTGGATATGTTTTTCTCATTTCCAGGGGGACATGGCTCTGAACATCTGGACAATGGCACCTAGAAGTAAAATCAGACATATTCTGTATTTCTGCATTTGACACCTTTAAATGAATGCACAAGCAGCAGGCAGTATTAAAATAATTCTCACCGAACTGTTGGACCAAGGAATTTTATCCTCATGAACCTCAACATTTCCATTCTTTATAAGGTATCTTCCAACCACCTCAGGCAATCTTTCGTCATCACTCTTTTTCCACATAATGAGATCATAACCATTCTCAAAATCACCATATTCATTGAAAGAATATGTCTCATTGTCCAAGTTAAAGGTCAACTTACGAAGAATGCTAACAAGCTGCAAATACAAATGAAAACAGATTCATTTATAGAATATAAACTGTACAATCATTTTACCATTGGGTATCATGGAAACCACAAATGTATTGAATAGATAGACTGTGTAAAATTTCTCAGTCTTAATAATATGATTTCCAGTCAGATTCTTGTCAAATCAAGAAAGAATTTTCAAGAGTGGCCTTAATGTTAATCAAGGAGACCGCAGTGACATTCTCAGTAGATTGGGAAACAGTGGGTACTAGGAAGAAGCTGACTCTGAAGGGGAAGAAGGACCACCAGTTTTTTTGGCCTATGGATGCTATGAAGTAATGAGTCGCATTATAAAATGGGAGCTCAAATTTATTGTAGTGAATATGTAGTGTAGTGTAGTGAGTATGAACACTAGATATAATTCGCTGCCTGGACAAGCACACAGCGCTATACTTGGGTAATACTGCTAATGCTATGTTCATCTTAGTTTATAGTTTATATAACTACAATAAACAATAAGAAGCTAGTACTATCTTTTACTTTTGTATAATGACTGTTGTACAGTTATACATTTTACCTTCCATGGGGGGAAGTTGGTATCGCCAGAGCAGGCAGTGTTGTTACATTGAAGAAGGTTTTTGATGGCGTGAGCTATGGCATACACTGCCACTCTCTGACTGTAGGCCTTTGTCAGGTGCACAGCATGCAGTAGGTAGTCATCGTTTACCTCCTGGGGGTCTGTCACATTGCAGGCTGAAGGGGACGTGTGCTCAGATTGCTGACCAGAGCTGCAGTTGAACCTTATTTGCTTGTACTCCCTGATAAATTCATTCCTCACCCCTGGACTTATTGTCAGATTCAGGAGGTAGTCTTCAAACCCTGGAATGTTCCAAGTGATGAAGGTAAAGCCAAAGATGTCCCCCACCTTGTTTATGTCTTTCATTTTCATTACGAGGCGTGCCATAGACCAGGCATCACTGGCGATCCAGATCCTTGTAGTATTTGTTTTAATCATCTCTTTAAATAGCATCTCAACCAGTTCTGGGCGCAAAATGAGCAGAACCACCTTTGCACTGGACAATCGAATACGATTGGCCACCTCCTTGATTCGCTGTTCAATATTTAAGAAACCTAGATAGTTGGGTAACAGTTCCTGAAAATCTATGCATATATCTTCTTTACTTGAATCCAGCAGAAATTTCTCAAGAGCAGGTTTTCCATAGTCATCATCTATTGACACCACTCCAACCCAGTCCCATTTAAAGTGTCTCAGGAGCTTTGCCAGTGCTTGGGTCTGGTATATGTCACTTGGAATGACACGGAAAAAGGATGCATAACGTAATTTATCACTCAGCGCTGGCGAGGAAGAGGTACAACTTATCTGAAAAGGGAAAGGTGAAATTGAGCTCTATGTAGAGTTGAGCTCTAACAACTAGACCTGTCACAATAACACATTTTTGGAAGATTTATTGTCTCACTGAAACACAAGAGTTTGTATTACCATTATCATATAAAGACAGACCAATCACCTTTTGTACTGTTAGTGCCACAAATGTCTGTGTAAGGCTTAAATAAATGTTTGAAAGACTACAGTAGCAATAAACAGTCTCCAACACTTTTATGGTTGAACTTTGACAGTCAATCTCACATGCCATTATGGATGCTTTGGTCATTGTGTGCACTTCACTCTTTTCCTACACAATAGATTCCATTGTCTGCTCACAGACTCGTCCTCTCCAACAATAGAGAGTAGATGTAAAAACAGAACTGTGTGACTGGCTAAAATCAAGAGCGGTATATCCCAATTGCAACACACTAATACTATAAAAGGTATATACTAATTTTAATAGTGTGGGTTTGGCAGGTAAGTACACACAAATATTGACATACTAACCCTTTATGTATAGGAAGTGATTAAGTGCTGCAAGGTTACCCTGACGCTATTGCCATTGCACTTGCACATAATGCCACATTTATCATCAACACATAGTTCAGAAAAATAAAATCACAAATCTGAAAGATTTATATCAATAGATTAATATAATTTAATATGCAGTTACGGTACATAGGTTATTTGTATGCAGTTGATTCCGCTCATTCGCCATTTTATGATTCTATGATTCTGTTTCTTTCATAGACAAATATAAGATGTTTTTTAAATAATGAACAGCAAAAGTATCACTTATTGTGACCGGTATATTGTTGTGAAGTTGTTTTCTAATTTAAAATTAATTTAATTAGATTACAGGTTAGATTCCTGTCATATGTTCAGTGTGAGCTTGAGCTAATTAAAATATATATATACTTTTATGTTTTTACTAACGGTGCCAAAAATTAAGGAGCTGAGTGTATATTTACATTTACATTTAAAGCATTTGGCAGACGCTCTTATCTAGAGCAGACGCTCTTATCTTATATAGAGCGACTTACAAAAGTGCTTTGCTATTTACCCAAGAAAAAACTCAGCTAGTTAGAATAGACTAATGATTTAAAGATACCTCTAAGCTTAGACATTATATAATGATAAAAAGCCAGTGGAGTGGAGTTATTACCTGGGGAATCATGTAGAGGCTGAGTAACTTGGCCACAGGAATTGACAGCTCTGAGTATCTCTCTCCCAAGAACGCCTTCACAGGTGCAGAAAAGTTGGAGTAGTTCGCGTGAACTGGAAGTGACCCATTAATAGAAAGCATTTGTTCCACACACTGTAAGGCTTTGGTGCCGTATACACAAGGATCACACATTTGATATCCAAGCCGAATCCCAGGAAGAAATCCAGAGTCA
The DNA here is from genome assembly GCF_030463535.1 of Salminus brasiliensis. Classification (NCBI taxonomy): domain Eukaryota; kingdom Metazoa; phylum Chordata; class Actinopteri; order Characiformes; family Bryconidae; genus Salminus; species Salminus brasiliensis. The sequence goes on from NC_132878.1 coordinate 68,138,512, forward strand.
TTTATCAGTTCAATGGTGTGAATTGCAGCTAAAGACTGTACAAATGGAATCAGATCAAAGCTGGAAAAGAGACAGAAGGAGAGCTGGCTATAATGACTTGTAATCAGTATTTGTACTAAATTATGTTTACACATATCAACACATGATACAAATACAATAATATTCAATACAATGTCATGAACATCTGTTACTCACTCGGTACAGGTGTACTCATCTGGGAGAATACGTTCCTGAAGGTCTTTTACTTTGGAGTGAACTGATCCCAGAATCCCAATCATAATGTCTCCAGGTGCATACGCCCCACACAGGGACTCTGAATCATCACAGCGGACCCATAACCCCGGTATTAAAGTAATTCCCAGAACGCAAAAACACGCAGCAGATACAGTGAACGCCATTTTGTGAATATGACTCTGCGTATCTGACGAAAAAACTGAAGCCATCAGTAGAAAGAATGTGGGAGAACCTGTTAGTCCAAAGACAGCATGAGATAAATGCCTGTGCATTATATACTGTTTAAACTCTGCTCTTAAACTCCTTAGAACCGCTGGTGGTTCCTGGCCTTTTCCCCTTCTGTTATAATTCAGGAATAATTCAGACAGTTTGCATTGCTTTGTGGGTAGTTACAGATTAGTAATCCTTAGGGTGTGATAATAAAGTTCAAAGTCAGTTTAAAAAAACAATCCTTAAAGGTAAATTTAACTTTAGATAGAAGAACATATTATGCCACTTGTTTAAAAGAATGTGAATTCAGTTTTATTAAAAATGAAACCATTACTTTAATTACATTAAAATATTTTGAGAGCAACTTGATAGCAAGTTTGGTTCAACAAGAAAGATCAGAGACAGTATGTACGTGGTGTGTAAGAAAATCCAGTCACCATGCCAAGGAGTCACACCCTTCTTACTGCTGCCTATACAATAGATGTGAAAGCATTTTGAACATTCATTTCAAAAGCATGCAAATGCTCAGACACATCACAAATGAAAACATGCAGCATCCTTTTTTTAAGTCAGATTATTTCTGTTTAAGAATGTGAAAAGTGTGAGTCAACTTAATGTAACTTAACCTGTATTAGCTCTCTTAATTTCTTTCAAAAACATTTCTGTTGTTTTAAACAGTAAACATTAAAATCAAATCTTAGTTTAATATGCTAATAAAATCAGGTTGATCAGTTATAAATGTTATTTTAGAGCTCAGTTAGGCAGGGTTTAGGTCACCGGATATGTTTTCTGGCGATCCAGAGCTTTGGGAGGGGTTCTTGTTTCAGTGCTCGATTTACCTCCATAATCAACCAGCCGGCGCTGACCAGGCTAAGATCGCCTTTCTAATCTCCCGTCTCGCAGGTAAAGCTCTGGATTGGGCCACTGCCACTTGGGAGGAGCTTAGCAAAAAGCCCTTCTCGGAGTACCTTGAACATTTCAAGGCGGTGTTCCGACACCCCCGAGATAGGATCACGCAGGGCGACCTCCTGCTGCAGATGGAGCAGGGCAACCGATCGGCAGCTTGCTATGCGCTGGAGGTCCGCTTCCTAGCCGCGCGTAGTGGGTGGAACCAGGCCGCTATAGTGGCCCTGTTCCGCAACGGGTTTTTTGTAGAACCAACTGTATTTACATTTACAGGTTGGCCTTCAGCAGCCATTTTCCTATGTTTTTGTTGTCCTTAATGCTCATAGCCAGTCATAAGATTAAATAAGCTGTCCAGCACATACAGTCACATGCGGGAACTTTAGAGTCCCTGCCACTCCGCTGTGGTTTCTTTTTTCAGGATTTTGTGCTAAAAAATAATTATGCTAAAATTGCTACTAAAATTTATGGATGAAAATGCCCCGATTTACTACTAACAATCAGAAATGCAATTTATTGTATCTCTCTTTTCACTTTGACAGAGCTGCAGCTGGAGACAGTCATTATATTGAGGGTAGAGAGGAAGTATGGTGAACAAATGTCACTGCCTTCAATCAATAACTAATAGAGGTGGGGAATGAGAAAGCAGGCCATAGCTATGCAATTGTACAAATGATATAAAATATGACTAATTGTTCTACTGATTACAGTACAATTCTTTCTGCAGGTTTAGCAGATTGAATCAGTTCTGGAGTGACCGGCAATTTCCTGGGTTGGTTTGTGTGGTCAAATCCCTCCGAGGGTCCTTGTTAACATGCCAGACGTCCCTCTAAAACCACACCCTTCACCCCATCAGCCAGCCTTTCAGCTCAGGGAAACTATAAGAAAAATACTGTTGCTTATTATGCTGTGGTTATATTGCATATCACCGGGTAGAATTTATAACATTTCATTCATAAGATTTAAAAGTTTAAAAATTGATCTAAATTGCAATAAGTATTATACTTTCTGTACTAATAAGCCGGATCAGGATGTGTCATCAGATATTAAAGTAACATACATAGTTTAGGCACTAGCATTTCCCAACAGCAGCGCTTCTACCGGTATTTTTGACCTGTCTTTGAACTCTCGGGTACCCCGCAGAACTTGACCCCAGTCCTACTGCCACAACCGGGGTTGCCAGGTACAGCAATAGCGATGAAAACACAGTGGGCTGCAGCCATGGAAGCGAGCAAGAGACCTTGATCATCAAAAACAGCATTAGATGCTACACAACCTAAAATGCTCCATGACAAGAGTAAAATGAGAGTAAATATTGGCAAAGCCTTTGATAGATGGAGACAGCTTAGAGCCTTGAAGTACTTCAATACAGATGCCAAACTGGCTCATTTTCTCCAGTGCAGCTGGGTTACCAAGGCATCACGTATTTGAGATAGGTTAAGTGATCCAGACACATTCTGAAATAATCTTCTGAATGAAAAATAGCTAAATCAAATGAGGTTTCTAAGTGAAATCTGAAAGCTGGAAGCCCTGATGATCAGCCTTTCCCTCACTACAGGACAACTACAGGACCAGGGTCATCAGGAGGGCCCACAGCATTATTAGGGACTGCACACACCCTCAATACAGCCTCTTCACACTCCTACCATCGTGTCGAAGTCCAAGACAGCCAGACTGACAAACAGTTTTTATCCACAATCAACTTTTTAATATATATATATATATATATATATAAGGGTGTCTCCCACCTTGTATATATCCTTCATCTTCATTAAGTAATGTGCCATAGACCAGGTAAAACTGGCAATCCACAATTAGTATTTGTCTGAACTCACATCCCCTACCCATTTCCATTTAAAGTGACTCATGAGCTTTGCCAGTGCCTCTGTCTGGTGAATGTTACTTGAAATGACCCAAAAGAAGGATGTGTAGTGTAAGTTGTCACCTAATGCTGCTGCAACTTTTTTAGAATGAGAGAAATGGGACAAATGGATTTGAAATCATTCTTATAATGTTGAAAAACAGTCAGGAATTAAGCCTAGTCGTGTGCCAATGTCATGTCTGCCTCTGTTTTGTGTTGCCATGTAAAAAAAAAAGTTAAAGGTAAAAGTGCACGTATTTGTCACTGTACTGTGTACACTGTACAGCGAAATGTGTCCTCCGCATTTAACCCATCTGTGGTAGTGAACACACACACACACTAGTGAACTAGGGGCAGTGAGTACACACACACCCAGAGCGGTGGGCAGCCAACTCCAGCGCCTGGGGAGCAGAGTGGGTAAAGGGCCTTGCTCAAGGGCTCAACAGTGGCAGCTTGCTGAGCCTGGGTATCGAAGGCTTTGCCTAGCTCTTTTGATTTGTTGCCTCTTTGTTTTTCATCAAAGACTCCTGTTTTTAGATCCTGCATTATAGAATACTTTGCCTTCATGCAGATGGCATATTATAAGTAGCTGCTTACTGCCATAAGCAGTCAGGGACAAATGCTGGGACAACATTATCAACTTTTTGACTCAATCCATTAGTCAAAATTTTATCAGTCAAAACATTATCAAAATTTTGACTCAATTTGCTCTCACCCAGCAACAAAGTAAGCAACAAGACCAACTTACTCAAATAACTAGCAATATTAAGGGAGATCACTTCCCAACTACAACAGCTGTGTTTAAAGAATGTCTTTGCTGAGGAGGAAGCCGCTTTTATTGCTGCTGTTCCTGTTGCTGCTAACCCCACTCAGTTTGATTTCAGTACGCCTGAGAAGTATACACTGTGTGCAAAATTATAAGGCAAGTTGATTATTTGAGGATTATTTTTATTTTATTTTTATTTTTATTACCAACTACAGTGCTCTCGGTTAATCCAAAATATTAATAAACATCAAACATTAATTTTTGAGAAAATAAAAGTGAGAGTTTGACTTTCTAAGGAGAATATCTATATGTGTCCAATTATTTGACAACTATTCTTGTGCAGAATTATTATGCAGCTAAATGAAAAACACTTTTCCCCACATTTTTTTATTTTCATCTATTCAAGTGAGAATTATAAACAAACAGTTAAAAACTTTCCAATAAACATTTCTGACATATAAAAAAATCAGCCTATCTTCAACTCGAAAAGGTCCAACCAGCCCAACCTTGAATAATACCAGCCCATACCAGTACCCCACCTCCACCTTGCTGGCATCTGACTCGAAGTGGAGCTCTGAGCCTGTTACTGATCCAGCCATGAGCCAATCCATCTGGTCTGACAAGAGTCACTCTAATTTCATCAGTCCAAAAATGTGTCTTCAGATATTTCCTGGACCGGTCTAGACGCTTTAGCTGATGTGTTTTGTTCAGTGGTGGTCGAGTTTCCTTACCTTGGCCATGTCTCTGAGCACTGAACATCTTGTACTTCTGGTACTCCGGGTAGGTAGTGGTTCTGGAATGTGACAGAACTGGAAGATAATGGGTTCCTGGTAGCTTCAAGCTTAATTCTTGTCAAACCCTTGGCAGTTAATTTGCGTCTTTTTTCTCAATATGTTTCTTGCAACCCTGTTGATTATTTGCAACAAAACGTTTGGTGGATTTGTGATCACGCCCGATATCTTAGCAATTTCAAGAGTGCTGCATCCCTCTAAGAGACTTTTGGTCATTTTTGACTTTTCAGAGTCAGTTAAATCTCTTTTTGTCCCCTGAGAAAAGGCTGCGAAGTTTGCAGAAAGGACTGTGTTTATATTGTGGCGTTTCTGGTCATATCCTGTGTGACTGTCGGATACGTCCACACAAACCTCAAACTAACCTTGAACTAAATTTCATCCATTCTACACAAGTCCAAATCCCTGTGGAACCTTTGGAAGCCCCGTTGAAACTGTCCACTGTCGACAGGGACCCAGTATGGAGAGGAGTTGTCACTCATCTAAGATGACCTGTTCAACTGTGTCAGTGCTCTCCATGCAGAGATTTGTTTTTGTTTTGGACATTTCTGAATAGCACAAGTTTTCTTTACTCATGATGGTGCTAGATATGCTAGGGGACAGGGGACTATGCATTTCCTTAGTAGATAAAAAGACTCAGAGACTTTTTGATTTCTGACGACTTACTCTTTGAAGTCTAACATCGCTGTTGGAGATGATGGAACTTGGAACTTCTGAATAAAGGCTGCTACAATCCCAGTCAGATGTATTTGATTCTGCAAAACTAAACCTGGCCTGTGGTTGGCTGGGTGATGATATTGACTCTAATGATCTCCTGCTGACAATTCCAGAGTCTTGGCCATTTGTAGGAAGACTGCCCAGGCTTTTTGCTGTCTTTCGTGTGTCAGCCTTTTCTGAGAGAATTTTATACCACTTTGGAGTGAAGTGACAGAAGATGACACCATAGCTGGAGACCATAATGGCGGAGATTTGGACAATAGGCCGCAATTCTTCTTGTGTGATAAAGACTGGAATGAAGCAAAGCCAGGCAAACAGGTGGATGAGCATGCTGAAGACTATAGGATCTGTCTCATTATCCCTCCCCTTGAAGGCCATTATAAAACATATCACTGCTAGTAAAGCAATGTAGACATGCATCGCACCAAAGCCATACATTGAGCCCTGAGTGCACAGGAGGTTCAGGGTTAATGGTTGAGTTTTTGATGGAGTCTCCTGAACATCAAGAGGATCAAATTTCAGCCAGAAGATACAGATGAGAGCTTGACCAAGAGTGAGGAAGCTGATGATGACCAGAGGTTTGTCAAGCTTTCTTAGTGCACGCTGTCTATGTGGGCTAGAGGACATGAAAGCTATTAATGTGTAAAAGGCTTTAACCAGAATGCATGCCACACAGAGAGTGAACCCAAGAGCATACATGGTCTGCTGAGCCCTGCAAAGATGGATGTTTGGTCTGCCTAAGAAGACTATTACACTTCCAAAACTCACCATCAGCCCTAACTTCATTAAACAAGAAATCACTAAGATGCCCCGAATGAGGGGTCTTTCTCTGTGTTGAATGAAGAAGATCAGTGAGAAAACCAGCAGCAGTATTCCTATTACTGTTCCAACCAGCACTACAATGGAATAAGCTGAAGGCCACTCCAAAAACCAGATCTTCCACTCCTGGCATTGACTTGACCCTGGAAGAGACCAAGAGCCTTTTGGACATTTTTCACAAGCAGGTTGATCTGCAAAGAGAAAGACAGAGACGCGTGAAATGTGGGAGATGTAGATAGACATGTTTCAGGGCTGAAGAGTTCCTGACAATATTAAACATGTCCGCTCCATTCATAACATCTGAGGAAAACTACCACAATGATGACCAAGCTTATAATTGTTGTTAGAGCCATAGAGCAGGCCTCTTTATGATGAATGGTCAAAAATGGCCCCTAAAATGCAGTCTGATTCTTACCTAAGGCATAAAAATGAATCAAACAGAATTACAACAAACAATATTCAATATGTCTATAAAACATAGCCCAATGAACCAAAACAGTATGGCAATATTATTCATAGATGAAGCTTGGGATATATGTTAGATGGTAACTTGACAGTTACTCTTGTAGTTGACATGTTCGATGAGGAGATAATGAAGACCTGAGTGACTTTGATGATCAAATCATTATGACCAGTGTTAGATCTTTTATCTTTGTTAGTGACTAGAAACATCTTTTGTATAGTTCCGCATCACCAGTCAGTATTATGATTTTCCCAGTTCCAGTAATGAAGCCCACCTTCACTACCTTACCTCTGGAATGATTTACAAATAACCTATATTTAACTTACCATATTTATCAGAGTAGTATCCCTCAGTACAGTTAGTACAGCTATAGCAACATTGTATACTTGATATATTCTTTTCAGTGCCAGGGAGACAGGACTGTGAACACCTGGACAGGGGTGCCTGTAAATGTAAAGAAAAAGATTTTCTTTCATTTGTAAGGTATGTATCATATTTTCATGTAAAAGAAATAATGCTTTAGTACTTAGAAATCACAGTTATTTCTGGTGACAACAAATGAAACTAGCAACTTGTAAATTTTCTATTCAAGCCACATGATTTTGTTTTTATAAGAGTTATTTTTATTGTTGCATCTGTCACATTTCAACATAAAAAGGAAAGCTATGCAAAATGTTTGTTTAATGTAAACTAAATGTATTATGTAATGAAACATTACTTGTTCTGCATTGATTGCAACATTTTTCTTTCATTAATTTTTTTACCTGGTTCCCTAGCTGGTTTCTAATATTCTAAGCATAACAGAACAAAAAAAACATTTCAGTTTGTCTCACCGTATCATTAGGCCATGGGTTTTTATCTTTGTAGATCTCCATGCTTCCATTGCTTATGAAGAATTTTCCTACCACCTCAGGTACTCTTCCATTATCAACCATTTTCCACAACATGAGGTCATAAGCATTTTCAAAATCACCAAATTTATTAAAAGAATATGTCTCCTTGTCCAAGGTGAAGTTTATTTTATGAAGAATGTCCACAAGCTGAAAATGCAGAAAATATTTATTTGCTATTATAAACTGGTTATTTGAAAACATTAAATAAGCTATTTTAACACTTAACTTCGTTTGTAAAATTTAGAGACTTGCTACTGTCATGGCATGTACGGCCAGACAAGAGGGGATGAACACTCGCAGAGATGGAACTAAGCAATACAATTTATTGAACACAAAAGGCGTACAAACAAGGTGCAATTAAAAACAATCAGCAGCAAACTAACGGCCAAAATGGGAAACCAAACAGAACGTGACAAACTGGACTGTGAAAACAACAAACCTGGGACTGGGAGGAGCTAGGAGCAACAGGGGATGAGCAGGATACAATAAAGACGAAAACTAAGGAAGGGGATTGCACCGGGGGAGGGCGCCATAACGAGTGCCTGACAGCTTTAAATGCATTTTGAATGTTTTTGTAATTAGGATTGGGACCTGCTTTGTTTAACCCCAATAACTCTTCTACTAACATATGTATGTAATATCTTTGCATTATCTCACATTTGTGAAGTGACAATTCGGTAAACAAATGTTTTTTTGTTACTTTCAGTTAGGTAGGAAGAAGAGAAAAGCCTTGCATTAAAGATACCTTGTATCTATACATATCTATAACATTGTATCTATAACACTATACATATTGTATACTGACTGTCAATATTAATTATTTATTACCATAGTGATAATTATGTATTGTTTATGGCTTGATGTGATTAAAAAATAGCTTCTGCTATCTATAGACTATATATACAATTAACATGAACACAATATCCTATGATTTTATGTGTGTTATTGTGTTCCTTTAACTATTGTTAGAACTCTCCTGAGAGAAGACCAATATTTTCATTTCCTATTTTCTAGTTTATCTAATCAGTTCTTCATATCAGTAAATAGACAGAGCTGCTGGTGGAACGGAACAAATCTATACAGTGACAGGAATTCACAAGACCGCCAGGAACCAAATCTGTGTTTTCTGATCAGCTGAAAAGATAGCTTGTTTTTTAAAAACAAGACATTTCTATTACCTTTTACTCCATTGATGTTTGTTTGGATTTTCTAATATTATCATATCGTTTTACAGACAAAACACACTGCTATGTTTTTAGACTTGATGTTATTAAGAATTCTAAGCAACTGTATGAGGAAGTGTGGCCGCTATTATATAGCAATGCTACAGATAATACAGTACATGATTGGTAAAACATAGAACAAATTTTACCTTCCATGGCAGGAAGTTGGTATCTCCAGAACAGACAGTGTCATTACACTGAAGGAGTTCCTTGATGGCGTGAGCTAAGGCGTAGACTGCCACTCTCTGAGTGTAGGCCTCTGTCAGGTCCACAGCTTGGAGCAGGTAGTCGTCGTTCGCCTCCTGAGGGTCTGTCACGTTGCAGGCTGAAGGGGACGTGTGCTCAGATTGCTGACCAGAGCTGCAGTTGAATCTTATTTGCTTGTACTCCCTGATAAAATCATTCCTCACCCCTGGACTTATTGTCAGATTCTGGAGGTAGTCCTTAAAACCTGGAATGTTGCCAGTGAGAAAGGTAAAGCCAAAGATGTCTCCCACCTTGTTTATGTCCTTCATCTTCATTAAGGAGCGTGTTGTAGACCAGGCATCACTGGCAATCCAGATTCTAGTAATGTTTCTTTTTATCATCTCTTCAAAGATCATCTTCACGTGTTCTGGTCTCAAGATGAGCAGCACAACTTTGGCATTTGGGGTATTTTCGATTTGGTCAGCCACTTCCTTGATACACTGTTCAATATCTGTATAGCCTAGATAGTTGGGTAACTCTTCCTGGTAAGCTACACATATGTTTTCTTCATTGGAATCTTTCAGAAACTTCTCAAGGGCAGGCTTTCCATAGTCACCATCTAGAGTCACCACTCCAACCCAGTCCCAGTGAAAGTGCTTCATGAATTTTGCTAGAGCCTTTGTCTGGTATACATCACTTGGAATCACACGAAAAAAGGATGCATAACGCAGCTTGTCACTTAATGCTGGAGAAGAAGATGTACAACTGATCTGTAAAGAGAAAAGTTAAATGATTTCATTTGGAACAAACTGCACCTACAGTATCTACAATATCTTTACAGCTGCTAGGTTGCCAGTCTGTTTCTGTTAGCTTTTAAACCAAAAAGAATGACCTGTTTTGTCAGAGTTGTAAAGAAGGACTTGACATTTCGTGTTTTATGTTTTCTACACAACTTTAGTTTAACTGTGTTATCAGCATAGCAGTGCAAGTTTAAGCCATGTGTGTGAATATTAGTAACTAGTGGTAGCAGATATACCATACATAGTAGGGCCTAAAACAGAACCTCGTGCAGAGGGATTTGTTTTTGTTTCTTCTTTTGTTTGCACTGGAACAACACAAAAAGGCAGATAATTAATATCAAATCTGATATCACTCCACACAGAACTGGACTGGACTGATTAGACTCTTTTTGTCTTAAACCATTTCTGCTTTTGAGGTATGCTTTGGGACTTTGTCCTGCTGGAAGTCCCATCACCTCTGATAGAGACCAAGCTTTGTGACACCGAGCCCTACATTGAGCTCCAAAAGTCATCAGATTTCATAATGGACACAGTCAAGGCATCCAGGGGCAGAATCAGCAAAACAATCCCAAAACAACTCCAGTCAAGTTCTTGAATTTGTTTGGAACCTATTGCCATCAAGTCTAATGTCAGGCGTGGGCTAGAGGGGTATAAATGCCTGCAGAATTGAACTGTGGAGCAGTGGAACTGTGTTCTCTGGAATGATGGTGGTGCTCTTTCCAATACTTTTAGGTTGAGTTGGGGAGTTGGGGATAAGGGTGGACCTACCTCACTAACACTCCTCATCTCTGAATGCAATCAAATTCTGGCCAGTGAAAGGAGGATACACTCTTTTAGAAATTCCCTTGATTTCATCCCCCTCCCCACCATCAGATTACAGAACCAAAGTTCAGGTCTATTTGTCTAACACAAACTATATTTTCGGGATTCTTTACATGCACACATGCTTCACTGTTAACATGTACAAATTAATAGCAATCAGTCAGATAAGATCCCTAAACAAGACAGGGCTAGCCAGTTTTCTACCCTGCAGGATAGTGTGGTCTACAGGGTCACATGGTGCACAAAGATGAAGCAAAACCAGTGACCATACACAGTGTTGCTTAAAGAATAATATAATATCACTGTTTTTCATTAAGATTTGACAGAATTTGGTTGTATAGTTGACCCCCCGCCCTGGCAGAATTCAAACACATTTGTTTTGTGTTGGGACTGGAAGGCTGTTCTAAAAACTGTCAACCTGCTTCATTTATTTTATATCCACAACTGCCTTTGTTTCAACCATCTAGATGATAATTTGAAGTCATGCTGCAGAATTCTGAAGTAGTCCTTAGTTCTTTCATTTCTCTATCCACCTTGTAAAATGAAACAGTTTTGCCATGTTCGACAACTGGTACATTAGTTATCTAATATCTGATCAATGCAGGCAAATTTAGCAGCTATTCCTACTAAATGAGTTGTCCTTGCCTCTGCTGTGTGCAAGTATAGACAGAAACAGCAGCAGCTTCAGGCTCAGCAGCCCTGCCTCTCCATCCCCATATGACACTGGAGAAGGAGGTAAGCAGCACTGTTTTTAGTTTTACTGTCATGCGCTCTAATGAGCAAGCGCTAAGCTCCTCCCCTTACCTGAAACTCCCAGCACACAGGTGCTGTTCATTTGGGGACTGATTATGACTCCTCAAAAGCACTTGAGTTTGGCATGCTGTTTGTGAAGTCGCTGTGACACTACCTGAACTTGCACTTGTGATGTTTCTTGGTTTTTCCTGGTTTTCTTGACACTCCGTTTTGTGACTTGGAGTATGGATTTGCCTATAATGTACCTGACTGCCTGTGTTTTGACCCCTGCATGTTCTGAGGGGTTTAGCCTCAGCTCTAATAAAAACCCCTATGCACAGGCATCCTTCCTCACCCCGTATGTTACCGCAGGGGCTCAGTGGAACTTTATTTTATTATCATTGTTATTATTATGTATAAAAATCTTACTTTTCCATACTCTGCAGCAAAACAAAACAAAAGCATAGACCATCATGCCTTTTATGATGGTCTGTGCTGATTTTTGCTCATTGTCCAGCATAACAGCATAAATATGCAAACTTCTTTTTTGGTTGTATTGTGTCCATTTTACAGATTTTGATATATTTACATCAGGGGCTTAGCATGCTAAATGTACCTAATTATAATCTGACAATTGTTTAAAATAGCCAACTGCTTATGGAACTATGTAGCCATTGTCAAGTTTTGTCAAACCTGTGAGGTGTGTAATGTAAGTTATGTAACACCCATTTTCATGGGTCCCAATACTCCTTTCAGGGATAACAGATTATTGTGACAGTTTATTAAGTCAACTAAAGATTAAAAATATAAACAATACACACTTTAAATAATAATACATACTTAAAATAATTATTTGTACAATATTTAAACATTTTTTTATAAAACCACTTAATTGTTTAGTTTTATATTGTATATTTTTAGTTGATGGCCATTCATCCAGCAAACTTCATTTAAAACTTAAATGTAACATTTTAGCCTGTTAGCTAGTGCCTATCTGCCAGGCTGGCCCTAGTTGATGAACAAAACTGTAGTGTCCACAGCCAACACATTCAGAGCCCACTCAGTATTATATTACCTGTGGAATCATGTAGAGACTGAGGAACCTGGCCATAGGAATAGACAGCTCAGAGTATCTGTCTCCCAAGAACGCCTTCACAGGTGCAGAAAAGTCTGAGTAGTCGGATAAAAGTTTATGTGAGCCATTACTAGAAAGCATGTTCTCCACACACTCTAAGGCTTTTGTGCCGTATGCACAAGAATCACACATCTGATATCCGAGCTGAATCCCAGGAAGAAATCCAGAGTCGTTAATGGTTTCAATGGTGTGAATTGCAGCCAGAGATTGAACAAAAGGATTAAGATCAAAGCTGTAATAGAGAGAGGACAGTCAGTTACAGTAATGAAAAGCAAGTGAACTGAAATCAACACTGAACATTTCAAAATGATGTACTTACTCTGTGCAGGTATACGGAGCTGGGCGAATCCGTGTTTGCAGATCTTTTACTTTAGAATGAACTGAACTCACAATTCCAATCAAAATGTCTCCAGGCGCGTACACCTTACACAGGCCTGTATCATTACATCGGACCCATAACTCCAACATTACAGCCATCCCTAGAGCACGAAGACATAGAGCAGACACATGGGAGGACGCCATGTCGTGTATGTGTGGTTGATGCAGAATTACATGGAACAAAAAATGTGTTGTGAATGTGGGCGAGCAGGAAAAGCAGCAATGTCCAGAAACAAGAAACTAGCAAGTGTATAAGCACTGTATATGACTCTACACTCTACAGGACATGTTATACATAGCCGGTAAAACTACACATTTGCATTGGGGTTGCATATTCTCTTGTATTCCACAATATAAAAGTTAAAAGTTAAGAGGCTGCATCTTAGAGAACACTTGTTTTGAGTAAAGTGAAAGCATTCTGTGACAACCGCAGGTCCAAGTAGTGACAGATTGAATTACACAGCTCTACTTTTTAGTATGTTTCTTTGGTCAGTAGAAGTACATGGCTTCTGTATAAGTTAGGTGTGTGGTCAGAAGCAGATTGACTACGAAAATAAAAGTCAAAACTCAAACAAATTCTTTGAATCAAAGCAAAACATGAACAATAACAATATTTTACATCAGTCCAAATATTTTAAACACTCTTAATCTTAGAAGATGGAAGGTGATGATTTAATTCTTTTCACTTTTTCATTAAAAAACAAAATCTTTACTTTTATTTGTTAACTTGCCAGATTCTCAAATCTCGATTCACAATCGTCTACCAAGAAGAAAAGCTTTGGCTTTATGGAAAAGATCAGATATGTAATTGAAATGTAAGATGTCACCCTGCCAAACTGTGTCACACTGCTGTTAGTACAATCAGTGTAAAAACGTTTTTCACATACATATTCAGGCTGTGAGTTTACCAAAAGCTGACATGAACATAAATAGTAATTTATCAATTGTATAATATAAAAATTTTGCAGGTATCAGTATTATTCATGCTCAGGTATAGCATGAATCAAAACATTCTTCTTTTTTTTTATCAGAGTTCTCTGAAGTTAATTTTTGAGTGAAAATTCAGTTATGTCTCCATCTGCTGATGGAAGATAAAACAAATGCTACAACCTGTACAGCCTACTGGACACCTACTCTCAAACCAAAATTGTGAGTAGCAACTAAGGCCAAAACAGTAAACAAACTCATGTCACACCAAGTGGCAAACACAACAAACCTGGGACTGGGAGGAAGCAGGGAGCTGAGCTTGGAGTACATGTACATTTACATTTACGGCATTTAGCTGACGCTCTTATCCAGAGCGACTTACAAGATTACACGTATTACAGCATAGCCACCCAGACCTGGAATTGAACCCCAGTCTCCCACATGGTATGGTAGCTCACTGGCAGGTAGTGGTGTTATCTGTTGCGCCACACCAACCGCCGTACCACGCGGAGGTGGCTGCAGGCTGCGTGATAGGCTAGGGTGTGTGACTAGGCTAGCATGCGTGACTAGGCGATAAGCTACGGGATAGGCAGGCCCCCTAGTGCCTGCAACTGCCCCCCCAGCACCACTGGACCAGGTGGGGGTAGAGCAACCTAGGAGTTGGTCGAGCCAAATAGTGAGCGTGATGAGCTCATGGCGCCAAGGGACTCGCCTCGGCATGCCAACATTCGCTGCAAACGGGGGCTCAACCCGTTGCAGAACAGGGCGACCAGCGCGGCTTGACTCCATCCACTCCCAGCAGCTAGAGTGCCGACCTGCAGCCCTGCTCCAGCCGCAGCAGTAGGTCGCCCTTCGTGAGCCCCTCTCGGGGATGCTGAAACACTGCCTTGAAGTGCTTCAAGTACTCCGAGAAGGGCTTCTCATGAAGCTCTCATGAAGCCTCTCAGGTGACAGTGGCCCAATCCAGAGCTTTACCTCGAGACCAGAAAGGCAATCTTTGCCTGGTCAGTGCCGGCTAGTTGATTACAGAGGTAAACCGTGCACTGAAACAAGAACCCCTCCCAAAGCTCTGGATCGCCAGAAAAACAGATACAGACTATGAGCTGCGGTGACAGGGCTGAGAGAATTAGTGGGCTCCAATGAAGCTTGCACCAGTTTCATGAGCCCCTGAATGTCACCCACTAGTTGGGTGACTTGCTGCTGTTGGTCAGCCTGTTGCTGCGCCAGGTGACCAATGGTTTTAGACACACTCTGCAGACTGAGTTGCCGCTGCCCCTTTAGGAGCAACTGAACATTAGAGTCAGCTGTGTTGGATCTGAACTCTTCAGGGTGGCTTCAAGGATCTCCAGGACTAGGATTGAGCAACCCTGCTCCAGAGGGTGATGACATTAGAGTCTGCCTGGATTGTAAAGAATTCCAAACTGCCAGCTGGGCTTCTGATCACCGTTCAGTGGAAAATTGCTGGCTTATGGCTTATGTTTAATGAATTAAGCAAACAAGCTGTACAGTTCCATTTCCATTTCATGCTATCATTAATATGGTTGTTTTTTGACGTTCTCAGTCCTCAGCTTGGAAATCAAGTAAAGTCAAGTCAAGTCAGATTTATTTGTATAGCGCTTTTTACAACTGTTGTCGTCACAAAGCAGCTTTACATAATTAGTACTTAATAAAGGACAGAGACAGAGAAGAAAGAAGAAATAACATGAAGGATCAAAAGACCCCCCGTGAGCAGCCAACAGCGACAGTGGCAAGGAAAAACTCCCTCAGAGCTGGAGGAAGAAACCTTGGGAGAAACCAAGACTCACAAGGGGGACCCATCCTCCTCTGGTCAGACTATTTAAACATTAATGATAAAAATGACCAAAGCAGATACAACAGACAGTTAATAGTGGTGATATTAATAGTGGCAGACAGCCACGAGTCCATCTAGGTTTCAACACAGCCACCAAACAGGCAGCAGTGGCAGGCGGGTGAGCCTCTGGTCCGCCATGGGTGGTGGCGGGTGGGGGGGCCCGCTGGCCCGACTGGTAGGTGGCAGCTGGTTTGACGCAAGGTAGAGGGGACCTCAGCAGGCAATCTTCCAGCAGGTCGGGCTGGGTGTCCATTTACTCGGAGAAGGAAAAAGAGAAAAGTTAGTTCTGAGAGGAATTTTATGGAGGGCAGAGAATGTTGAGCATCAGCATCAGAGTATGTCTGACGACTCCGGCAGGTCTGATTATAACAGCCTAATTTAAAGGAGAGAGCCAGAAGGTAACACGGACACGGGAGCACCCTGAAAACACCAGCATCTATCTGCTCCACCTTCAACAAACCTGAGTGATTGCATGTAAGCAGCTCCAGCAAGACAACAGCTCCAGCATTTTAGTGTACTACAATTCCCTGGGTCCGCGAACCCCTGGACCTGCAGCTCTTATCTAAGAAACATTAATTACCAAAAGCTAAACTAAACATATAAGTTTTCAGCTTAGATTTAAAGATTGATAATGTTTGAGTCCCAAACATTATCTGGAAGGTTATTCCAGAGTTGGGGGGCTTCATAAGAAAAGGCTTTTCCCCCTGCTGAGGTTTTCTGAATTTTGGGCACAAGTAAGAGGCCAGCACCCTGAGATCTAAGTAGTCTTGATGGTTCGTAATATACAATAAGATCCTGCAGGTACTCAGGAGTGAGGCCATGTAGGGCCTTATATGTTAATAGAAGAACTTTGTATTCGATGCGGAATTTAACTGGGAGCCAATGAAGTGCTGATAGAACTGGACTGATATGGTCAAATTTTCTAGTTTTAGTAAGGACCCTAGCTGCAGCATTTTGCACTAGCTGAAGTTTATTGAAGTTCCTGCTGGAACAACCTGACAAAAGTGCATTACAGGAAAAGTGCATTACAGCCTTGAGGTAATAAAAGCATGTACTAGCTTTTCTGCGTCTTGTAGTGATAAGGAGTTTCTTAGTTTGGAGATGTTCCTAAGCTGCATAAAGGCTGTTCTACTAGTATTAGCTATATGTTGCTCAAATGATAAATCTGAGTCGAATGTGACGCCAAGATTTTTAGCTGCTAAACCAGGGATGATGGAAGCATCAGCCACGTCTAACATTAAGTCAGATAGTTTATTTCTAGAGTCTTTTGGACCTAAAAGGAGAACCTCGGTTTTGTCACTGTTGAGGAAAAGGAAGTTATGTGACATCCAGAGTTTTATATCCTTTACACAGTCCTCCATTTTCTGTAGTCTAAATTTATCGTCAGGTTTGGCTGATATATAGAGCTGTGTGTAATCTGCATAGAAATAGAAATTAACGCCATGTCTGCTTATAACTGAGCCCAGTGGTAACATGTATAATGTAAATAATAGCGGTCCTAAAATAGAGCCTTGCGGAACTCCATATCTTACTTCTGTGTAATTTGAAGATAAATCTTTTATCTTTACGAATTGATAGCGTCCCGTTAGATATGATTGGAACCATAGGGCTGTCCCTGTGATTCCAAACATTTTCTCTAATCTTTCTAGTAATATAGTATGATCTATTGTATCAAAGGCTGCACTAAGGTCTAATAGGATACGTAACTAATAAAGATACGTAACCTTGATCAGAGGCAAGAAGGAGATCATTTGTAATCTTCACTAGGGCTGTCTCTGTGCTGTGATTGGGTCTAAATCCAGATTGGAATTTCTCATACATGTCATTTTTACTCAGGTATAAGCAAAGTTGTTGGGCCACAGCTTTTTCTAATATCTTAGAAATGAATGTTAAGTTGGAGATGGGTCTGTAATTAGATAATATGCTAGGATCAAGATTTGGTTTCTTAATTAAAGGTTTTATAACTGCTATTTTAAGGGTTTGGGGTACATGCCCAAGGCTAAGGGATGAATTTATAATTGTTAAAAGAGGTCTGATTATAATTGGGAGAATTTCTTTTAGCAATTTAGAGGGAATCGGGTCGAGTGTACATGTTGTACAATTAGCTGAAGGAAATTAGGAAAAAAAAATTTCTAGTTCAGGCTGTGGAAGTGGGTAGAAGGCTTCCAGCCTTTGTTCTACAACTAAGTTATGTTCTAAAGCAACTACATCAGGTGACGGCCATGTTTGATTTAATAAGCAGGGTTGGATTTGTTGTCTAATATTTTCTATTTTATTATTAAAATGGTCCATAAAAACATGACTGGTTAAAGATGTTGGGATCTGGGGTTGAGTATCTGCCTGGCTTTTAGTGAGTTTAGAGATCTCAGTAAAAAGGACTCTGGGATTGTTTTTGTTTTTCTCGATCAGCGAGGCCAGATACACTGAGCGAGCTTTAATGAGTGCCTTTCTATATTGATTAAGGCTGTCTTTCCACGCAGAGTGGAACACCTCTAGTTTGGTCGTCCGCCATTTACGCTCTAGTTTCCGCACTGTTTGTTTTAAGGTACGAGTTTGATCACTACACCATGGTGCGAGCCTTTTTTGCCTCATCATTTTATTTTTAAACGGTGCTACTTTGTCTAAGGTTGATCGAAGGGTATTCTCTAGATCGTTTGTTAATTTAATGAGCTCCGTTTGGTCTGACGGAGTGTAAGCTAAGGTTGATGGGGTGGGAGGTTTTTAGTAAACTGTACAGCTGTCACTGGTGTTATTGTGCACTTTTGTTGGGGAGACGAATTAACATTTTGCCTTAGATGTAGCTCAAAGGAGATTAGATAATGATCCGATATTACTGAGCTTTGAGGTAAAATATTTAGCTGATCAATGCCAACACCCAGGGTCAGGACTAAATCTAGGGTATGATTACAGTAGTGTGTGGGTCCAGTTATGTTTTGTATAATGCCAACAGAATCTAAAATTGATACAAACGCCTTTGTTAATGGATCGTCTGCTTTTTCAAAGTGAATATTAAAGTCTCCTACTATTATAACTTTGTCGCTGCACACTGCCAAGTCTGCAGCAAAATTACTAAATTCTTTTAAAAATTCAGAGTAGGGCCCTGGAGGCCTATAAATATTAATCAGTGTGAAAACATTTTTATTTGTGGCTGGATTTGATATATTAATGTAGATAATGTAATAATCTTAAAAGAAGTGAAGGTGTTACAGTGTTTTTGAGTTATATCTAGTGTATTCTGGTAGATTATGCATACTCCACCTCCTGCCTGATAATCTAGGGCTATGTACATATTTATAACCTGTGGGGGTGGCTTCATTTAGTGCTATATATTGATCAGGTCTAATCCAGGTTTCGGTTAGGCAGAAAACATCTAGTTTCTGATCACATATAATTTCATTCACGATCACTGCTTTTGAGGATAGTGATCTAATGTTAAGTAGACCGAGCTTTAGGTCTGAGGTGCTGCTGTTATCGTTGAAATGAGAGATTTTAACACTGATTAAATTATTAAAACGAGCTGATCTAGATATTCTATGTTTGGGTTTAATTCGGGGCACAGACACAGTCTCAATACAGTGAAACCTGGGTGACCCCTCAAAGCAGCTCGCAGAGGGTCGGTTTAGCCTGTCTGTCTGCGGCCTGGTCTCGGCTCTGGATTGTCAGCAGCTTTTTACACTCCTCTGCCGACTAACTAGCAGACTATGGGCTATGCTGCACGAAAGTAAGGCAGCACCCTCCCGCGTAGGTTGGACACCATCCCTACCTAAAGAACCAGGCTTGCCCTCAAACTTTAACCAGTTATCTATGAAGCCCACATGATTTTCGGAACACCACTTGGACATCCAGCGGTTCAGCGCTGTGAGTCGGCTGTAGGACTCAGCGCCGCGCCTCATTGGGATGGGACCAGAGCAAATTACGGCATCGGACATCGTCTGGGCCAGTTTAACCACCTCTTTAATATTATCCTTCGTAACTTCTGACTGCCGCAGACGAATATCATTGGCCCCTACATGAATCACTATCCTCGAATAGCTCCTGTTTGCTAACCGCTTAAGGTAGCCGCTAAAGTCCGGCGCTCTGGCTCCCGGTAAACAGCTAACGGTCACTGCTGGAGCCCCTAAAGGACGAGCTATTTTCACGTGTGGAACAGTAGAGTCTCCTATGACCAGAGCACTGTGAACAGGCTCCTCAGCGGGTGTTTCACGAATCGGGGGGGGGAGCGCGGTGTTCCGGTGGGCTAGCTTCGGCCTTAGCGCTAGCATTAGCCTTAGCTTTCTGGCTATGCCGCCGAGACCCATTTGCCCCGCTGCGAGGGCTCTAACGCTGGAGTGGGGAGGGGATGGGGTTCTAGCTCTCCCTGAGGCAGCCGGGGCTGCTACCAGTGACTCCTGCTCTCTATCCTTCAGTAACCCCATGATGCTCACCTCTAACTACTCCACCTTTTCCACCAGAGAGCTAACTAACTCACATTTAGTGCAAACACTATCATTATCACTAGCGGTGGGAAAAGGGTCTAGACTAAACATGCCACACTTCTCACACTCAAAAAGCCCAGCAACAGCCATAATGAAATACAAACTTACCTGGAGTACCTGTAGGAGTACTCCGCTTTTTGTTTTGTCTTTTTGATAGACCTGTGGACTTAGAAAACTGTTCAAAGAACGGCTCTGAAATCCCTCTATTGACTGTTTAGTTGTTTAACAGCTGTTTAAAAAAAGAAAACAAAAGAGATACAAACACTAAAACACCAAAATACGATGTGTGAGTAAATACAATGAGCAATATTGAGGCCCGCTAAAATTATGGATAGGTTTTTGCATGACAATGACAATATAGAATTACACTTACTTGCACATTTTGGGGTTTTTAACCAGTGATGTTTTATTTTAACTGGTTTGTGCATACTGAAAAAGTAACAGTATGCTATGATGTGACTATGTATGTATAATTGTAGTATTCCCATATTCTGAGCCATATAAATACTCTTCAGTATTTAGTTAATAGAAAAATAAAAACAAATATGGTTGAAGGAGTAGAACTTTGATCATATTTAAATCATTTGACTGTAAATCAATACAAAACACATGTTGGTGTTGTCTACTGTACAGATTTCCTGAATGTTATTATACAATATATGAATGTTACTATCCATAATTTTTGCTGGCCTCAATATTGCTCATTGTATTTACTCACACATCGTATTTTGGTGTTTTAGTGTTTGTATCTCTTTTGTTTTATTTTTTTGTTTGTTTGTTTTTTTTCTGAATTGTCATGATTTTATTAGATTTTAGTTTTGATTTTCAATGTCTAAATATTCTTAATGATCAAATTGTATTACTCTTTAAAATGGTTTAATTACATGATATTATGACATCATCATTATATCAATGGCATAAAATGGTCTTAAAACAACAATAATATAATTTATTGCAATTATTTCTGGGACTTGTTATCGTAACAGGCCTTTCTGGCAGTTATGGCAGTAACCTAACGATAATTAGGTTAATCTCACAAGGCTCAAGTAGGCTTCTCAGAGCTGCTGCAAATTTTCCACAGGGTCAGCTACCCCATTTTCCAACTACTACAGTAATATAGTTAGCGTGGCTATGCTTACCTAAAACAGAATATATTGTATATTGGTTATACAATAATTGTCTACCTTTGCTTTTCTCATCTCTGTACTGCATATGTATTTAAATTTAGTCAGATTGCTTATGGGGGACACTGCACATCACATTAATTCAACTAAAAGATGTTGATCATTGTTCATTATCGTTTGACCTTCCAAAAGGTCTGAGTTCCCTTAGTAGATTAAAAGACATTCATTGGCTTTTGACTATATGGTCTCTGACTCCTAACAGAGGCACTTTTAACTTCTGAATTAAGGCTGTTACAATCCAAGTAAGATCATTCTGATTGTGCAAAACTTAATCTAAATTGTGGTAGGTTGTGTATTGATGTATACTGTAAGGATCACTGAATAAAACTGTCAAATTGCCAAGTTCATTAAAAGAATATGTCTCCTTGCCCAAGGTGAAGTTTGTTTGATGAAGAATGTCCACAATATGAAAATGCAGAAAATATTTGACAAAGCAAAACATGAATTTGTGACACCCAAAATTCCCCACAACACAAGACTTAACTGTAACACCTCCACATAGTTTAGTTATAGAATGCTAAACTTAGTTTGTAAAGTTTATAAAATAAATTTAAATGCATTTTTGCATTCTTATATGGGAAGCTTTATGACCAGGCTATGTGAACCTGTAGCTCTATGCAAATAAGGTTTCAAACAGCTCTGTACACAAGATTTAATGACTGTCATGTTTTATGTTAAGTACCGTTTATTAATTGCATGAACAGAAAGCACTTAAGCTAACACTATTCTTCTGACACAATCATGAATGAAAACATATATACACATACATATTAGCCAAGGTCAATAGATCCTTGTTTATGTCACTGATGTCCACACAATCCATGTATAACCAATTTTTTTTGTTTTTTTATTTCCTCCACAGTTTGAAGCCTGTAGCTGCTCTGTACACTGTGTCAGTAATTCTGGGTGAATAGACCAATAGAAATGCTCTAAATTACTTGGAATAAACTCTTAGTTTAAGTTAAGTTCCATTTAAAGTTAAGATTGTTGCCTTCTCCTGTAAAGTCTTCATTTTGGAGATACATGTTTTTCCACAGGCCACATTGATATACACTATGCATACTGTATACTGACAGTTGATATTTATTATTTATTTCCTTGGTGTTAATAAATGCATAATTTATTTGTGTATTTATCATTTTAAATGAACACAATAACCTGTGATTTTATGAGATTTAAAATAACTGTGTTATTGTAACCATTTCCTGAACTCCCCTGGAGGAAGAACCAGTATTTTAATTTCCTATCCTGACACCTTGTTTGTCAGAAAATCAGGTGAGCTGCTGGTGGAACTGAACAAATCCGTACAGACATGACTGGAGTTCACAAAACAGTCAAGAACAAAATGTATGTTTTCTAATTAGCGCAAAAGATAAATACAATGCTAAAAACATAGACATTTGTGTCCACAAGTTCTGGTCTTAAGATGGGCAGCACAACTTTGGCATTTTGGGTATATTGGGTATATCAGCCACTACCTTGATGTGATGTTCAATATCTGTATAGCCTAGATAGTTGGGTAACTGTCATCATCTAGAGTCACCACTGCAACCCAGTCTTAGTGAAGGTGCTTCATGGTTTTTTGTATACAGAGCTTTTGTATGCATCACATTTTGTGCTGAATTAAAAAAAAGCATGTGTTCTAAGTTGTGTTGAGCTATTTAAACACTTCTTGTTTGATTGGTTTATTTCAAACAGCTGAAAGTTGCTACATGTTGCTAATAAACCTAATTTACAAGGAGAGTAGAGTAAATTTGGTTGCACCTATGTTTCAAAAGATTGTTTAAAATAGCTTAATCTGAAGTTAAAGCTGAGCAAAGTACTACAGAGAGAAGAAAAATATATATTTAATTTATGTTTCATATCATTCATAAAAAACACAACACATTTGCAATACAAACAATATGATCCAATTTAAAGACAAAGAAATATCACTTTCAAAATAAATTAGAAGCACAAACATCTCTTTCAAATACAAATGCTGTACAGGTACAGTATAAAATGTACAAAACAGTACAAAACTCTTTCTATAAAAAAAAAATCTCTCTACAGTTGCTGTCATTTTTTTTTCAAAAGTTAAATGCAACTGTTTATCCACACTGGCCTCTCTAAAGTGTATATAAAACAGTAATTAGATACACAATATATATTTTTTTCAGCATTATGTATTATTTGTACTTTTTGTTTTCTTTACTCATGATGGTGCTAGATATGCTAGGGGACAGGGGACTATGCATTTCCTTAGTAGATAAAAAGTCTCAGAGACTTCTTGGTCTTTGACGTCTTACATTTCGAAGTCTAACATCGCTGTTGGAGATGATGGAACTTGGAACTTCTGAATAAAGGCTGCTACAATCCCAGTCAGATATATTTGATTCTACAAAACTAAACCTGGCCTGTGGTTGGCTGGGCAATGATATTGACTCTAATGATCTCCTGCTGACAACTCCAGAGTCATCTGTAGGAAGACTGCCCGGGCTTTTTGCTGTCTTTCGTGTGTCAGCCTTTTCCGAGAGAATTTTATACCACTTTGGAGTGAAGTGACAGAAGATGACACCATAGCTGGAGACCATAATGGCAGAGATTTGGACAATAGGCCGCAATTCTTCTTGTGTGATAAAGACTGGAATGAAGCAAAGCCAGGCAAACAGGTGGATGAGCATGCTGAAGACTATAGGATCTGTCTCATTATCCCTCCCCTTGAAGGCCATTATAAAACATATCACTGCTAGTAAAGCAATGTAGACATGCATCGCACCAAAGCCATACATTGAGCCCTGAGTGCACAGGAGGTTCAGGGTTAATGGTTGAGTTTTTGATGGAGTCTCCTGAACATCAAGAGGATCAAATATCAGCCAGAAGATACAGACGAGAGCTTGACCAAGAGTGAGGAAGCTGATGATGACCAGAGGTTTGTCAAGCTTTCTTAGTGCACGCTGTCTATGTGGGCTAGAGGACATGAAAGCTATTAATGTGTAAAAAGCTTTAACCAGAATGCATGCCACACAGAGAGTGAACCCAAGAGCATACATGGTCTGCTGTGCCCTGCAAAGATGGATGTTTGGTCTGCCTAAGAAGACTATTACACTTCCAAAACTCACCATCAGCCCTAACTTCATTAAACAAGAAATCCCTAAGATGCCCCGTATGAGGGGTCTTTCTCTGTGTTGAATGAAGAAGATCAGTGAGAAAACCAGCAGCAGTATTCCTATTACTGTTCCAACCAGCACTACAATGGAATAAGCTGAAGACCACTCCAAAAACCAGATCTTCCACTCCTGGCATTGACTTGACCCTGGAAGAGACCAAGAGCCATTTGAACATTTTTTACAGACAGGTTGATCTGGAAAGAGAAAGAAAGAATAAGGAATTATTAAAAGGTCAAGTGGAGAATGTAAAAAGTGTTTCTTTTTTCAGTCTCAACCAGGTCTCCAATGGATATCCTATAAGCAATTCATTTTTTATCCACTGTGGGGGACATGAGTCTAAGACCTATAGGTCAGGCACTGTACTCTAAAGAGGACATCATTCACTTACTCTGTTAGCCATAATTATGGGGGTGTGGCTAACAGAGCACATGTACTTTCTTTTTTTTTAATGGCAAAATCACAGCTTATATGGCAAAAAGGTAAGTGAAAAAAATGAATGAAATGAAAAGAAAGAAGTGCTGTAAACCTCATACAAAAACAGTGTTTTACCATTTATTATCTATCAGGCTAATAATGTTGGAGTCATGCAATACACTAAAAGCGTGATGTGAACTTTATCTGAATTCTATGTCCTGTTAATGTCAGACAAAGCCAAAAGAAGAGTAAAACGAGAATGCCACTCCAAACACCCCACACTGTTAAAATATTGCAATGAAATCTTAAGCAAAAAAAAGCAAACTGGCCATAGTATTGATACACAGAATTCAGATTCTCAATGAAAATCTATAGTAGTGAGGAAAACTACTTTAGTCCCAGTGAACGTCAACCTTTACAAATAGTGCCTTAAGGACATAATACATGTATAGCTTACCCCACTTGTCAGAGTAGTATCCCTCAGTACAGTTAACACAGCTGTAACAACAGGAGCTACCCAATATGTTCTTCACTGTGCCAGGGGGACATAGGTCTGAACATCTGGTTATGGGCACCTAGAGGCAAAGAGAGAGGTTTTGTGGGAGGTAACCAGTCTCTTCTCTATCTTTCTTACTCTCTCTTTCTAGTTTTCTCTTTTGGTTCGGGAAATTCATTTCATTTTGGTTTTCCAGTTTGCCTGTCCCTTGGGTCAGTCTTCCCCTGGAATCCTTTTTTCATGTTCTTTGTTTTCTTTCCCACATTGCCACAGAACTGATCTGGGTTCATATCATCTGCTGTGTAGGCCCATTAAAGAAAGGCAAATCTAAAAGTAAAAAAAATGCTCCACTGTTGTTGTGCTTATCTACAAAACAACTAAAGCTTTCTTTACACGTATTCATTTTTATATTACATGCATTTTTATTAATGAACTTGTACAAAAAACAGCTGTTAAAACTATCCTAGTGTTGTTAATACTAACTACCATTACTACCTATAATAGGGTTAAAATGCCATTTCCAAACAATCTCAAGTCCATCATTCTATAATTAGAGATTATTTACATGTGAAAAACATTCATGACAATTGGCAATCCTGGCAAATTCACCCCAAGGTCAAATCGTACAATGCTCAGAGAAACTGCAAAAAATCCAGGAGCTACATTTCAGACTCTACAGGCCTCAGTTAGCATGTCTAATTAGCAAGTTAGCAAGCTCATGACAGAACAGTTAGAAAATGACTGAAGTATGGCTTGTTTGGAAGTGTTTTCAGGAGAAGCCTCTTCTTTCTACAAAGTGACATTTCTACAAAGTTTGCCACATTTGGCAAAAAACAAACAGCATGTCAGCTCAAATGCCTCATACATACCAACTGTCAAGCACAGTGGTGGAGAGGTGATTAATCTGGGCTTATTTTGCAGCCACAGGACCTGGTCACCTTGCAGTTGCTGAATTTATTAGGAGTCATTTTATTTAAGTAAACGTATTGTGGGTGTGTGCAGTAAATTGAACTAAGTAACATAGTGGATTTTGATGGAAATAAAATCACAGCTATACACCAATAACAATTACATTGCCAAACTTCACCATGAAAAAAATAATCCTGTATGAATATGATATGTAGATATTTAACTGAACTCAGTTCCTGCTTTGTGTTGGTATTCCCTGTGGGCTCACATGTGTGATGCACTGCTAGGTTTGAAGCCAAGACTGTCAGACAAAAAGGTGGAGGTGAAAAATCTGCTGGGGTTTGCACCCACACAATGAAATGAGAAAAAAGAGAAAACAGAAAGTATAAAACCCTTTATATAAATATATTTGATTCACATAATTTGGAAACACAACTATGCTGGATCTTTAAATACATTTTCAGCAGTATAAAATGAGTTAACAGTATTAATTCCACAGAAACATTTGTATGACTTGTGTGTAATACAATGATGCAATTTGAGTTGCATTAATTCATCTTACCTTGTTGTTGGACCATACAGTTTTGTTCTTGTCAATGTCCACTTCTCCGTTTTTTATGAGGTACTTTCCCACTACTTCAGATATTTTTTCATCCCCATGGTTCTTCCACATTAAGATATCATAGCCATTCTCAAAATCACCATTTTCATCGAAGGAGTATGTCTGATTATCCAAAGTGAAGTTCATCTTACGAAAAATGTCTATGAGCTGAGAATGTAGAAGCAGAATCTTTTTGTAGCAGTTGTAGGTAAAGTATTAATGTCAATTAATATAATATACATATTATATTTAGTGAAATGTATGAAAATAAAAGCAATAATAAATGGACACCAATCCAACTGGACATTCTCGGAATGAGTTCCATTTCATTTGGTTCACAACACCAAAGAAGGACATAGTAATCATTTTCTTAATATATTTAGGGGGATTTGGATTCTTCAGAACTTGTGAACATTTTGTAGTTATTCGAATTTTTGTGACAGAAATGAACACACATGGAAAAACACTTACAAAATGAAATAGAAATGTAATTGATAAACAGACTGCACAAGTATAACCGTCTTGCGAAGCATGTGGAGGAACCTTATACGGTGCGTTTTTAAAATAAAAAGGATTCTTTAAAAAAAGAATCTTTAAAAAAAGGATTCTTTAAAAGTTTCTTTAACACTGTAAAGTAATGAAAGGACATTTCAATGTGGGATCAGCCAAAGAACACTAGTTGTTTAGTGTTCAATGTGACCTTAAGGCAGATAAATTTACATTGAATGCAACACATTCTATGATTGTCACCTCATGTCAGATTGATGTCCCTCATATATCTATTAGTCTGTTATCTGCTAAATGACTAACAATAACAAGCAAAGCAAATAAATAAACTATTTTTATCTTTGATTTTTGATTTAGTAACAAAATGAAAACACAAATCTCACCTTCCATGGCAAGAAGTCTCTATCTCCAGAGCAGGCAGTGTTATTACATTTTAGGAGTGTCTTGATGGCGTGAGCTAAGGCATATACTGCCACTCTCTGAGTGTAGGCCTCTGTCGGATCCACAGCTTGGAGCAAATAGTCATCATTTGCCTCCTGAGGGTCTGTCACACTACAGGCTGAAGGGGACGTGTGCTCTGATTGCTGACTATAGCTGCAGTTAAACCTCATTTGCTTGTACTCCTTGATGAAATCATTCCTTGCCCCCGGGCCTGGCCTCAGATTCTGAAGGTAGTTCTCAAACCCTGGAATGTTCCCTGTGATGAAGTTTATGCCAATGATGTCTCCCACTTTGTTAATGTCCTTCATCTTCATTAAGTAACGTGCCATAGACCAGGTATTACTGGCAATCCAGGTACGATTAGTATTTGTCTTAATCATCTCTTCAAAGAGCATTTCCACCTGCTGAACTCTTAGGATAAGCAGCACAACAGTGGCATTGGAGGATCGGATTTGATGGGCCACCTCCTTAATGCACTGGTTCAAATTGAGGTAGTTTGGTACCACCTCTTGGAAAGCTAAACATATCTTCTCATTCTCTGCATGTATTAAAAAATTCTCAAAGACACCTTTACCATAGTCATCATCAAGGGTCACCACCCCTACCCATTTCCATTTAAAGTGACTCATGAGCTTTGCCAGTGCCTTTGTCTGGTGTATGTTACTTGGAATGACCCGAAAGAAGGATGTGTAGCGTAACTTGTCACTTAGGGCTGCTGCAGAAGATGTGCAACTTATCTAGAGTGAGAGAAATGGGACAAATGGATTTGAACTAATTCTCTTGAGGTTGATAAAAGTTGCCAGCCAGAAATTAAGCCTAGTCATGTCAATTAGAGCCATTGAATTTAATATAAGAACAAAATATTTACTTGGAATCAGCTGCACTCATTTAACATTTGTCCTGTTTCTGGCTGGGGATATTTTAACTTAATATTACCTGTGGAATCCTGTAAAGGCTGAGGAGTTTGGCCACAGGAATAGACGTTTCAGTGTATCTCTCCCCCAAGAAGACTTTCACAGGTGGATAGAAGTTTGAGTAGTCAGAGAGAACTGAAAGTGACCCATTAACTGCAAGCATTTGCTCCACGCAGTGCAAGGCTTTGACTGCATGAGCACATGGGTCACACATTAGATATCCAAGCCGAATCCCAGGAAGAAACCCAGAGTCATTGATCATTTCAATGGTGTGAATTGAAGCTAAAGCTTGCACAAAGGTTATTAGGTCGAAGCTGGAATAGAGAAAGACAAAAAGTGTGGTTCCAGTACTAAAAATGTGAGAGAGTCTATTCTTTTTATTCTTTATTATAAAAAAAAAACTGTTCATCACAATCAAAAAGAGACTCAACTGTCCCGTACTCACTTTATGCAGGTGGACATCTCTGGAAGGATCCAAGGCTGAACATCTTTTATGTTAAAGTGAACTGAACTCAGAATCCCGATGACAATGTCTCCAGGTGCATGTGCCCCACACATGGACTCTGTAACACTGCAGTGCACCCACAATCCCAACATCACAACCACCCCCAGCACACAAACACATTGACAAGACCCCATAGTGAGAACTCACTTTCTAAAACTGGAGATACAGGGGAAAGAAATGTGTCCGTGCGTTCTGGGAAACTGAAAGAAAAGACCAACAACAAAAGAAGAAATGTGTGTCTGAGCACATCTATGAAAAAGAATGCATGACGTTAGAGAACAGAACGACAACAAAGAGCAAATATGTGGCTGAGCATGTTCTGGGTAAAAGTCTAAATGTTCTGGGAATGTCTACTGAAAAAATATACTGCAGACCAGATACTCTAATTTGTTCAAATTATATGTATAATTTAGTTAAAATCCTACTTTCTGATTTAATAATAAATTATTTCTTTACCCAACAATGAAAAATAACATTCAAATAAAGTAAAAAGATGATTTTTTATAAAGACTTACATATTTATTTAGGAAAAAACAATATTTTCCTCTACACCCAAGAATAGTTTTTACTTTTGAATAAATTGGTTAAAACAGTCTAATTTTGTTACAGTTAATTTTATTAACTTTTTATACATTATATAATTAAATATATAATTATATATAATATATATAATTAAATCTTAATTAATAAGGCAAGAACAACTGAAAAAGTCCTAACACTTTAATTGAATATTTTGAATTTGCTTTTCAACTGAAGATGTTGAGAATCTCAACTGAAGGTGCATCACCTCGCATTTTTAAAATAAAGTTTTGGCTTTCATTCCTTAATTGACCCATTAATCTGCGATACAAACACTGACAGTATAATCTTGTAGTAATGCCAGAGTGGAGACTGCCATACTTAGCCAGCATATAGTCACACTCAGCAAAACAGAAAGTGGTAATTAGCTTTTACAGACAGGTGGACATCAAAACTTGGCAAGAAGTGATCTGATGTGCTGTCATGAAGTCACCTGTAATTAAAATCTTTGGCTTAAAGTAAAAATATTATTTTCTATAAAACTATTGCTTTTAAGTTCTCTTCAAAATGAATGGCATTTAATTATGAACAAACCAAACAAAACATTTGAACCAGAAATCATGTTTTTGATCAGACCAATGTAAAAATGCACTTGAGATAAATGACATGGTCAGTTCACTTTTTTCAGTGCATAGTAGAACAAGAACAAGTCTAAACCGCTGCCATTGCCTGAACATGTGATGGAGTAGAAGTTCACTGTAGAATTGTTTGGAGGCTAATTTCACATATTTTTATGCATCTGTGTAATTTACATTAACTTTTTTTTAACTCACATCAAGCCCTGGTGAGTTTTGTAAACAAACTAAATAAATAATGAAGTGATACACAAGGAACAGTTATTACAGAACAGATAAGTGTTATTCCAAAGAGCAGAGTTATTCTGTGTAATACACTTACTCAAATGGTAGTAGTATAACAGCCCAGCTTAGGGCTGAGTCAGCTGCAAGATCTGCTGTGGGCACCAGAGGGAAGCAGAGAGTCCCACCCTAGCGATCACCTACTGTATGATCCGCTTGCTTAATGAAAGTGCTTAGTCTTGAGTGCTGAGTTTTTTTGATTGAGTACTCTCACAATCTCGGCTTGTGGCTTGTAAATGCTCTTGAATTTTCTCTCTGGTCAGAACAGACCCATTTGAAGTTGATTTACTGTTTCTTTCCTTGAAAGTTTGCCAACCTTTGGTTCCACTGAGCCAGTTACTTTCTCCTGACACTCCTGCATTTGTTTGTTGGTTATCTTTACTTTTGTTCACTGAAACTAATTATTAAAAGGAACACAGTTAATCGTATGGTGCCTATACAAGGATTACTCTTTAAGGATGTGCAAACCAGAAACAAACTAGATACAATATTTAAAATATCAAAGATCCTGCCAAATCCACTTTTGGGACGGTATTTTATTTTGGGCTGGCATTTTTCTCTCTAAAAAACATTGTTCATTTATTCTGACTATCATGAGGTTCTCACACGGGCATCAAATCACTAAAAACATTTTGATCATTTTGATAATATTTTTGTATATTTGGTGTTACCAGTAAAACTCATGCCCTCACATTTTTCCTCACAACTTTTACATGCAACATCTACCAATTATTGTTCACCCTATATACACTAACACTAATGATCAGTGCACTTAAAGAGTGCTAAAAATTAAATGAACTTAATTTTAACTAAATGTACTTTTTAGGATATATTGTTTATAAACAAATAAACTATATTGCATTTTTAAAAGTGTGATCAAAGTTTACTTGGATGAAAGCACAATATTAATGTATTATTAATACATTTTATGTGTGTACATAAATATACTAGTATAGTTACAACATCTCAGTATGTTTTAAATACAATTAAATGTAGTTTTTTCACATGGGCAACGTGCATAAAAATACAAAATGTAAACACATTTTAATGCTTTTGTTGCCAGATTTTTGCTCATTGCACAGTTTCTTTTTTAGATATTGACCTAATTTCTATTATTGATTGGTCTGGGAGACCAATGTTTGTACACAGCTTTTTAATCAAATGTAATTTAATACAGATGTTTTCCCATTGGAATGAATGGGGTGCACACATGTGTGCAACCTTTTTATATTGATATTGATGATACAAACTAGTAACTCCCAACTAACCACATGGGGTAACACAGCAATGACTTGACAATATGCTAGAAATGTAAAGTTCAAAACGTGTGATGTTCAAGAGAACTTAAGTTGATAAAAGACCACAGCATTATGTGATAATATATGTATTATTTTTTATTACCTGTCAGAAATGTTATGTTTTACAATATATCACAAACGTGCTTTATAGACTGCTTTTTTAGAGGTCCTCCACTGAATCTCAATGGAAAAAAAATGTTTTGCTTTTAATCATTCAAATGGTTATTTTCATTGAAAAAACAAAGTATTGTACTTGTTTTTTCACATCTGGATGTTACAAAGGTCTTTTTACCCCATGCCCCCATAGTCATTGTGGTTCTGGTAAAAATGTGTAGTTTTTAGCAATAGTAATAAATCATGATGATTTGATGCTTTTAAATGTTATTTGAGCTCCTCTCTCACCTCCTGCATCAGATCAAATATTTCCATAGTGTCCTTCTCTTCCCTTTCAAATACCTTTAGTGGATTAGTGATGTTACAGGCAAGCTGTCACATTACGAAGCTTTAGAAAGCCAGATTAACTGTAGTAACATCTGCACTAGTTCAGGTTAGCACTGGTGCCATGTAATGTTTTTTCATACACATTTAAAAAAGAGGAGTGAGAGAGAATGAATGAAGGGTTTTGCTTGATGATGAAAAACATAATACTGAACTACAGCCATTACACTCATTACAACTAGAGGATAAAACACAGTAAAACCCTGGAGCTTATTTTAGTTGTCAATATCACAAAAAATGTGAAAAAAATGTTGTGATCAGATTTGACGGTGGCTCTGCTCTCCTGTGGATGGCATTGGCTGGGTTTGGGTTTAAAGGGATGAGTCAATGACTGATCCTTTATAAGAATGGTATCTTTCCGAATTACATTTTCCCCTGACCACAGAGCACTAGGGGTCACTGAATGATATGACACACTGGTATGTTGGTGTGCCAATTTTCCCATCCATTTGCACTTAAGACAACAGAAACAACTCACAATATGCAGATGGTAAAGGGAATTTTCTTTTGGGTACTTTCTACTTTCTGATAAGAAATAAGCTGTTTTTAGACATAAAAAAACATACACCCTGGTGATAATTGGCCTGAAAATGAGAAACCTCTATATAGAAAGGCTTTGGCTGATATCCATACTCTGACACTGATGTATGTGATTTATAAGCCTTAGTGTGCAGAATACTAAGAATGAAGGGTGTCTTTAAAGGATTTATACTGCATGAGCAGGGAAAGCTGTCCCTTGCTCCCAGAGGAATCAAAGTACAAGTCAAAGTATGTAATCCAATCTTAATATCTGCTCCCTCAGAGTGAAGTCATGCAGGTCGCAGCATATAAGCCACTTTTATTGCCTGCTTCTACTGAGTGTTCATCCTGACCTTTTTTGCTTCTGTTTCTGCTTCTGGGAGAAATCTTATTCAAGCTCTCCAGTGATCTCACTGTAATTTTGAAATGCTGTTGCCACACACATCTTAAGGACACATAATATATAAGCTTCCTGCACACCTACAGGCTTGGATCTCAAATCTGACATCAGTGGAATTGACCCAAGTTAGATCTCAACAGTGCCTGGCCCCGAACATTGCCATCAAAACTTGATCCTGTTGCTGACACAGGCATTCGGTTGAGTAAAGACAGCTTGTATAATGTGGAAATACACTGCAGGCAGTTTGTGGAGGTTTCAGCAGCATAGGGAATCTTGCGTACCCTGAGAAGCCATAACATGACAGTAGTCCTGGATTCTGTGGCTTGGAATGATGATAAATTCATGAAAGAATATATATATTTTGTAGAAATATATTTTGAATTATTATTTTGTATTTTACAGTAAAGATCTGTCATTTAAAAGGGCAGTAACAGTCTATGCATCACCAGAGTTTATTGCAGACTTTAGCTTTAGGTAATGGTTCTAGACTGACATGCGACCTCTAATTGATGTAATCTTTTTATTCTGTTCTGAACATAGATGTTTTGACCGGGTAAAAGAGTGCTGTGGTGTTTGATCCTTGAGGTATTCTGACCAAAGCTTATCACAGATTTTTTATTAAAACCCCAGAGAGCCGATAACTTGTGAAAAGGGATTTTAAGTACCAGTGTGTAAAAGAAAAGATTACAACACACTAACCCAAACACACTCAAAAATAAGACGCTACTACAGCAGCATCAGAGCTAGCAATGTAAAATGTAAAGTGCATGTTTGTTTCTATATGAGACGAAATGTGCTGAGCTGTGGTGCTTCAGAAGTAACTCAAGAGGTAAAGGGACATAAACCCCAAACTGTACGTTTAGATTGCCTCAGCTATTCTGCTGTGCGCATAGTAGCTCTGTCTATCAGTGAGATTAGATCAGAACCTCTAAATGACTGTGCCAGTAATGCCAATAGAGGAGAGATGGGACATAATTTGCAGGTCTTACAAGGGCAGTCTCAGTACTAGGTAATGAAACTAAAGCTGAAAGAGCTCACTGAGATGTGTTCTGAGAGAAATGCCTGAAGCTGTGCAACATTTCCAACACCTTCTCTAGAAAAGACAGGTTATTATTATGGACAGGCCTGTAACTGTTGCCAGGTGCCAATGCCAGGCTTATTTATCCCTTAATGCAGCAAGACAAATTACACACTAAGGTGTATTATTTAGTAACTACAAGGACTTCTGCACAAACTGGTGGGGCTATTCTTTGGTAATAGAAGTTTGGAATAACACTTTGAGCTTGTTGGCAGTTCATTGGCTTTTTAAAGGGTTAAGAACAGATGTGATGGTTGCAATATAATAAATAAAAGGGTTACAAAGCAGTGCCACAGAATAATCATTTTTGGTTCCATTAAGTATCATTTTTGTAACAGTGATGTGTGGAGAACTCTTTAAAGTCAGTGTAATTTTGTTCACCAATTTTACAAAAATGTGTTCTAATGAAAAATAAAGAAATTATTTTTTCTGTGGTATGCCCCTAAAGTTGGTAAAGCTACACTGATAATAAAATGTTAAGCTTGATTGTAATAATAGTTAATGACAAATGTGTTATTTGTTTGGCCAAAGTAAATATTGGTCGGTGTTTTATTATTATTATTACACTATTTATAGTGTGAATAGTTCATATAGGCACATTATTTGCAGTAGTCTGCAGTATTGTATTCAATGGCTTATTGCTGCTGTTACATTGCAAATGTGACACTACGTCCTGGAATAACCGGTTGTGTGTGTATTAAAATTTACTTTGAATTAGACTATAAGAATGAAACACCAAGTAATTATGAAATTATCATGCCAAAACAATCAAATTAAACGATGGCGGAATTTCATAACATGTTTAATGTGAAGAATTCTTATCAAAATTGCTTTGAAATTAGATATTAATAGCCTTGGTCTGCGATGGCACATGTGTGTGGGTGTGTGTGGAGATATTTGGGTGGAATAGGGTTAATGTATACGCTGGCTGTGAGGGATTGCACCCTTGACCGGAACGTGGCGGGATGGATTTACTACTACTTCATTAAAATGAGTGAATGGGTGAGTGAGTAACTGTGTGTGTGTAAGTGAGAGAGAGAGAGAGAGAGAGAGAGAGAGAGAGAGAGAGAGAGAGAGAGTAAGAGAACAGTCTGAGCAAGGATAACATAAATATGACAACAAATTCAAAGCTAAAAAAATAGTTTCCCCATTAAAGTCAACACTTTAAATGGGCCATAAAAATGAAGTGTGGTGTTCTTCTGTCATGATGTTAGGAGGGTTGTGTATGAGCCCCATTCAACACAGCTCCCTCTATTGGCTTTATTCAATCCAACATTCAATAGCTCAGTACATCCAGTAAAGCTACAGCCAATACGTCACTGTGCAATATAGATCCTTCTAATATAGCTCCATCCAATAAAGCTCCATTTAATACAGCGAGATCCAATACAGCATAACCCAATACAGCTCCATCCAATATAGCTCCATTTAATACAGCTCCACCCAATACAGCTTCATCCAATACAGATCTTTCTAATACAGCTCCATCCAATACAGCTCCTTTTAATACAGCTCCACCCAATACAGCTTCATCCAATACAGATCTTTCTAATACAGCTTCATCCAATACAGCCCTATTTAATACAATTACATCCAATACAGCTCCATTTAATACAGCTCCACCCAATACAGCTTCATCCAATACAGATCTTTCTAATACAGCTTCATCCCATACTGCCCTATTTAATACAGTTACATCCAATACAGCTCCATTTAATACAGTTACATCCAATACAGTGCCATTTAACACAGTTACATCCAATACAGCTCCATTTAACACAGTTACATCCAATACAGCTCCATTTAATAGTCACATCCATAACAAGCTCCACCTAATATAGCTCCAACCAATACAACCCCATTTAATACAGTTACATCCAATACAGCGCCATTTAACACAGTTACATCCAATACAGCTCCATTTAACACAGTTACATCCAATACAGCTCCATTTAATACAGTTACATCCAATACAGCTCCATTTAATACAGCTCCACCCAATACAGCTTCATCCAATACAGATCTTTCTAATACAGCTCCATCCAATACAACCCCATTTAATACAGTTACATCCAATACAGCTCCATTTAATAAAGTTACATCCATACCAAGCTCCACCTAATACAGCTCCATCCAATACAGTGCCATGTAAGACAGTTACATCCAATACAGCTTCACCCAATACAGCTCCATTCAATACAGCCCTATTTAATACAGTTACATCCAATACAGCTCCATTTAATACAGTTACATCCATACCAAGCTCCACCTAATACAGCTCCATCCAATACAACCCCATTTAATACAGTTACATCCAATACAGCTCCATTTAATACAGTTACATCCATAACAAGCTCCACCTAATACAACTCCATCCAATTCAGATCCTTCTAATACAGCTCTATCCAATACAGCGCCATTTAAGACAGTTACATCCAATACAGCGCCATTTAAGATAGTTACATCCAATACAGCGCCATTTAAGACAGTTAAATCCAATACAGCTCCTTTTAATACAGTTACATCCAATACAGCTTCACCCAATACAGCTCCATTCAGTACAGCCCTATTTAATACAATTACATCCATGCAGCTACGTCCAATACAGAACCATTTAATACAGCTTCATTCAATAGAGCTACATTAAATACATTTATGTCCAATAGAGCTCCATCTAATACACCTCCAACCAATACAGCCCCATTTTATACAGCTCCGATCAATAGAGCTCCATTACATACATTTATGTCCAACAGAGCTCCATCTAATACACCTCCAACCAATACGGCAACATCCATTAAAGCAGCATCCATTATAGCAGCAAAAAAGGGCAGGTCCATGTGTGCATAGAAAATCACAGCTAATGTAAATCATCCAACTATGACTTCATCTCCAACACATCCTAAAGATACTGGATCTCCAACACTCCAAAGAACCCTCCCAGGCTTTGCTGGGGAGCTTAATACCCCTCACTATAGTGGCCATGGTCATGTATGTTTGCTTCAGAGTGCCCGGCTCTCTTGGTCAGCGCTTTTTAATGGAGACTACACACATGGAGAAGCAATCAACCAGCAAGGACCACGCAATAGCTACCATATTTTACTTTATACCTTAGAAAAGAAAATGTATGGGACGAAAAAGAATATGGATAAAAAAGGAAAAAAAAAATTTCTGACGAAAAAGGTACTTTGATTTCTAGCTAGACACCTCCGACACAACATTTATGTTGAGGGGTGTGTTTAACTTTAGTAGTAGGGGTGTTACATTTTTAGTATAACATTACATATATAATAGAAAAGGTGTTGATGCTTATGTAAGCACATTTTCTAGGTTTAGGTTATGTTTTAATAATGTAACATTTAAAATCTTTGATAATAAAGATGGTGTCTAGATGTGTATTGGGAATGGTATCTATTAGTGTTAATGCTGTCCTTTCAAACTTATTGTATCTTATTTGGTATAAGATATAGAAATGTACAACCCATAAAAAGTGGAACTAGAAATATCTGGATTTTTAGCCATCTGTTGAGTATTTAAGCCAGAGTTTTTAATACAGAGCACCGGTAATGATGCTCTGTATTGGAAGATACTTATAAATCTGGTAATGGAATCAGAAAGAAAAAAGTGGTATAGGTGCATCCCTAGTAGCTATGAGTATTGCTTTTAATGTGTACGATATTGTTTTCTATAAAATACAGAGAGGTATGGCATATTGGTATTAGTATACCTGTGGATTTTATTGTCTATCACCTGAAACTGCTGGATCTGATGAAAAAAGTGGATCAAAGAAAAAAGAATCACATCCTGATACAGCAGTAGCTGTAACTCCCCACAATGAAGGATATTTACCACACACACTGCCTCAGTAAGTCATACCATCCACTAAATAAGTGTTCTCTTCGCGTCTCCATGGATTTCCTTCAGGTACTCTTCCCAAAAAAACATGGCAGTAAGTGGATTGGCTACGCTAAATTGCATGGCCAATTGTGTGTGGTACCCTATGATGAACAGGCGCTCTGTCCAGGGTTTTTTCCTGCCTTGAGCCCAGTGACTTCAGATAGGCTTTGCACCCACCACGACCCTGATCAGGACAAGCGGATAAGAAGATTAAATGAAAATGAAAATCCGTTGAATAGCACCAGTCACCCTGCACACTCACTGTTCGGCTTTCTTTTATCAGAGAAACAGTACAGTACAGCTGTCGGACTAGAGACTAGTTTCCAGGGAGCTTGACAACCACCCACCAGCCAACTAGCCCACTTCACTGTAGATTTCATAATAGACATTTACACACATGATAATAGATAATTAACCACTTCCTACCTGTTACAGACATTGGTTTAGATGCCTGCTGCAAATGGATGAGCACTGCAGTGATTTGTCCTTTATTTTTATGTAGTAGGGAATTTGGGGGTTTGGAGTTTGGTTTCTGGTTGTTAAAACCTTTTGTTTAAAACTACCTTCTAGAGAAAAACTACAAAATAAAGTACTAAACTCTAAAATGGCTAGGCACTCAGGGAACATGCAATGAACCAAACATTGGCAAAAGTAACAGTGACACAAACTATGTAATCCTAATACAGACAGGAAATTTACACACTATTACTGACAAACAGTCCACATACAGTGCATAACAATTGTTCAATCATTTCCACCTCCCTGATCACTTCAATTGCACACCTCAGCTCAGGTTTTATTTCAACAAAATAAAAGAAACAGTAAAGACATGAGATGGTAAAAATGACAAAACATAGCCTCCTTGATTTAACACTTTACCTCACTACTGCTGTACAGTATTTCTGTACAGTATTCTGTAACAAAAAACACAGACCTATGAGCATATAGCTCTGTCTTTGTGTTAGAACCTAGTTGTGCACTGGGGGACTATCTGCACAAAACACACACAGGTTAAAATCCATGGCTTTAAAAACAAGCCAAGTTAATTCCAAACAATATCTCTTTACATCTCTTTAGTGGTTGGTGTGGCGCAACAGATAACACCACCACCTACCATTGCGTTACAACAACACCATGTGGGAGACCAGGGTTCGATTCCCGGTCTGGGTGACTATGCTGCGCTACACCAATAAGAGTCCCTGGGCAAGACTCCTAACACTACATTGGCCCACCTCTGTAATACGAGTTACCTTGTAAGTCGCTCTGGATAAGAGCGTCTGCTAAATGCCATAAATGTAAATGTAAATGTTTACATACCTAATTTCTTATTGCTGTCGATTTTCTTGTGTCCACATCATCATCCTGTCCGATCTCGACCAGAGGAGGATGGGTTTCCCTTTTGAGTCTTGGTTCCGCTCAAGGTTCCTTCCTCTAGATCTGAGAGGGTTTTTCATTGCCAAACAGTTGAAGTTTAGCTCAAACTAATTCATACCAGGAGTAGCCCAACATCATCTCTCATTAGTCTCATTAGCTACTTTCAAGTAATAGAAATGTAGGCACAGATTGGAAATGAATTACTATTGGAGGATGTAGGTGTACTGTAAGTGGACCTTAGGAGAGACATGCAAGATAAATGTAGGATATGGTGTCAATGGGCTTTAACAGTAGGCTCCTGTATGTGTATGTGAATGCAAAGGCCCACACGAATTACTGTGCAGCAGCAGGTGGAGCAAGAGAGCCAAGAATGACTTTATCTCCTTGAGAGAAAGAGAGATACAGTATGTAGAGAAAGAAAATATATAGTGTCATAAAAAGTGATTTCACTTCCACAAAAGTCTTGAGTGTTACCCTCTACTGAGACTATTATTTTGTTTATTCGATCAGCTCACAAACTGCTTTCTCTCTCTCTTTCTGTGGTTGTGTGTGTGGGGGAGTACACAACCCAATGCAGAGCCCTAGATTCACAGACAAATTGTATCTTGCATTTATGTGCTCCAGACCTTGCTTACTAAATTGTCATCTTGGACATCAACTAACATAACAGTAGAGCAACTCTGCAATGTGAGTAAATACTTCAACATGCAGTGATGTGACTGATGCAGGAGGAAGGATTGCATTTAGATGGTGACACAGCCACTGTTTCTTTCTACTGTTATATGTATGATTGACCTCTATTCTCTCTCACTCTCTCTCACAAAAAAAGAATTGGTTGAACTAAGCTCTTTCATACATGGTGTCTAAATACACAGACAGTTCCACAGCCTTTTAATTAAAGTATTTTTTCAGTCTGCTCTTAGTGATAAAAAGCTAATCTAAATCCATCCTCCTGCAGTGAAATAATAAATTCAATAAAAGTGAAAAATATATATCAACTTGAGTAGAGGAACAGATTAGCAGCTTAATTAGCTCCTTAAGTCTTGACTAATTTCTAGACTTGCAGTGGAACTTCTTAGTCCATCCAGCTTCTCTCAGAAAAGGAACTGAAGTGTGTTAGACTCCGTTCTTCTCTTTTTGGATCCCTCTGGTGTAAAATAAAACACTAAAGCATAAAAGTGAGAAGAGTGAGCTACAGTAAAACGGTTCAGGAGCTGAACCAACACAAACAAATTAACCCCAGAACCCCAGAGCTCAGGTAAAAGTAGAATATACCTTCCTTCATTCAAATCTTTTTCAAAATAATTGTTATTTATTATTTACTTAATTGCTGTTATTTCATTGACATTAGCGTTAACATTTAATACTGTTCTACACACAGCTGCTGTAATCTCCATAGAAAAGCACTGACCAATAGAATGAGATGATCTGGTGCATGTATGAGTTCAGTGATCTGGGTATAAAACTCCCCAGCATTGGGCTGTGGAGCAGTAAGTGTATGATTTCACTAATGCTGACCCCATCAAATGCTCTCGTGTGGCCTTAATGCAATCAGATCACAGCATTTTTTCAAAATCTATATTAGGAGTAAATTATTCTAGAAGACTAAAACTATTTTGTGGTAAAAGTCAATGAAAGGTCAATGAAGAATACAGCAACATTACTTGTCCTGTTAATTATTACAAGACTGAGTGTAAAGTGATGTAGAATTGGAAGACGAGTGTTTGGGCGAAAGAGAACATAAATTTCCTAAATATAATTGAGCACTTTAAAATATGAGACCACCACCTTACACAGCTCATTACTTGCTTATTTGTGCCTGAAAGTCAATGGTGCAGATGAGGTCGGAGACACCTTGCTAGCACTGACACAAAGGCTCCTATTTAAATGACAGGCACGTACTTCGATTCCAACACACCACAATTTACTGACATGCACAATGCAACTCATTTTAATCACACATTTAATAACACTACACTTAAAAGAACATTTAGCACACAGTGCATGACAGGCATCCTCTGCCTTTCAGCCAGCATGGCTCCTCCCCCATTTACTGCAGCCAGGACTCTCACCTGATTCCCATCTGATAGTAATAAGCTGGCATATCTGTGAAGGAACATAGAAAAAGATAGAGGCTGTCTCTTAAAACATGTTCTTGTGTATTCTTCCGCTCTCGTGTTCTTGCCTGACGTCATCTTTCACTGCCCGAATTGCATATTCAAGAACGCATTTACCAAGAATGGTTCCTGGATGCGTTCTTTCTCTGCCCTGAAAACTGAGAATACATCGTTTGGTGACTTGCTAAAGAGAATAAACCGAAATACTCTGCAGTCATTGCAAATGTAGCATTGATACAATGGCAGAAGACCCTAGTTCTTTCATTTTAAATAAACCATGTTGCTCAGTATCAGTAATTCACCCCACATTTGTTTTTTTAGACCAAAATAAGAATATATGAATAAAAATAAAAATAAATGATGCACCTGGTCCTGCTTTAAAAAATGTGGTGAGAAATCTGTAGCAAAGCCGTCAAATCTTAGTTCATTTAATCAAAACAATGATTGTTTGTTGTGTGGCTTGTATATACCCTCCTGTGGTAGCCTAACTGCTGAGTGCACTGCATTCTGCAATAGAAAGTACACAGCACATCTCAATAGGTGTCCTCCCTCCTTGTATTCTTGTAAGTTTGTTCTTGCAAAGTAACTCCCAAGAAGTTCTTCCCAAGACATACTGTCTTCCCATTCTTGGTATTGAGAAACTGTCATGGATGGTGCATTTAATAGAAACAGTTAGCAGAAAAACACAACAATCAGGTAAATACAACCCAAAGGAACTAAAAGCAATAAAGATATTGAGACCAACATAAACCCAAAAATGTCATGAAATGCATGATGTGAGAAAGAGATGCAGAGACATGATGTGAGGACAGAAGAGCCCACGCCATACAGGTTTACAAAATGAGATCTTTCACTTAGTCAGCACTGTCTCCACTATGCTTAAAGCATCTACTATTATTAAACTCTTACATTCCTTAATCACATTGGAATCCTCCACTGTTTTCTCTCCTCCTTGATTCCTTTGCGTGCATTTAAAGAACTGATCGATTTCCAGGTCATGGCCTGAAGGACAGAGGAGAGCTAAATCAAGGGAACAGCAATTAGACTCCATTAATAACTGTGTTTCTAACAGGAAAAAAAAATATTTTGATAGATTTTTTTTACTGTTTTAGGACATTGGCAAAGAGTCTTTTGGCAGGGTAGCCTCTTACTATTCATGTTACACATCAAATAATCAAATACATTTTTGTGCAAGTGTAGCTAGATAAACACATGAAGATGAGGTGGAATGTGTGTATTTTTGTTTGTGTGTTCATGTCCCCCATTAGCTGACACACTTCAGCTGAAACCTGTCAAGACAGTCTTCAGTGCAAATATTGCCAGATGTCTGAACACCTCGCTCATGAACTTATACAATGATGGAACTGAAATAATGGTTGATAATGGTGATTATTTTACAGCCGGTCAGAAAATGAGAGTTAGAAAGAGAGAGAATGGAGTGAGGAGAGTGGGAGTTAAGAGAAAACGAAGAATGTGATTCAATCTGTGTAGTATAATGGAACAATGTTGCTATTAAGAATATAGCTTTTTACTGTGAATTAATAGTGAAATCAATGTTAAAATGGAATAAGCATTGAAATGGTATGATATTGTACAGCCTTCTCAATAGAACATAGCCAAATCTAAAAGCACAAGTCTTTAAGAACAGGTTTCTCAATTTTAGAGACAGAAGCCTTCTCATTTCAAATAATGAAATTTGACAACCATAAAGTGAAGGGTTTCTCCAGGCTGTCACATAGATACAGGCAGAAATGAATGAGAAAATGAGCTGAGGACTCAGAGCAGAATAACAAACAAAACACATATTCACACCTATATCTAACTATTAGGTTAGACAGCATAGACCTCTGAAGTTGCCATATTTTACAGTACACCTTTCAACTGATGGGTATTTGGAGAACCATGTATGTAATTGAGATTAAATGTGTGAATTTAAAGGGCATTAATAAAATTTAAGGAACCTTAATGCAATAGTTCTAGGAAGAAGGCAGTGGTCCACAAACCAGTCCACAGGGCCCCCATATTGTCCACATTTTTTGATCTGTTTATTTGTGTTACAATAGAGACTCATCAATGAGGTAAAAAAACAACCCTGAGTGACAGCCAAAGATTTGAAGACATCATTGGTAAAGGCTAACATCTGTGTTCACGAGTCTACAGTCCCTAAAACCTTGAACAAGCAGGGTGTCTGTGGCTGGAATTCCCAAGTGTATCCAAAAATTCTACAAGATAATGTGGACATCAGCTGTCTGTACATTAGCTGAAACTCTGCAGATTTTGGGTAATGCAACCGGACAATGACCCAAAACACCGGAGCAAGTCCACAACTTGATCCACAGCTACAGGAAGCACCTGGTTGAGGTTACTGCTGCCAAGGTGGGGTCAACCAGCTATTCATTCCTAATAATAACTTTTTCTTCCCACTGTGAGTAGCTGGTGGTGTTGTATAATAATAGTGTTCAGGTTTAGTAGACACACATGCAACAAAGTTTCAAAGTATAGCAGTGTTTCCACTTTTTTAATAATTTCATAATCATCTAGGATCTACAGACACTAGTATCTACAGACACAAACACACAGAAGAAAACATATCAGGTTTGGAACATGGTTCAGAGCCGTGATGTTTAAAATATGGGTATGACACCCAGCTAAATAATAATACACAATATCAGTGATCTGTTTTACTCCAGATGAGTGCTACAAAATAGAGGTTTCCAATCCAGTGCAGGGTGCTATACATTATGGCTTTGTGTTATGGTGGCATGTGCCTTTGTTCTTTACAAACTGAGAATATTCCAACAATTTTTAATGTAATTAAATTGAGCTCTGCTCATACCATCCGCCTTGAGACAGTAGAATGCCTACAGATAC
The DNA here is from genome assembly GCF_030463535.1 of Salminus brasiliensis. Taxonomy (NCBI): domain Eukaryota; kingdom Metazoa; phylum Chordata; class Actinopteri; order Characiformes; family Bryconidae; genus Salminus; species Salminus brasiliensis. The sequence goes on from NC_132878.1 coordinate 68,183,304, forward strand.
CATGCAATTACAACAATAACTGCCTGTGATACAGGTTATTACACTAGCCAGAGACCCTTCAACCATCCTTTTGTGCTCCTTTCATGTTTTTGTTTTTCTCTTTTCGCCTGCTTTCGCTGGCACACGAGCCTGTTGTTTTAATTATGTTCAGATCTTTGGAAAAGCGTTATCACATGGTGGATGCTGCTGACATGAAAAGCTAATTAAAGGATTTTAACAAGTAGAGAAAACAAGTGGGGTAAATGTGAGGTGTCCAAAAATACTTGCATTTTTGTATGTGTGTGTGTGTGTGTGTGTGTGTGTGTGTATGTGCATGTGCATGTGTTTGTGTGTATGTGTGCAAAAGGCAATAGTCTAAAGCCATATGGAAACTGAATATAGTGAAAGTATGGGTACAGTATCACAATCTAACTCAATTAAAAGATCAGATACTGTACTATTGTGAAAGTATGAGTACTGTATCACAATCTAACTCAATTAAAAGCAGAAACTGTACTATAGTGAAAGTATGAGTACTGTATCACAATCTAACTCAATTAAAAGAGCAGAAACTGTACTATAGTGAAAGTATGGATACTGTATTACAATCTAACTACATAATAAAACAGATATATATATCCAAAAATATACTAAAGTCAAGTTAAAAGATAAATTAATGTTTACACACAGTGTTTTTTTTTTTGTTTAGTGGTATGTGGCATTACAACACAAATAAAATTTTACACTAATATGAATTACAATGGATAAATAAACATTTGAAATTTAGTTGAGTAAATATTATTTTTTTACTACATTTGAAGTGTCTTTTTGAATGCAGCTTAAGTAAAGTCTTTCACACTAGTTATAAAGATGTTTCTCAAATGAAAAAATTGTTCATGCTGAATGAGTCAAGGGACTTTCACATATTATCATTGGTCAGTAAAACGTAGTGTGCTTAGATTAGATAACAAAATTTAAACAACTGAATTCACAGCCATAAGATCATTACATATTATTCCAGAGGCAGCAACCTTAAAGAAAGTTATAGCACATCATGTATCACGTCTTATTAATCAGGACTTGTTTCTGTAGCTTTTCACAATAAGTGAAGTTATTCAGTGTTAGGTTTCTCTAACACTAAGAGCTACTCTGAGAGAATTAGAGCTACAAGCACCTCTTGCAGTGCTGCAATTTCCAAGCAGATCTGTGATACCACAGAGCAATTTGGTCTGCACAGTTTCTTATGACTGTTTTTTAAGCCAGTGAGATGTGAACCCGCAGTGAAAGAGCATGTTAAAACCTGAGTTGGCTCTGAGAGGTGGACTAGACGGGTGTGTGCATGCTGAACAGTCCAACAGTGGACCATCTGTCACCATGTAGAAGCCCAAAATCTGTAGTCTGATCCTCAAGAGCTGCAGATTGAACTAATTCCGCTGTCAGATATAACCATGACTATACCAGGTTAAAACCATGCATCAACAGTACTTGTCTCATGTATCATATTAGTAATGGAGTCTTCCTTTTAATAATGTTTATTCAAATGATCAAGATGACTTCAGTATTTACAGAATAATTCATAGCAAATACTGCATTTTTATACATTCTATAAATGTAATTATGCAAGTAGATAATCTGTGGATTTCATTTATTACCTTTACTTTGAATGTAATTCTTTACTATTCTTGAACTATTGTTAATTAATCATTGATTAAATCAACTTACTATTTATTAAGCATTAGTTATTACTTACTAATTCATAACATATAACATAGCAATTAGTATTTAAGTACACTGTTAACTGATGGTATAGTTAGTAATTAGAACTTGTTAAATCTGCCCTGCACACTGTCCTGCTTATTACACTGACAATAAACAGTAGAAGTCACATAAAGATAACTTACGAGCTTACTATACTTACTCTGATCAGCCATAAAAGCAAGAGGACATTCAGTCCTTGAAGGTGATGTGTTAAAAGCAGGAAAAATATCAAACCTGGCAGCATAAAAAAATCTACAGTGTATGTATTTTGTTGTTGTTCATTTAGTTAGTAAAGCAACATAAATTATACAAAAAATAAATAGCATGAATAGTGGTCAAGTATAAGAATCTGAGTGACTTTGACAAGGGTCAAATTATGCTGGCTGATTGACTGGGTCAGAGAGCACTTTCAAAACGGCAAATCTTGTAGGGGGGTTGTTGGTATGCAGTGGTCAGTACCAAAAGTGCTTCAAGGAAGTCATCCAATGAACCAGTGACAGGGTCATGGGCACTCAAGGTTCACTGATTTTGATCCATGGAGTCCCCACTTCACAAATTACAGGATTTCAAGGATCTGCTGCTAAAGTCATTGTTCCAGATACCACAATACACCTTCAGAGGTCATGTAGAATTTATGCCTGGATGGGTCAGAGCTGTTTTGGCAGCATGAGGGGGACCTACACAATATTAGGCAGGGGGTCTAATGTTAATACTGATCAGTGTGTGTCATTTCATGTAAAAAGGAAAATACATAAATAAAGCTTGATAAACCTTGATGTGCCAAACAAGGCTGCACACTGAAAGTGTATCAATAAATCTGTCATTAAGAGGTCATTCATGGGACTAAAATTCTCTAGTTGCTTTATGGTAAGTGTGAATATTTTTTGGAAGTCTAGTAGGTAGCAGGTAATAAGTAAATGCACCATAAACTAATGAGAAACTACTTTAACAGCCTATACGGTAAGTAGTTACTAAACACTAGGTACTAAATCAGTTTGTGGGTGAACAGCAAAATAATACATCAAATATGGATAATTAATGATTTATTAACAATTAATACATAACACAATTACAATCCCTAATGTAAAATGCAGATTTCTTTTCTTTTTGCAAATACCTTCAATCAATCAATTTTAAAGCATGGTTAAATATGTCCTTTTTAACTTACAGACACTAATGTCTTAATTTAAAGTTTACTGCAACATTATTCTACATAAAGATTTGCTTTCCTTTCTACAATCTGAAAAATGGCAGTGGGTATTTCTGGTGGCTCTAACACAGCAACATGGGAGTAAGAACAGTGTGAAGATCCATCCTGTTAGTTCACGCCCTGTTGCATGGAAGGAAGCATCATTTAAAAGGCACCACTGGAGGATATGCTGGGCTGCAGGTGAGATGGGGAATGCTAATTTTAGAGCAGAATGCACTCTTAGCTATCTTGTTACCTTTCACTTTGCAGTCCCTTGTGGCAACTGCCGTCTCCAGGTCATGTCTGAGATTGATGGGGCGTGGTGGTTTTTATATGAAAACCTGTGGAGCCCTCAGTGTTTATAATTTAGAAATACTGACCTCCTGCTTTTTAGGTCACTGTTTTGCAAAACACTGCAGACAGGATCTCTCAGAGGGGACATTTCTCAATGGTGCCACAGGGAAAGCACTGCCAGTCAAAATGACGAATTCCAGACATTAGGAAGTTGCAGTTAATGCCTGCAATGCCAAAAACATTCTGTAATTTTAGATTCATTGTTTCTCACTTAGAAATAAGTGGATAAATTGTGTGGAAAGTGCTGATTCTAAACATACAAAGGTTACTCCCTTAATGTTTGGAAGTATAAGTTTAATAAATAATGCATTACAATTTTAATTTTATAAAAAAGTTTGAGCTTAGTGTGCAGGTTTTAAAATGTTTAACTTATTTTTGTTATCAAAACAGAAATTCTTCAATGCCAGTGATAATTTTACAAAATTTTACCTCTGATACAGTCTTGTTCTGTAGAAAGAAAGAACATCCTTTATATTTCTACATACAACAAAACAAACCCAAGTTGCACTTGAATCTGTCATAAAATAAATATAATGTCAGAATAGAAATGTAATTAATTACAAAACTAATTACAGTAGATGACATGGCAAAAGCAATGGCTTTAACCACTGAAGGGCAATGGGGCAATGGCACCTTCAGTCAAAGGAATACCAAAGTGGCAAGAGCATGCCTTTTCCTCCATGGATGTTTTTTAGAGGGATCTACTGTGACACTGCTGGATTGAAGACCTGACAAAGAAACACTGAAACAACATGGGCTAAATTTGCACAGGGACAAACTAGACATCTCAGAAGGATATGAGCTGAAAATATGGGACTAATGAGACTGGGGGCAAAGACAGGGGTGAGGCTAGTCTGAAACACAAATGCTGAGACTGGGCCGGAAAGGAAAAGAGAAGAACCAGGCTGGAGAAAGGGTTGGAGGTGTGCTTCTGTGTGAAACAGGCTCTGTTTCATTTTTAACTAGAGTTTCATTTTACTTCAAAGGTGCTTTCTTCAGAGAATCTAAGAGATGACGTAATCCAGGACAACTTCAGTCTCCACCATGCTCCTTTGGTCCACAGGTGGTTACTTTACTTACAGATAGAGTTTATAACATTTCTTTAAAAAAAAAAAATCAGTCTTTTTCACTGTTTGCTGTTTTGTGTTGTTAGTGGTGTTTGAGTGATGTGTTCTTGAAAGGGGTTGTTCTTGCTTCCTCTATGAGATATGTTAGTTTGAAAGCTCTACAAATATGTAAACTTGAGACAGAGGTTCATCCATAATATTTATCTTTATATAAAAACATTATAAATTTAAGTAACATGACATAAATATGGACTATTGTCATTTTATTCTGAATTATTTCTTTCTTTCAAAATAGAAGCCCCAATATTATATTATCTTCAATGAAATGCTGCACACTATTTTATAAGATTAAAAATGACCTTTCTTTGAACTTCGACAGTGCATGCGATGGAAAGCATGTTTAACCGATCTCTTAAATCAGTGTTTCTTAATCCTGCTCCTGGTGAGCCACAGCACTGGGTCATAAGCACTGGGCCAGATTCATAACACACAATACCAGATTTACCTCAAATAACATCACTGTAACACATTTTATCATTCATAAACAAGGGTTACTGGGCTGTTTACTGGGTGTATGATGTGTGCCAACACTGCTCTACACAGTACTCTACCTACTGTGATTGATGAACTAAATAATCAATAAATGATCAATCATTTATGCAGTAAAATATCTTTATCCATACATCCATTTCACAAAATACAGACATGCAAGTGTCATATGTTTGTGGACACCTGCTCCCCTGATTTTCTCTGAAATTGAAAAGGGAGTGTAGTGCCTTTTGCTTCTGCTAGAGTCTGTTCTGGGAAGGCTTAACAATAGATACTGAAACATTGTGGTGAGAATATGATTGCATTTAGCCACATGAGAGCATCAGTGAGGTCAGATGTTGGATGATCAGTTCATCCACTTTAACACTTTCCAATTATATGGATTGAGCTACATCACTTCAGAAAAAAAAAACAATTCCACTGCTCCACAACACAAAAATGGTGGGCTTTAGACACTTCTAGTCTAAGCTTGGCATTGGCCATAATGATCTTAAGCTCATGTGCTCATGTTCTATTAGTGCTTTTCTATTTAGATTTTACAAACTGTGTGTGCACAACTAAATGCGTGTATTAGCAACTGAGCATCTTAGTAGTTGAGTTTACATTAGCTGAGACTCTTTAGAAGGGGTGTTGAAGTGTATCTGACTGATATAAAACAAAACAAGCTTGTAGGTTGATGTGCCCTAGGGGGTCTGTCAATTTTCAGGAGCCTTTGTTCATTTGCTAAAAGAAAGCAATATGCTGCCCAATTAAACAGGTGCAGCTGGGCTTCGTCCAGCTCTAACCTCCTGGCTGGGGACAGACAGACAAGCCAACAGCCGAAACCAAGAACAAAGGAGAAAATGAATTGAGAGTGATTTGAATAGACGTGTCTAGACATCTGTACACAGGAGAACCTGCTTTGCTCTGCCAAGCTGCCTGTACTGGAATGACAATGGAAACAGACCTTTGGCCTTTTTTGTGATAACCTTCATATTTTTCATTTTTTAAGTGGGTATAATTGCTGTTGTTTAATCTGGTGTCCTCAATTAATATCATGATTCCAGACTGACTGACAGACAGACAGACAGACAGACAGATAGATAGATAGATAGATAGATAGATAGAATCATTTGTGTTTCCATAGAATCATGCAGTATGTTTTCAAGTGCCAATGAAAACATTAACATTCTCATAACTTGATATGAATACATATACTAGTTTCACTGGGTCCCACAACTCTTATCAATTCTGCCAAAATACTCAATTCATATGTTTTTAATAGGGCCCCTCTATGTCATAGTCCCCCTGTTAAAATGCCAAAAAGTGTTGATTTTCTACTTGGAAATAACGATCAAGTTATCCTTGATCCTAGTCCATCCATCATCTCCCAGCACAGTTACTGAAGTGTGTTAGACTTCTCCTTTTGGTCCCTTTTGGTCTAAATTAAAAGGCAAATGTTGGGCTGGTGATTTTTGCTAGATTTGGCAATCCTGTTCAACAAAAATCTAAATGTACATACTGTATACATATGAATGCTGCCTTTTACACTGGATCTAAAACTGAAAGACTGTGATGCTGCATGATGATGATTTTGATTTAAGTTGTTCCCTCATTCTCAGTTCTCAGAGCTCCCTCCTTTTATCAACCTCAGAAGCATGGTAAAACTACATTCTTCATATATTTATGTATTTTATAGATAAGACAAGATGAGGAGGCCTGAAATTATGAATAAAATAATAACACATGAAACAATGGAGCTGATTTGACTGACAGGTACACATGTTAAGTAGACAGCCGAAGGAGGAGAAGCTGATGACAGTTCTGTTTGTTTATGCTTAACCTGTCAGTGACAGTGCTTACATTCAACTAAATATCTAATATATTTAATATATGATTTCCTACTCCCAAACCTGACCACTCAATTAAACCAAAATCTTAAACTCAAACCAAAACTTACACCTTAAAAGAAATGTAATTCACATAATGAATGGCTGTAGCAGTTCAGCCAAGGCAGGTTTGGTTCCCAATTTTTGTTTTATCAGTTGCTCGCTAAAGCTAAGCTGCTACCATTGCTGACAAGCACTAGAAGTCAATAGTTACCCAAATCAATGTAAATACATGCCCACACATTATTCCACCCACCTAAACCTCCTCTTGACCTAAAGTGGGGCAAACTTGTGGATGTGGTTCCAGGCACAATATGATTTACTGTTAAACTATAAATATTGTTTCATTTTGTTCATTTTTAAAGTTAGCAATATGTCATTCTGTCAAAATCACATCAACAAGTCGGCAATACACAGCAATTTGACCATTCTTCCAGGTAAAAATATAAAAATATAAAAGCTGTCATAACAGATCTTGACTTCAAAGCAGTTTCTCTGAGCACTGTACAGTGTAGCTGAAGGTAACTGTAAACTGTAAAGTGTACATGCACAGAATCATCCAGCTTGTTGGTATAGATAATAAGTGATATGCTTTAGTTGTTTTCATTTTTTAAAAAGATGTACGCTGGATTTCACATCACTGGGTACTTACAGTCACCCATCCAGTTTGTGAGAGGAACTACTAATGGGAATAGTTTAAAAAGTTTGACTCCCCCAACCTGACACTCATCCTATGTTAAGCTGTGTCAAAACTACTCAAAACTTGGTTCATATTCAGTGAAACACATAAGAAGATTTCAAAGTGCTGCCTACTGGCATTGTCATGGCAGTCAGGAGAAAAAGTCATTGGGACGTCACACAGAAAATGAAGATAAAGAGAACCATCCACAGTGCATGTGAAGTCAAGCCGGAGGCTCCAATTAAGGAAGGAAACTGACAGGAAGTTGGAAAAAGCAGTGCTGGACAGCATGCCAGTTTTCTGCTTGTTAGTTTGTTTGCTGCTTTGCTCTGTCTCTGTTTTTGCCCAGATGCTTTCTCATCTTATGTTGAATGTCTTGGCTTGTACCAAGGTTTTTAATAGCTTCTGGTAATTTGCTGATTGGTTTGTGATCCTGATGGTTCCTTTGTAACATTAAGTCTTCATTACTGTAGCACTACACTATCAGGAATCATCTGATCTAACCGAGATTTGTCATCATACAGTGATGTGAACAAGTAAGGACATTTCTGGCACTAGAGAAAGGCAATTTTACATAGCTTATTATACAAATGTTAATACACAATGTAGGAATTTTTGAAAAACGTGAACCAACAATGTTTAGTTAAAGTGTAATTTCACATTTGTCTAATTGAAAAACGTGATTTCTGGCTCTTTAGTTTGTCCAAAAACAAATAATGTTCCCCCTAAAGAAAACCTAAAAGCAATAATGTTACTAAAATAATATTTTTACTTCAGTTGGTTTTAATGTCACATCACCTCATGATGTCACATCAGATCACTCTTTTTGCTGTCTGCCATTAGCACACTCCAAAAGTGAATTTAGTCTGTTGCAGACAAGAACTCTTTTAGACAAGATAAGAATTAGAAAGTGTGTTAAGGACAAAGCTTGTTTTCCAGTAAAAGTATGGTTAGTGGCAGGACAGACAGATAAATTCCACAATTTATTTTACCCAAATGAGCAAAGGTGTCAAAAGTATGGAGATAGTGGAGATACTAGGGTTTACAAAGACTCCTATAGAAGTTGAAGTATCAACTTAAGCTTTTTACTCAGTGTAAAAGTACTGGTTTCAAACCTGCTTCAAGTATAAAAGTAAAAGTAATGTAAATGTAAAATAAAATCTAAAAGCCATAATGACTATAATGTTATATTGAAATGTTAATGTTGAACAAATTTGGCATGTACTAGGCTGCCTGTTTCAGCTGCATATATGCCCATATATGATGAGTAGTTGCTTAAAAGTATTGTATTGGAGCAAAAAGAATGCGGGGCTTAGTTGGGACGTTTCCCTCGAGTTCTCTCAAGTCACTGCCATGGACATCTTCATACTAGCCTACATACGTCTGCTATGTTACACTTTCCGGATTTATCTGGATTTTCTTTTTTGAACGATTACAAGCCAGAATGAAAACCAACCGAAATGAAATAGGAGTAGAAAGTACAGATAATTGTGTAAAAAAGTAAGGAGTACAAGTAACAAGTTGGCTGAAAAACAATTACTCCAGTAAAGAATAGATAATCAACATTTCTATGTAGGTAAGTTAACAAAGTATTTATACTTCGTTACTTGACACTTGCACTGCAAATAAATAGTCTGTTTTACATACACGTGGATCAAGCCCACATACTCAACTTTTTAAAATTGATTCAATTTTTGCTATCAATTTCCAGATTCAAATGACATCTTTAAGTTGAATCAACTTATAATACTTGAGTTGCCATTGGCGAATTAATATTGATTGGCCTATGCAATCTAAAAGATGGCACATACAAAAACAGTAACTTCACTGATGTTGGATTTAATCATTTCTCTCATATCGACTGGTTCAGTATTTTGTTAAGTAAAACTTGTAACTTGTAACTTGTAACAAATCTTGATTAAGGTATAATTAGAAATTTCAGCTTGTATTGAATCAGAAAATTAACTTGAGAAAAACTGTAACAGTGTTTTAATTTGTTTATTTAGAAGTAACAAAAAACTATACTTGGACGTACTGCTAAATAAATATTTTGGTTGAAAATATAATGTTGTTTGAATGTTATTTTTTGTCTCAGGGTAAATAAATATTTTGGCTGGTATTAAATCAAAATGTAAGATTTCAACTAAAGTATGAATATAATTTGAGAAATACCAGTATATTTAGATGTAACAAATTGGTCTAAAGTCTCTTTTGTCAGAGTAGTTATAGAAGTGACACATTGCAGACAACCTGGGCTTTTCACAGCCACACCAATCTGTCATAAATAATATAACAAACCCAAACATCTTCAGACAAGTCATTGATTTTTATGAGAGCTACAGCCAGGGATCCTGTATCCATACCAGCCACAGTTCTAAAGAACCTGAGATTTCCCTGCTGAATACTACAACTGTCACTTTGTGATATTAAAAGGCTCTGATAATTGTAACATGAAGGAAAATTACTTCAGTTTTACGTCCATCACTGTTGCTTTGAGCACAGAATGTTGCCCTTTGATTTTGGCTTGCGGCTTAAAAATGTGATGGCATAACTGGCTGTGGTGTTCTGCCTGTGTGCATGGAGATGGAGTTTGCCTAAAAAGAAAAATACTAGACTTCTAGTCAAAAAGTACATCCAGTCTTTTTCCATCAATTTGGCTGAAGGCAAAAGTTGATGTTGATAGAGGCAGCATTTTAAGTAGGTTGAGAGTGGATCTACTCCAAAGTATTCAGAGAGCAGCTCTGTGGGCAGAAACTGACCCTAGATGAAAGGCTAGAGATGGCTAATATGAACTATGTATCAACAGATGAACTACATTCTCCAATTGTACCCCAGCAAGTGCATACAAGGGATGGGTTTCTAATAAAGTGGCCAGGGAGTGCATCTCCATATACTTTTAAAGATCGATCTTTCTTTTCTGTGGGATGTGTCAACTGTTGCCCCTTTCTCTCTCTTTCTGTCTCCATTCTGCTATGGTAACAGCCTCATGTGGCTTGGCCTCATTTCTTCACTGTCTCTGCCTTCCTTCTCTAGACAGACCCTTAAGTGGACTTTTGTCTCGGCTCTTTTAAAATTCAAAGACATTTTCAAATGAGAAAACATCTCTCATCTTACAGTCAGTGCTCATCTTTGATTTTGTATTTCCATTCAATGAGTGTTTCTGTCTTTCTGCAGTTAGATGTATTCTGTTTCTGTTTTATTAACTTTGCTTACAGCATATTGTCACTCGTTCATTAGGAAAAGTGTATTGAGGTTTGAAATGAAATGAAGCGCTTCAGTTAGATCTGACAAATGCAAGGCTGGGGACTTCTGTAAATGTTTTTGAAAATACAGTGAAGGTGTATTAAATGGACTTGAGAGCAAGGCTGATGATTCAGAGCTATACTGAGAAAGATAGGCTGAGATTATTTATTGAGCCTGTGCCATTGTGTTAAACGAAGGTCAGAAACACTGTGCTAGGTGCCCAGTGAAAGAAAATTCAAGCTAGTTCAGGAGATGGCATTTTTAGATTTAGTTATTAGAACTTTATTCTGTATATGAATGATATTAGAGCTTCATTCTGGGCATTAATGATATTAAAGCTTCATTCTGAATATTAATGTTATTAGAACTTCATTCTGGATATTAATGTTATTAGAGCTTCATTCTGGATATTAATGATATTAGAACTTCATTCTGGATATTAATACTATTAGAGCTTCATTCTGGATATTAATGCTATTAGAACTTCATTCTGGATATTAATGTTATTAGAGCTTCATTCTGGATATTAATGATATTAGAACTTCATTCTGGATATTAATGTTATTAGAACTTCATTCTGGATATTAATGTTATTAGAGCTTTATTCTCAATATTAATGTTATTAGAACTTCATTCTGGATATTAATGTTATTAGAGCTTCATTTTGGATATTAATGTTATTAGAGCTTCATTCTGGATATTAATGCTATTAGAGCTTTATTCTGGATATTAATGATATTAGAGCTTCATTCTGGATATTAATGCTATTAGAGCTTTATTCTGGATATTAATGATATTAGAGCTTCATTCTGGATATTAATGCTATTAGAGCTTTATTCTGGATATTAATGATATTAGATTTTAATTCTGGATATTAATTATATTTGAACTTTGAGATGTCCCACAGATTCAACTTTGTCAAGACTGTGTCTGTTCCATGAATTAGACACAATTGTACAAAAAAGTCAGTGCTTAAAACCAGTATATGATCACTTATAAAATACTTCTTTCTGGCTAATAATTCCAAACCCCAAATACCAACCATCTTCAATAACAGGGTTTTCATGATTATTTAAAATAATATAAATTGTTAAAATAAAATGATTGTATTACACAAACAAATTCAAAGCACACATCAAATTTCAACAAACCTGCTGCTGTACACAGCTAGATATGGAGTGTAGTGTTACTAAAGCAGAGAAGTTGGAATCCTTTGTCCCACTACAACAGATGGTGCTTATCTCACGTATTTCCTCCTCACCTTCTACTTGCTTACTCAATCCAGTTTTGTAGAGCTGAACCGCCCTCTTCTCTGGGTTGATGCTGGTGTAAGACCAACATTGATTGGACGCCCAGCTGCCTGCCCTCCAGGCCAACACTACCGCCATGCAGCCACCAGCATGTACCATTCAGCCTCCGGCTGTGTCAGAAGACCCCACCAGCATCGCCCCACTCATCCCCTTGATAAGACTGGTGCCCTTATAGACTGCTATCAAAGCCATTACTACTAAAATAACTATACTGAGCTCTTTACATATTTATATCATCTTCAGTTCCCCTAATAAGACTCATAACATGAATCACTGTTTACCAGTCATTAAATCTGAGCACTTCTGTGTGGTATTAGGCTTAGTTTTAATTCTGTAGGAATTATTTGTTCATTATTATCCATTAGTTATATCTTCTTTTCATGCGCTTGTTGTTTAATTCTTTTTGCAAGTTGGTGTGGACTGGAAGAGGACTGGTTCCCTTTGCATCTAGGTTCCTCAAGATTTCTTTCCCTGAGTTTTTCCTTGCCACTGTCATTGTGTTTGTCTGGCAGGTAAAAATCAGTACAAAAGTAGTCCTGTCCAAATCCAAAAGAAGAAGCACAAAAGGGCTGTAACATCTTGGTTAAAATTTTAAATGACCAACACTGTTGTTTATTTGACAGTAAAATAGACAGTTCATCCATACAGATAGTTTACAAACTGTCAGCCTTTTTAAAATGCAATATCCCTGTCCTGAGTTGTAACGGTCTGTTTTGCTGTTTTTCCCAGCAACCCCCTTTCTACGCTATTTCCTATACCACCATTTAATGGCATGTGGCAGTGTGGACAGTAAGTGAATGCATTTGGGCCTGTGTTTTGTTTTTTGAGTCACTATGGCAGTGAAGGTCAACAGTGTTTGCTCTGCTAACACTCAGCAAAATCCCACGGGCAGTCACACACACTCAGCCTGCAAGCGAAACATAGCATACTGACGGCACATCTGCAGCTCACGCCAAAGAGACTCCACTGAAGCTCCATAGAGAACTTGCCTCTGCCACATTATCTATTATACATGCACTTCCTTTCAAACACTTCCAACTGTGTTTGATATTAGAGAACAAACACAGCAGGATTTTCAGCATTGCAGTGCATCACAGGGACCTTGACCTTTACTGTTAATAATGTAGATGTGGGAGATGCTGTTGTGGGCTCTTGACTCTGTTTATTGCAGTGTGGTACACATATGCACACTAAAGGATGGTTTCACTATATGGCCAAAGTCGGTGGACACCTGCTGATCCAGCATTTCTTCTAATATCAAAGGTCATTCATAGGGAGTTTGTCCCCCCTCTACTTTTTTTTTTAGAAAGGATTTACACTATATGTTGGCACATTACTGTGAGGATTCTATTGCAGTCAGCCCCATTACAGCACTAGTGAGGTCAGTGACTGATATTGGAGGATTAGTTCTGCCTCTCCAACTACAGGAGCTTCCCTCTTGTAGGGAACGCAGTTCCATACTGTTCTGTTATCAGTGTATTACTATGGAGATTATGTAAGATGTATATGTGCAACTGAACACCTGTGTGAAGTGATACATGTAACTTAACGTAGCTTAAGTCACTAAAAAAGAGGTCCACAAACATTTAGACACACACACAGCGTAGAAAAAATAACCAGGTAAGTAATGGATTTATGATGTGTAAATTTATCATTTGTAATTTATTAAGTGTGTAAAGACCCCCAGTGAGCAGCCAAAGGTGACAGTGGCAGGGAAAAACTCCCTCAGAGCTGGAGGATGAAACCTTGGGAGGGACCCATTCGCCTCTGGTCAGAATTATTTATCAATAATTGATAGAAGTCTCTGTACCACCAAGACTGTTCTTCTGCTCAGGTGTGCTGATATAATCAGAATGTTGTAACATAATGTCATAACAATCATAACATAATATAACGAATATATTCATAGTTGTGATGGTAAGAGTAATGAGAGTAATTATGGTTAATGGTGCTAATAATAATAGTGTCAGATTGTTAAGAGCCCATGTAGATTTTAACATAGTTGTTAAGCTGGTAGCAATAGCCGGAGGGTGGGCAGCTTGTCTGACCCAGGAGGCAGGGGAGCTGGTCAGTCTGGTGGGTGGCAGCTGGTCTGATGCAGGTAAAGGGGACCCCAGCAGTCAGTCTTCTAATAAGTCTGTCCTTATTTTTTAGTCATTAGTCATTTTAATCATTTACATTTATCTTATTAATCTTGTTTATTCATTTCCTTGGTTTGATCTGGGTTCTGTTGTGTTGGCTAAGCTTCTGGCCTGTTTTTCTGTAGCTCACATCTCTCACTTTAGAGCTTTAGTGTTTTATTTTACACCCAAAGGATCCAAAAATAGAAAAACAGAGTCTAACACACATCAGTTTCTGTGCTGAGAAAAGAATGGATTGATAGAAGTTTCACAGTTCTAGAGGTTACTCAGTACTTGATCTAGTTGCTTGTGAAGATACTTTTACTGCATAACCGTCTCTAGACATACTGCTGTGCTAATTGAAGTAAACAGGTGTAATACAGTTATTTATCATTAGGCAGTGAACAAGTGGGACTGTGGCATCTTAAAATTAAGAGCTTTGATATAATAGCAACATTATTTTCTCCTAATTCTGGTTACATACATTTCTTTTCTTTTCTTTCTTCAGTACTATCTCTTAATCACAGACTATTTCCATATGCTCTTTAATCTTCTTTCACCTATTTTCTTCTCTTTCCTCTCTTCGCTTCCTGCTACATTATTCCTCTTGGGGTAGGAATTTGCATTTAGCACTGAATACTTTGGTTAAAGGCTTAGACTCAACTCATCTCTGTATATATAATTATCAGCACTGTCCATGTTATTGTTTTCCATCCAAAGTTGGCTCAGTGGTTCATCCTCATGATCAGGAAGTGGTCACCAGAGGCTGAGGAGGCTCTGCAGGTCTGTTTTGAGACCACAGACTGGGAGGTGTTGTGTGAATCAGCTGGTGAGGACATTGACAACAGGACAGATTGTATCACGGACTACATCAATTTCTGCACTGACACTATTGTTCCAGTCAGGAGGGTGCATTGTTTTCCTAACAACAAGCCTTGGATCACCAAGGACTTGAAGGAACTTCTAAACAAGAAGAGACACGCATTCCAATCAAAAGACAAGGAACAACTGAGGAGTGTGCAGAAGGAGCTGAAGGTGAGACTGAGAGAGAGCAAGGAAGCCTACAGGAGAAAACTGGAGGGAAGCAGCAGACTGTTGGGGGCAGTTTGGACAAAGCCAACGAGCTGAATGTGTTCTTTAACAGATTTAGCATGACACCCTCCCCCTCCACCAGCAGTGGCGGCGTCTCCCCCACCCCCTCACCATCATCACCGCCTCTCCTTGCTCACTCACGTCTACCCCCCCTCACCCCACAAACACAAACACTGTCTGAGGAATCACAGCAATCACCCACCCACTTAGAAGTGACAACTGGCCAGGTGAAGAGACAGTTGGAGAAGCTGAAACTGGGAAAAGCTTCAGGACCTGATGGGATCAGCACAAGGGTACTGAAGGTCTGTGCTACCCAGTTATGTGGGATCCTACAGCACCTCTTCAACCTGAGCCTCAAACAGGAGAAGGTGCCAGTGCTGTGGAAAACATCATGCCTGGTTCCTGTTCCAAAGAAGTCTACCACCTCCTCCTTGAACGACTATAGACCTGTGGCCCTCACATCACACGTCATGAAGGTCCTGGAAAGGATTATGTTGACACACCTCAGTCCTCAGGTCAGCCCTTTCCTGGACCCCCTCCAGTTCGCTTACCAGCAACAGGTCGGAGTGGATGATGCTATCATCTATCTACTGCAGAAGGTGCACGCCCATCTGGACCACAACAACTCCTCAGTGAGAATCACTTTCTTTGATTTCTCAAGTGCATTCAACACCATCCAACCTCTGATGCTGGGGGGAAAGATGGACAGAATGCAGGTGGACAGGTCCACTGTTGCCTGGGTCATGGACTACCTGTCTGACAGACCCCAGTATGTGCAGCTAGGATCCAACCGGTCTGAGTGCTTAGTCAGCAGCACTGGAGCACCACAGGGAACTGTTCTCTCTCCCTTCCTCTTTACCCTGTACACCACTGACTTCCAGTACAGGTCAGAACTCTGCCACCTTCAGAAATTCTCTGATGACTCTGTGGTAGTCGGATGCATCAGGGATGATGAGGATGGAGAATACAGGGACCTGGTTAACAGCTTTGTCGTGTGGAGTGAGAGGAATCACCTGATTTTCAATGTGGCCAAGACCAAGGAAATGGTGGTGGACTTCAGGAGGAAGAGGACCACGACTGGTCCCATTACCATCACGGGTCAGGATGTGGAGCGGGTAGACACCTATAAATACCTGGGTGTCCTCCTGGACAGCAAACTGGACTGGAAGGCCAACACAGAGGCTGTGTACAGGAAGGGGATGAGCAGACTCTACTTTCTGAGGAAGCTCAGGTCCTTTAAGCAGTAGTAAGGAACGGTACAGGAGATCGTTTCTCCCAACAGCGATCTCGCTGTACAACGCCTCGTCACTGTGCTGGGACATTATTCTGCACTGAAGTGTACTAATAGAACAGTCCCGCTGTTTCTCAATCGGACACTATTCTGTTCATCAGTATGTACTGCCACACAGCTCTGTCATCTGCACTGCCACTTTAAAACTCTATACTGTAATGATACCCCAGGATGCCTTACATCACTACATTATATTAATGTAGTTACTGCACTGTTACATTACACATAATTCATTCTGTATATTACATTAGATTAATGTAATTATTACTGCACTACAATCACTTTTTACGCTTTTATGCCTCTATCATGCTGCTCTCTTGTTTGATTTTGCTGCTGTAAAAACTGACTTTCCCTGTGGGATAAATAAAGTGATCTATCTATCTATCTATCTATCTATCTATCTATCTATCTATCTATCTATCTATGCATCATCATCATTATTATCATGACCATCATCAGGGCACCAATCCAACAGGACAAAATAATCTCAGAATAAGTTACACTTGATTGTTAACACTAAGAAGACCTTAAATAACAATATGACATGATAATTTCTGGGATTTTATCTGGAAAAGAGAAAAGCAGAAAACATAAAGCTTTACGAAGCTTTATGTTTTCATTTAAACTGTACCCTCCAGTGCAGAGGTCCTGTCTAAGGGGCTTTAATCAAGCTGAGTTTAACAAGAAAGTTAGAGTCAGAAGATTCAAATGAAGTTGGTGATCAGTGCTCCAGAGACTTACAATTTGCGGCTCAATCCCCAATGATCTTTGGCTCTTTTTACTGACTGGCAGTAAAAAGCAAGAGTTTGCAGTGGTATACCTCTTTAATGGCGTTTTCTGGTATTTACTTGATATGAATTTCAGATAAACTCTATAATCATAAATTCATTGTATTATATGACTCATTGTATTATATGATATAATGAATAAATATGGTGTTAAATAAACATGTTTGTCTTTTGTGGATTATATTTCTATGGACAGATATTTTAGGTATTTAGGTATTTAGAAACCTTGTTTAGTCTAAACAATATAAAATTGTACTCAGTTATTTTTTGATTATTATTAATATTAATGTTTTCTTCATCAATTGCAACTATCCTCTCTTTTAAACACTGTTAGGTCTATGATGTAAATTGAATAGTTCACTTGTGTCACCTTTGATTAAATTGTCCATAATCAGTTGCTGCTGAAACAATGTTTATGTTTTGATATATTTCAAAGCTGTGTAAGTTGCTTACACAAGAATATTAATCTTGCTTGAATATTTTTTGGAAATGAACGAAAACAAAAAGTGGTGAATTGTCCCCTGTTGTCCCGTACTTCAAGTTCTCTCATTAAAGTGTGCAGTAATCTAATTAAAACAGGGGGCTAATTCATTACAGATGAAGCCTACAAGGAACACAGTGCCTCCTTTGTGTAACACGACTGTTATTATGTAAGGCAACAATGTGAGAGACGGGGTAATTGGGGGTGTTTATTTTTGGAATTGGCACAGAGGAGCTGGTGCTAGGCTGTCAGGTTACACACTGCTTCATTGAGAAACCAAGGGAAAATGGAGAACTAGAGAGAGGAAGAGACACTCTCTTTATATCTCATTATATCTAATGCAAAATATTTGTGTTTCAATATCACCTTTGGTCATATTGAAAATGAGAAATAATAAAAACACAGCCTCTGTAGCTTATCAAACATAAAAAAGCATTAAAAAAATGTTCACCATCAGTGTGGCTTTTGCAAAGGTTTGGGCACCCTAAGTGTGGTTCCAATGGTTCAGATTTTTTCTTAAAAGGTTTTAGACCTGGATAAGCAAATCACACTTGAGGCATGTCACTAGTTTGTAATTAAGTTCTTAATTTTATAAATTGTCTGATCTTCCTAAATTCATCAAGCATGGGATCCTCCAAGCAACTGTTTAAAAATCTGAACATGAAAGTACTCCATTCCCCCAAATGAGCGAAAGGTTATAAAAAAAATAGCCTAGCATTCCTAGTCATCTCTACAGTGAAGAATGGTATGCATATTAAGAAATGACAGTTCAAAGGGACTGTGGAGGTCAAGTTGAGATCGGCAAGACCAAGGAAACTCATATGCTGGTAAAATAGGGGTTCACTTGATCTGGGTAGCAGAACCTGGCCTCTATCCTCTTTACACTGGAAGTCAGATTCAACAAGTTGAATAAAAGGGGTATTTACATATAGTATAGCACAATATAAAAAAATATTATCAGCTTGTGAGCATGTGTGATGCAGTAATCCTGGTTTGGAGGAAATTCAACCCACTAGAAACAATGAAGTGTGTTTATCTCATTAGTGACCTCTAATAAAAATGACATGTTTGTTAGCCTTCCAGACAACACAATCAATAATAGAGTGCACATGTTACACTGTGATGTGTGACAGCTATACTACACAGCCTCAAAAAGAAGTGACAAATGACAAACATTTATAAGCTTTATAAATGTGTCATTTTCATCCTTTGTGACATTTAAAGTCTTGCTGCTCCAAATGGACAGAATGAATGAGTAATGTTCATAATGAGATGCTAGGAACCTAGTTCGCTAAGAAGCACAGGGTCCTATTGTAACCCACGTACAGCGTACCAGCTCACAGCAATGGTGATGTGTTCAGTTTACAATAGAAGTTGTGATTTACAGAGCTGTGCTTACTCTATTGTTGCAAAAGACAAAGCAGGCATGAGAATAAAGACAAAAGATTATAGCCTTCAGCACGCTGGTGAACTGGCTAGGTATTCAAATATGCAGTATACTGTACAAGTTACAATTAGAGGGACATAGAAAAGGGGGAGAGGAATGGAATGGCCTTAGGCCCCTGCATCTTCAAAAAATTGCAAAGAACTGTGGGAAGTGTGCGGAAGTGAGTCATCTGCAGTCTGTACGCAAGTAAACTCCACTGAAGTGGAAACAAGCACTACACGCAAAGCTAAACAGAAACTTGGTCCATTGGAAAATCTGGGTCTTCTGAGAGAATCTGGCAAGAAAAAAGCCCCCACAGATAATTATATTCATCTTCCTCTTCATAGCTGGGATTTGTGCTGGTTTTATACTGTCACCTGTGGCACTCAAAAGAATAGTTTGGCAAAAAATTTATCAGATGCAGTCAGTCACACAGAAGATGTTTGATATCTGACATGTGCTTCTTTAGTTTACAACAGGAGACACTAGGCTAACATTACTAACACACCCCTTTCATAAACGGAATCATGGTCGTTGTGGCCTCCCGCACTTGTCTTTTTAAGTTTAACTGAACTCCAGGGGATGTTCAGTGGCTTGACAATCACTACACTCAGGTAATCTCCATTTCACTAATTTTGAGACTGCTAGCAGCAATTGCCTGGACCTCTGTTGAATTAGGTCAGTCACTTTAAAGGGGGTGAATATTTATGTAATCAACATTTTTTATTTAATTGATGTTATTTTGTAGAAATCTGTTTTCACTTAAAAAAAAAATACAAATTATACTGACTGTGATTCCATTTATAAAAGAAAGAAAAGGGGAAAACATCCAAGGGGGTGAATTTACTGTACAATTGGGACTGGTATGGACATGCTATGAGGAAGATTAACTTCCTCATGAGCTGAATCCGCCACAGCCAGTTCAGGAGCCAGGCAAGTGGGGTCTTCAGCTAGCTTAATCTTAGTTTGAGGACTTGCAAAAAGAATGTCCTTCAGGTCTTTTTTTTCTATTGAACAGGAAAGACTTAAGCTTTCTGTCTAAACAGAAATTCCACCCTGTCCAGCTGTTCAGTGATTCTGATTCCAATTCAGAACGACTGAAGCTGAATCTGAATCACCTAATGTACTAGTAAGCTCATTAACTCACTTTACTGAGGTGATGTAGATGTGGTAAAGCACTTAACTCTCCAGGACAAAAGACAATATAACAAACAAACAAATAAAAATGAATACAAAATATGGCTTTGCAAAACATGTGATGATGCTTTACAGTGATTACATGTACATGAAAAATGCAGCTGTAATGCCTGAGACTAGCTAAAAGACTACTGAAGCTAGGGGAGGTTGGCATGTGTGAACAAAGCCCACCAGATTTCTGTTGATGACAGGCATAAACATGCACCAAACAACACATAACATGCCAGTAATACACATACTGGCTCAAACTATAAAACAACGCTTATGAACACTTAGCTCAGCAAGCATCGACATATACACTGTTACAGGAGGTCCCAGGGGCCACAATATATTTGTTAATGAATAACAATGTAATATAATGATTTGAAAATACAGTCAATGATGCTTAGTGGATACTTTATGATACAGCCATGGAAAATGCACACACAAACTAAATGTACAAGGTATTTGGTTCAGGCATGTGTTACAAGGACAACACAAACTGCTGTAGAGAAAGGTGCCGTCATACTCACTTTCCCAGTTCACACATGTAATCGCCTCAGGCCTCAGATAAAGCCTTCAAGATGCCGCAGTGTAAAACCACACAGCTATTGATGGATGGATCCAGGCAAGACTGCCTCAGCACAGGATCAATTGCATGATGCTTAAAACCAGTCACACTTCAGATCTACTGACACCTAGCCTCTGACCAGAGTGACCACAACAAAAACATATCTGCCATAATATTAGTGACAGTAAACAGAGCAGACAACGACATGCAGACCTAGAACAGGGACCACAAATTAGGCTAGCCGTATTCCTGCCTAACAAGGGCCTGTTGAACCGATTTAACCTTTGCCATATTATACACCTGTAATCTGTTGGCCTATGCTGAATCACCAAGTGCCAGATGTGGTTGAAGGCACTATCAAGTTGGACATTATCTGTGGCGGGTATCTGTTTTAGAGTCATATTATTTATAATATGGTTTTATATATGTGACCACAGCTGTTACTTCCACATTTTAATACACAATTTCTGTTTATTTGCTGAATTTAACTGTAAAATAAATAAGACGTGGCATGTACATTTTGCCACAGTTTATATGTTATATGTTATCTAAAGAAGATTTCTTTAGATTTGTTTAATTATTTAAACTTAGAACATCAACACATCATTTGAATGGGTTGCCCTTTTTGCATTTTATATAAATGTAGTAAATGGTTGCTTTTACAATAGGAATTATTATTAAATTTACTAAATAAGTTTTTAAATTATTCTTTCAAACAAATTAAAAGCATTGTGTGTGCGGGGGTGGGAGGGGTGTAGCATGGCAATATTTTGTCTCATTAATGCTACCACTATTACACCATTATCTGTCTAATGCAGAGCTTACAATCTTAACGTTAATTGCTTTGTCAAGTGCTTTTCTTTTCAGCTGAATTATTTGGAATATTTTAAATAAATCCCTCATAATAATATTCAAAATGGGTGCAGCAAAATCACAAAAGTGGCTTTATCTCACTGATCCATATACGAAGGGTGCACTTGTACATCAAAAGCATTTGTTCATCATTCAGCCCATGTTATAACTCCATTTCTATCATCTGGATTATAGGTCTCACTTAATTCACAGGCTTACTTGGGCTTAAGCCTAGGGTCTCCTGAGTATTCCAGAGCCTCCAACTGGCCTTTTTTAGTTTTCCCCTTAACCCACCCATATTTTATGTATGTCATTTATGTCCATGCCATTCTGATAATTGTTCAATGTATTACACAGACCAGCTCTGATGTTGATTGGCAGATGGATTGGGTGAATTTGACTTAGAGGAAGGTACTTGGCAAAATGAGGAAAAGAATAGGAATTTTTGTAGATCACTTTCATCTACATCAGCTAGCCCACCAGCAAAACCCCCCTGCACTCCTACCTTGTGATTAATTTTGCAGCTGTGCTGGAAAAAAAGAAAGAGAGAAAGCCAGAGAAAGAGAGAGAGATAGAGAAGAGGAAGAAGAAGAAGGAGAGATCATATGGAGGCAACATTTCTGAGAAGATTGCAGGTGAGACCTGAGGCTTGAGCTGTAATCCATCCTTCACTTTAAGGCTAAACCCTGCCAGTAGCCAAGCAGGAACATGTGTCCCCCATGACCGTAGGAGGGGCAGAATGAAGAGCAGATTTGGAAGGATTTTTGTTTAAAGGAGTTAAGGTGTGAGATAGTGTTTGATCAGCAGTTAACCCGGTGGGTTAACTGCTGGGTGTCAAGCCCAGAGTAGCAATGATAGAGATACTTTTCTCCCAGTTACAAGTCAATGTAGTGTCACAATGATTTTGAGGCTGCTATTTTAAGGTAAAAATGCTACATAATGTTACTTTAATTGGGTTAGTGTGAGTTAGCACAACACTGCAGACAACAATGACCCTACTTGAGCTGTCTGTTTAAAATGATTGATTAATTTTGATAATATTAAAGAACCCTTGAATGACCCTTTCTAAAAGTGTACTAGTTACCTTTATGATAACAAACCAGTTCTTCTTCTGAAGAATGTTACAAACAGATGTATCAGTCTTATTGGTGTTTCCTTGACTTTCATTGGACTCAGGTCCTCATGTTGACAAACAACAAAAATAGGTTTCAACCAATAGAGACCAGAGGCCTAAAATCAAGACTAAATACTATGGTCTGCATGAGGTTAGCAATTAAGCATACCAGAATACTCCCAATCGCCTGTGAAGCCCTACACTCTTTTAAAAATTTAAAAAAATTTAAAAACCATGTGAATGCTTCAGTGGTTTTTCACCAGTGTAAAGGGTTCTTCGTATAGAAGGCAAACAGCTTTCTAAATGACCATATTTGTCATTTGAGTCATTTGTCATTTGACCATATTGTGACATTATTGTCACTTGAACTGTATAAGAATGATATTATTTCTACATGTTAGAACTAGAATGTATGAAAAATAGTAATAGGAAAATGTAAGAGAAAATGCACTAATGAACTATAGGTGAGTTGCTTCATTACAAAATTAAATCTGGTCATGGAGTGCAGAGACAACCTCATCCTAAACATTGTGGAGGGCACTGTATTGCACTGTATTGTAAATGTCTTAGAAACTTCAGATGTCCATTTATAATTTAAAACGAGGGTGTAAAATGTGAAAGTAATGTACATTAGTAGTGCTACACAGATACATGACTGTTCAAAGTGAATATTTAACCATTAGAATTTAAATAAAATGTGTGGTTGTAAAATGTCCATAACAATATGACAAAAAGTAAAAAGCATACCTGAAATGCCTGAGTATCCCCGTATTCCTTATCTTAGTGTGTTTTTGAGCTTTCTTGCATCTGTTTATTCTAACTGTATTCCCCGCTCTCTTTTTCTAATCTTGACATTTCCTCTTTTGAATACCATGCTGTTACTGTCTCTTCTCCCACTAGACTGCACATCATTGTTCTCTATCGTCCTCCTGGTCCTTTGGGCAGTTTCGTTGATGAACTGGATGTTCTCTTGAGTGGACTCCCTGTTGACGCCCCACTTATTCTACTCGGCGACTTCAACCTTCCATCAGAGAAACTCCAGTCTTCATGCCTTCTCCCAATCCTATCCTCTTTTGATCTCGCGTTCAACCAGTCTGCACCAACACACAGAGCAGGGAACACTCTGGACCTGATCTTCAGCAGACCTGTCCCTGCTCTGGATGTGGCTGTGACTCCTTTGGACTTCTCTGATCACCACTTTCTCTCCTTCTCACTCCCCCTCTTTGCTCCTTCAACTACCTCTTCTGCAAGTTCTTCCACTCTTCACCGCAATCTTCGCTCTGTTTCCCCTTCAGCTCTTGCCTCAACTGTCCTGACCACTCTTCCCCATCTTGAATCTTTCTCCTCTCTCCCACTTGAAACTGCTACAGACACTCTCCTCTTTTCTATCTCCACCTCTGTCGACCTTCTCTGCCCTTTCTCCCCTAGGTCAGCAAATTCTTCTCCACCTTCCCCGTGGCTGTCAGATGTTCTCCACAACAACCGTAGAGAGCTAAGACTGGCTGAAAGGAAGTGGTGGAAGTCACAACACGACTCCGACCTCCACTCCTATCAGTCTCTTCTCTCCAGGTTTAGAACGGAAGTTGCTGCCGCTAAAACATCTTACTACAGGGGGAAATTGGAATCCTCTGCATCTGACCCACGCAAACTATTCACCATCTTCTCCTCTCTCCTCAACCCTCCTACTCCCCCACCTCCCACTACCCTGTCTGCAGATGATTTTGTCTCCTTCTTTGAAGAAAAGGTTGACAAGATCCGCCAATCTTGCCCCCCCGTCTCTACCCCGCTCTCTAGGCACTGCCCTCCTCCTCCCTCTTCTCTGACCTGCTTCTCTCCTCTTTCCACAGATGATCTCCTACATCTTCTCACCTCTAATAATCCTACCACCTGTCCACTAGACCCTGTTCCATCCCCTCTGTTCCAAACAATCGCTCCAAACCTCCATGCTTTCATCTCCTCTATCATAAACAGCTCTTTGTCGTCAGGTCAGGTACCATCCGCCTTCAAGTCTGCCAGAGTTGTGCCCATCCTAAAGAAACCAACTCTAGACAGCTTGGACATCGGCAACTACAGACCTATCTCTCTTCTCTCTTTCCTCTCAAAGATTCTCGAACGTTCTGTCTACAACCAACTGTCTCTCTTTCTCACTCAGAACAATCTACAGGACCCTAACCAGTCTGGCTTCAAAGCTGCACACTCTACCGAAACTGCTCTCATTGCAGTTACAGAGAAGCTCCAAGCAGCTAAAGCTGCCAGACTGTCCTCGGTTCTGATCCTTCTTGACCTCTCCGCAGCTTTTGACACAGTGGACCACAAGATCCTCCTGTCTATCCTTGCCGGTCTTGGAATTACCGGCTCTGCATGGCAATGGTTTGCATCATACCTGCAGGGACGCTCATGCCAGGTAACATGGCAGGGCGACACGTCCGCTCCTTGTAGTCTCTCCACTGGCGTTCCACAAGGCTCGGTTCTTGGTCCTCTTCTTTTCTCACTGTACACTCACTCTCTTGGTAAAGTGATATCCTCTCATGGATTCTCTTACCACTGTTACGCCGATGACACTCAACTCATGCTCTCTTTCCCACCGTCTGACACACAGGTTTCTGCCCGTATCTCAGCATGCCTCGCCGACGTCTCTTCTTGGATGGCGGCTCACCACCTTAAACTCAACCCCAGCAAGACAGAGCTGCTGTACATCCTGGGAACTGCTGGACCAAGAAACGATCTTGCCATCTCCTTTGAGAACTCACTGGTCTCTCCCTCTACTGAAGCCCGAAGCCTTGGTGTAGTGATGGATGATCAGTTATTGTTCTCAAGTCATGTTGCAAACGTAACTCGGTCCTGCAGATTTCTTCTGTACAACATCCGGAGAATTCGACCCTTCCTCCCTAGAGAGGCCGCCCAGGTGCTTGTTCAGTCTCTCGTCACTTCCAGACTTGACTACTGCAACTCTCTTCTGGCTGGTCTCCCTCTGCGCACCATCAGGCCCCTGCAACTCATCCAGAATGCAGCGGCACGGGTCGTCTTAAATGTCCCAAAATTCAGCCATGTCACTCCACTGCTGCATTCTCTCCACTGGCTTCCTGTATCTGCTTCCCGCATCAGATTTAAAACCCTGACGCTGGCCTACAAAGCCAAGAACGGACCAGCCCCTCCGTATCTGATGGCAATGGTCAAAAGCCGATCCGCACCAAGAGCCCTTCGAGCTTCAAGTACGGCTCGGGTTGACCCGCCATCCCTCAAAATCCGCGGAAGACAAGCGCCCAGGCTTTTTTCTGTCCTGGCACCAAAGTGGTGGAACGAGCTGCCCCTGGGTGTCCGAACGGCCGAGTCGCTCGCTATCTTCAAACAAAGACTGAAGACCCACCTCTTCAGAGAGTACTTGGACGAATAGTTCTATGGTCGCCTTATTGTATTGTGTTTAGTAATGTCTAAGCTTAGAGGTATCTTTGAATTATTAATCTATTCTAACTAGCTAAGGCTTTTCTTGGGTAAATAGCAAAGCACTTTGTAAGTCGCTCTGGATAAGAGCGTCTGCTAAATGCCGTAAATGTAAATGTAAATGTAAATGTATTCAATATCTTCTCACTGGCGATATTCAAATAATATTCATGAAAAAAGCTCAGATGTTTGAAGAGCAAATGCAGTTAGAATGCTGATTGTCAGTGATAAAACATTGCTACTGGCACTGATGCTGAATAAATGTGTATATGTATAAATGTGTATGTGCTCTTAAGATAGTTATTGCTTGATTTACAGCCTTGTTTCACTCCCTGTGCACTAAATTACAGCTCGCTTGCGCTCTCTCTCAGGAAACATGTGAAGAACCAGAAAAAAGAAAAAAAAAACTGTTCGAATTATTGCTTTCTTTTAGAGCTGACATTCAGCCTCATTACTAGGTAGCAGTATGTATGTAGGCTACTGTATAAGCCTCTTGTGGTTTTATGTGTTTTTGTATTTCTGTTCTAACCCAAATATCTCATTGATATTGATTGTTCTCATTTACTTTCCTGCTTAAAAGTGTGAAAATTTGTGCAAGGGCATTTGTATTTACTTTATCTTATTACTCCAAAAAATTATTTCATTGTTTCCTTTTCTATTCTGCAAATGTTCTGTTTAATTTGTAGAACCTGTTAAGCATTATGCCGCATTTAGTGTACTTAGACTGTCTCAGTGACTGTAGGAAACATGGGAGCTGTGGTTTCACCCCCTTTCGTTCTATAGAAACGATGCCAAAACAGAGCGGACAGAGACCAGAGACAGAGACAGACTTGCACACCCCTTCTCCCAGGTCAAACGTGTCTCAGACTGCCTTCATTGAGCTGACATCACAAAGGCAAAGTGGATGTTTCCCTGGATACCTGGTGAATGTAAAGTCTCACCAGTAAAAGTGCAGTTCAGTTTAGTTTAACTACATCTCAGCTACTCCATGTAATGAACAGAAAGGACACAATGCAGGTCCTGGCTGTCACTCATTTTATGTCCAAATGTAATTCCACCATCTTGCAATAAAGCAGTCACGTTTTAAAAACTGATTTCTTGGGGGGAAATAAAAATAGGACAGTATTAGCCCTGGGGAAAATTGTTGAAATTAGACTTTGGAGATGCAAAAAAAATACAGTTTAGAGGAGAAAATGAGGCTGAAAATGGGCTGTTTTGTCATTGAAATATATGGGGGTGGGAGGAGCTTCACATCATGCTGCGACCAGCCAGCAGAGGCACTAGACCTGTGGTGGCTTCACTTCTGAGAGTTCCTTTATTTCTACAGTCAGTAGATTGCCCATAACAACTTAGACTGGCTGGTTATAGGTATACGTCCTTTAAATCATATAACAAGAATACAAAGAGCAACAAACAGGGAAAGGCCAGGGAAGTGGGGGTGTTGAGGGGGTTGCAGCATAGATTTTCAACAGAACTCTCAGAGACCCTACAACAGAACATCATTACAACTTTAAATCCATTCTGAGAACATCCAAAGGACGTGGTTTCTGATGATTTATAGTGTTGTAATCAGTCAATCTATACAGCAGTCAAGATATCAAGATACAGTCATTTAATGTACTTATACTTAATGTACTTATTAAGATGACAAGCCACGGTGGCAGGATAGAGAATAAGGCACAGTTATTTGTCTTTTTTCAGCTTGTGCAGCATGGTATTCACGTCTCAAGCATGGTGACGGTGGCGTTTTACACATTATCTCAGTAACAGAAAATTAAATTCACCGTAGCTCATGCATATTAATGACCAGTGATTTTGAAGCCAAAATGGAAGGAAAGTCTCCGATTCAGAGTCACAGATTCCAATAAAAGAAGAAGAATTACTGTCTGGTAAAATACAGCAACAAATATATCATATGGTGAAGAAACAGCACTATTAGAAGGCGAACGACAAGGCAAAAAAGTGAAAGTAAAAGAATAGATATAACAAGTAGTTACTGTTTGTTAAACAAACTGAATGGATGTTCTGACAGAGCAGCAGAAGAATCATTCCTCAGTCTGTATCTGATTTTGTTTGTCTGTCTGGCTGAGCCTAGCTCAAATCCATTCTGTTTTCAAGCAGAAAGTCAGGTTCCTCTCAGCTACAGCCGTAATGATGTTCAATTCAGAGCTTTAAATATAGAACGTTTATCTGCATGTGTTTTGGTGCATATAGACCAAGCTCTGCAAACAAATATGATTCAACTTAAAAGATGGTCTCATCCTGATATTTACCACCAGGTTCATCCATGCAGAATTCAAGAGCATTGCGATGGTCTGTTGAACTGTGCTCTTATTAATCACTAACAGTGCATGCTAATGAGGGAAAGAGAGGTGTGCCAGATTGCAGAGAAATGTTAAGTGTAAAATATGCTTCAAATTCCAGCATTCCTGAATCCAAACACCTTCTTGTGTTCCAGGGTAAGAAGAACATAATTTTTCGTTCATTTCATTCATCCATGATTTTGGAAACTGATTTACTGATCAGGAGATGTGTAGGAGGCATTTTCTATCAGAATCAGGCAGTGTGTCATTGGCTGATGATCTCGCCCCATGCTCATTTGTTCATGCTCATCAAGGTTTTATACTGTCATAAGAAATTAAAAGCAGCACCAACCAAAATACATTCTCATGAGTATCTCAGAACATACCTGCCTGCAGTAACTTCATTCATTCTTGAACAAGGACATTGAAACACTAAGCATCAAAAATATTGTCAGACTATTTTTTCTCTCAATTAATTGAGTATGGAATTTGTCACATTTCTATCAAATCAATCAAAATTGCATTCATATGTTTTAGTGTTTTGTAAGCAGGACAAACAAGACAAATAATAAATAAAAGATTAAATATATCTTTTGACACCATTAACCTTGAGCACACAAACAGTGCTATTTTACCTTCTGTTCACAGAAAAACAAGCACATGGCCCAGCAAAGCCCCTCGACTCCTTTTCCTCACGTAAATATTACTGAAATAATTAACACTGATTTCATTGTGTTCTAATAAGATTGAATTTGACATTTCTGAACCATAAAGTGATTTAGTTTACACTACACTCATATTCCATACAATTCTTGCATTCATTTTTTAACTTACATCTTCGTCTAACATCAGCTAGGTTGATTAACATCAAAACAGCTGCAATTTTCGCACTAAATTAACATGCAATTAATGAATCCATTAATATGCAAAGGTATGTATGGCTGTGACATCACACAACATGCTTAGTTTATATGCACTTTAGAAGGCTGTGATCATATATACTGTATAAGATAAATATAAACCTATACGTTATTTACAGATTTGTGCATGCCAGTGATGGTATATATAAAGTATATACTGTAGATATTGTATATTATCACTGTCACAAAGGCACAAAAACATTGTGTCTTAGAAATGGAAAATACAGGAGAAGGAATAAAAAAATATTAAGTAATATTTTATTTATATCTTATATAGTATATTTTTATATTATATTATTATTTTATATTTATATTATTGTTTTATTATATATATTTTTTAACATTTTCTATTACTTATTAATCAATGCATCTAATATCAAAATATTTTAAAAAGACAAAAGAATAAAAAATTAAGATGTGTGATGGTGATTATAAATATAGTATATAGAACAATCCTAATAACTTCAGCTCAAATTGGGGAACTGCTGTAGGCTCACCTGGGTGTATTCAAATAAGTTACATTAGCTGGTTTATGTGACATTAAAAAAAAATAAACATGATGCTTAGTTCACATGAAAAACTTAGTTAACAAAAAAAAACATTAATACATTAGTATTATCTAATAACGTATCATTGACAGTAATTCGTTTAAACTGACTTAAATTGTCAGACAATTCCAAAATTGTACAAAAAAAACAAACTCTGTAAGGTCTTAATATTAATGCTAATATTAATTCTGTTTGGATGTTAGTGTGTTCAGTGTTGAACAGCTCTCTTGACCTATAAAAAAAATGAAGGCAGTGTTTTTAGTGAATGTTTTGAATGATTGTAAATCGTCACTGTCCAATGAAAAATGTGTATCTATGAAATGATAACTTTACAGGAGAAGGCATAATTAAATAATAATTAAAAAACTTAATTTAGAGCATTTCTGTTGGTCTATTCATTAAGAATTATTTACATTGTGTACAGAGCTACAGGTTCAAACCAAAAAACTAAAAACAGACAAAAATGGAGATACATGATTTTCATTGGACCGCAATGAAATGCTAATAGGAACCATAACCTGCTGCATGAGTGGCACGCTTAGATACAGGCTACTTGGGCCGAAGTCTCAAATCCACGTCCAGGTTGGCCTATGCCTCTGACTTCAGTCACTTTGCTGTATTTTCATTTAACTTTGTAAACAATGCTAGGGCAGCTTGACAGGCATGCGGTGAGGAACAATCTAGGATAATTGTGAAATAAGGTTTAACCTGCAGTATAAATCTGTTGCTTCTGTATAGATATAAAGGCTGTCCCTGAGGAATGGAGAAGCTGCTGCTGAGGCTCCTTAAGACGTTGCAAAACTGGAAACTAAGAGTTCAGTTAGAGGAAAGCTCTCTGCATTTAGCTGAAGTGCTCTGAGTGAATCTGCACATCGCTTTGAGACTGACATCTACTCACTCTTAGCTCTGAGTATCACAGCCCATAGGCCACAGGAGACACAGCTTAGACTCGTGAGTACCATTATGAGGAAGGTTACAGTGCTCTTCTTCTTTCTTTCTTCTCTTTAAATTCTGGATTTCAAATGTTTCAGTGCAGTTGACATTTCTAAGACTGTTAAGTACATCATCCATAAATCCAGTGGAGGAAGGTGATGAATTCCAACTCACAGGTTGAAAACAATTACCCTTATTATTAGTAGTGATAGTAGTAGTAGTGGGATTATTATTATTATTATTATTATTATTATTATTATTATTAATAATAATAATAATAATAATAATAATAATAATAACAATACCAACAACAAGAACATTTCTAGTAGTAATAACCTAATGGGTCACATTCAGAAAGTGACATTAAGAGGAAGTAGCATTGTGGTGACTCATCCTCTCTTTCTTAAATGAGAATTATTGGCCTGTTTTATTAGGTGTGTAAAAACTGTCCCTGCCATTTCTTCCACCTCATTTGCTTGCAACAAGGGTGATTCATACAACACCACCTCACACCAAAAAAAGATCTAAATAGAAAAGCCTGATGGTAAATGTACCTTTTTGCATAATGATTTCCTTCTTTAATGTTATCACACTTTTGCTTTTCATTCATTCTGCTGCTGTTTTTCACAGTAAATGGAAGGTCTTGTTACATTTGAATATCTACTGATATTGTTTGTTTACCTAATATATGTATTTTATTTATTTATTTTTTTTTATTTTTTTTTGCTGTTGGATTTTACCAAACAGTACTTATGTGCCTATTACTAGAATCTGTGGAGAGTTTCCATTCATTTTGGCCCCAAACAAGCACTGAGCATTGGTCATTAATATGCATGAGCTTATTTTACAGGTGGAACCTTTACTGAGGTCACATGATACAAAATACTATTGAGGTGAATATTGCTGTATATTGCACCCTGTTGCAGCAAATTTTACATTTGACAATGACCAAATTGTAGATGTAGTTCTACTTTGTAGGCATTTTCTGAAATCGCTCCTCACCACTGCAGGTTGAGGATGGTGTCTGTTTACAGCACCTCTGACACAGTAACGTAACCAGAGCTTAAAAAATGGTTTGTACATCAGGCTGTATATAGCTGATACTTGATCCTTTAAAATAGGCCTGGATCAGCCCAGTACACTGAACTTTATCAAGATGTCACCACTACATGGACAAAAGTATCCAGACACCCAGACTTCACATTGAATGTGCATTACTATGGATGATAATGTCACCACTACATGGACAAAAGTATCCAGACACCCAGACTTCACATTGAATGTGCATTACTATGGATGATAATGAAACTGCAGGAATCTCCATTTCATTCGGAGCATTTGTAAGGTAGGTACTGATGTTGAGGGATAAGAGATGTCCCTGATGTTCCCTTGGATCAGAATTGTGTGCATAATCTGTATCGCAATATATGTAATAAGACCATTTACTACACTAGAATGACACCCTGGCTAGAATTCCTCCAAAATATTAGTTTGCCTCCAGATATGCTTTTACTATTTGCATCCTTCTCTTTACTTTTTATTAATTTTCTTTCTTTTTTTGCAGGTTTGTCTATAAAGCATCTGGGAAAACACCTGTTAACAGCATCTTCTCTTTGTAAAGCAAATATTACCTTCCAGTAACTCAAAGTAATTACTCGAGCAATTCCCCAGTAAAAAAAACTTTTTACCATTTCCATCAATACTATTTCTTATTAATAATGTTTTTTGTGCTTTAGTGAAAGTAGTACTGTAGCAGTTGTGCCCTTACGTAAGCAGGATTTTCAGTTCTCTCTGCTGCTGCTGTTGCTAAAGCCTGAGGCTAACTGCAGCGTTACTCTTGAGAAAACATAAAAAAAAAAATAGCTGAGATCACCAATTATGGCAGATTTTCCTCTAGAGTGTAGAAATGTGTGCTTTTCCATGCGGGCCCTGATTGATCTGAGTCATGATGTTGACTCATGGCCTTACGCCAAATATGCTTGTGCACTTGTGAGGCCAACCACTTCAGAACCCATCCAATTAACTTCTTAATTTAACTAATGTAGACATCAGAAGCTGAGTCAGGTTCAAACTCATACAAGGGCTGGTAAGGGGAGGGTTAGCAAACAGTGGCAGTTATACACCCACACCATTCAAACTAATCAGCCAAAATCTGCACATTCACTCTCCAGCATGGCTCAGTCCACACCCTGTCCAATGACACTTATTTCCTGTTTAATGTTCCTGAAATGAAGATAAAAAAACAGAAGTGAATGAGGCTGCTTTTCCATCAGCCCTGTGGAAGAGAATAAGGCTCTTAACGCCACAATGGCAAAAACTCTTAACCCTCTTTAAGAATTTTAATGCTGAGCAGTTTGTTGTTGCTGGTGTGTGTCCTTTTAAGGCTAAATTTTAAGAGCACAGAGAAACAACATGCTGGCTAACATAACAGCTCAGGAAATATCCATTAGTCAGCTGCAGCTCCTTCTGTCTCTTCAATTTCTAATATCACCACCTGCCTTTTTACTTTCTAGGAACAAAGGAAGGTTTTAATTTCTTCGTTAGTCCACCTGCTACTTCCTGCATTCTTAAATTCGCAGTGCTTAAGAGACATTTGAAATATATCACATTTTTACATTTACCAACCTCAAACAAGCCTTCAAACATTTAGGCTGAGTTAAGTGATCAGTCAATGTCTGCCATTTCCATCATCCATCAAATCATTTTTATGCTATATGGCAAAATATGTGAATGGAGGCGTTGAGGCAGGATGTATGTATCAACAGGATTACTGGACATAATGAAAACAAATATTAAACCAAAGCATAAACCAAACCCAGTAAAATGATGTAACAGATAATGAAACAACACAATTCACAAGACTAGGCAAAATCACACTCAAACACGATCACTATATTTACCAAAGACAAGATTAGAAACAGCTATGAAAGGAGACAAACTACACACAGGTGTATTGGGACAGGACAGAGAATAGGATAGGATGGAGCCAGAAACAAGAAGCTGTGACATCAGGTTATCTCAGGGGCTGCAGAATGATTAATGTTGCCGGTGATTTATATATAAGTCATATTTAAGCCATAGCTTTGTGGTGTTATTACAAGGCTTTATTGGCATGACCGTGTCAACTACAATGTTGTCAAAAAAAACACAAACATAGTTGAAGACACTTAAAAATCAACTATAGAATTGTTCATTACAGAAATAATAATGATCAAAGAAAGATATACATAAACTAATAACAATAATCAAAAAAATATAATAAATATAACAACATTTATTTAAGCATACTTTACATCAAACAACATTAATATATGCAGTATATATCTTCAATTCATATTTGCAATGGTTACATTAAGAATATTATCATGTTTGTAACAGAGTGATGTATTTCTCAAATGAATCTTAATCTCATTCTGTATTTGCTGCCGTTTAATCTCATTTTCTCATTAAGAACATTATGCCTCACTGATGTTGCTGCTTGATGTGTAAAGAAGATTTTTATTTTTGTTAGTGAAACGACTATTCTAAAGAAGAAAATACATGAATATACATTTTCAAAGGCTTTTACATGTTGCACTCTTTACTGTGTGCATAATTAGATTTGTTTGAAAGGATATAAATACTATTATTTTTTACTAATCTACACTTAAATTACTCCTGATCAAAGTGAAAACATGTTTTGAAAATTAATTGGGAATCCAAACCTTGCAGGTGCATCCTGATTGCTTTGATTATTCATTAGTCCAACTGTTGCGAATTGAATTGTTTAATGAATTCTATGAGGTCTATAAGGGCCAACAATTTACTACTGCACTTAAAAGGACAAAACCCCAGACAAGAAGTCAAAGGAATTGTTTTCAAATCAGCATCTGGCAAGACTTAGATCAGTGCAAGGACACATCTCTAAGGCTTTAAGTGTTCCCAGGACCGCAGTGGCCTCAGTTATTTTGAAATTGAAGAAGATTGGCAGAACCTTAAACATTCCTAGATTTGACCAGCCAGGGAGGTAGGAAAGAACCCAATGTTTATTCTAAAAAAGCTCCAAATCTCCTGTGGATAACTTATGGGATGGACAACCATCTCTGCGGTGCCCCATAAATCAGGCCTTCATGGCACTGATGCAAGATGGAAGATACTCTTGGGTTATGAGGCACAAAACACATAAATTGCTAACTTTAATGGCAATTACATCCATTCAACATCAAATGCACACAGTGTGATACAAGTAAAGTTGTCTGAATAATTTTTAAACCACAGTAAGGCACACATTTTTTATCATTTCTCTGCTAAAAAAATAAACAAATTGCAGACCCTGAGACTCTAATAGAGTGTCACCTTTCTTCAACGCCAGCCTCCACCTTTGTTAAAAGACCTCTAAGTACACGCTTTTGTTACTGCTTTCAGAAGTAACGTCACATCTCTCCCTCCTTCCTCCCCACCGCCACCAGTTTGGTCTCAACGGCTGCTCGGGGGCAGGCTCAACCCCCTTCCAGTAGGATCTGTGAGTGTCCCGATGTTGCAAGACCTGGGCTGACTACGGGACCTATGTCAAAGACAATCAACAGTTTAACTTGCTAGCATTGATTCCATCTCATTCATTGTCAAGATTAAATTCACAATTTACTTCACTCATGTCTTCTGGTAGAAATAATAATAAGAGCTTGCCAATCCAAACTGGGCTGTGAATGAGGTTGTGCGCTCACTCAGAAAAAAAGATAGTCTTGTAGGTAGTTTATTGCTGATAGAAATGCAGTAGCTTAAAGAAAGATTTTATTATGCACTTTCCCTTTTTCCTAGGAGAGTGTGCATGCACTGTTAGTCCTCTGGAAACAGACCTAACCAGTCAATTTCCATTCTGTCAGCGGAATGGCCACGAAGGGGTTGAGCATCCCCACTCCAGCACCAACCCCCCACCAAAGCTCTATTGTACGTGAAACTTCACTGCACACTGGTAGTACCTCAGACAAATTGTTGTATTCCTGACTATTTCCTCTGTACTGTGACACTGGTGAATTGTCATGTTCTTTATGAACTTTTAAAGGCACGATAATGTAATAGCAGTTGATTTCAGGTCATGTAGAAGCATTTCTCTTGATCCAAACATGAAAAGGTAGGCAGTGGTTTTGTGTGGGAAACACAGTCACATGCATATTATTTCATAAGACAGGCCTGTTAAGAATTTTGACTCTTTTGGTGGTTTTGATCACTTTTTGTGCTCTACATTGGTACAAGTTTATCAAAGACTGATTTTTCTGTCACCTCTTCATGAATGATAAGACTGCAAGGACACCCTTAGAAAAGATCTGTGCTAATAAATTGCACAATATGTCAATCTTAATTGAATTCTGACTCATTCTAACATTAACGCTGTGCACTAAAACTGAATTATTAATAAAGAATTTTAACACTGGGGTAAAAAAAATCCCTTTACAGCAGTGGAACATTCTCTAACATTGATTGATTTTATGTTGCATTTATTGCTAATTTTAACAGTTTGTCTAGTCCCTGTAAAGAAAAATTACCAATAGAATAGGACACTACAAAATCTATACACTCAATCTCCAGCATGGCACAATGTTCCTGAAATGTTGCCTCAAAAAACAGATGTGAATGAGGCTGCTTTTCCATCAGCCCTGTAGAAAAGAATAAGGTTCTTAACGCCACAATGGCAAAAAACCCTTAACCCTCTTTACGGATTTTAATGCTGAGCAGTTTGTTGTTGCTGTTTCATTTTAAGGCTGTATTTTAAGGGTATCAGAGAAACAACATGCTGGCCTTGTACAGAAGTAGATAGAATAGGACTCAATAGGAGTCTTTGGAGCAGATAAACGAACCACGCTTAGTGCCAGGTGTGGACTAGAGGGGTATAAACCCCCCCAGCATTCAGTGGAACTGTGTTCACTGGAATTATGGTGCTCCTTTCCATATTTATGCGATGAGTTGGAAAGATAAGGTGGGGTGGTAATTATCCAACATCCTGACCTCATCCTGATTTTGTTGAATGCAAACAAATCCTCACAGCAATGCTCCAACGTCTAGTAGAAAGCTTTCACTCTCAGAAGAGACAGTAGAGACAGTTGCTCCCAACAAAAGCTGGATAAATAATATTTAAATACCCTTGATTTCAGAAGGGATACACACATATAACTAAAACTAGTTGGGTTTGTACTTTACTCATCCTACCACAAAATGCATATGTAGAGGACAGGTGGTGCGAAGAGTGAATAAATGAAAAAAAGAAAAGCTCTTGAAAAAGAAGCTGATTAATGATCTTTTCAGCAGGGGGGCGACAGGTCAGGGTAATTTAAACATTTATCTTAAAGATTTCTTTAGTTTTACATCCTTTAGTGTTTTGTGACAATAGGTAGCTGTAAGTTAGCAGTTAAAATTTAACACGTTATGTTTTGTTGTGCAGACCCAATTAAAACAGTTTTCTAAATACACAGCAGTTTGATCATCTGTGACTCCTCAGAAGAAATATCTTGATATGTTCTCTTACTTTCAGAGGGCATCTTTCAGCTCAGCAAAGGAAGCTACTGATGGACCTCTACCTAGTATCTTTATTAGGGTAAAGTAGGTAAATCCCTGTGCGGTTTGTTATTTGCGTATAAGTACAAATGTGTGGAGAGCATGGTAATTCTAGGATTCATAGGATTCTTACAGAGCTTGAACAACTTGAAAATGTATTATAAGTAGTATTTCTAGTTAAGCAGTTCTCTTGAAAACCTCTTTATAAAGGTTATTTAAAGAACCTTTTGAGAAACGGTCCCATATGACACCAACAAGGGCTTCACTCAAAAAAGGTTCTTTAGTCAAAGCTAACTATTTCAGTCTTATATCTAAAAGTGTGTATAAAACATCTGAAAGGACTGTAAAAGACAGCATTATACTAGCTGTTGTGTTAACTGGATAATAAATATATGATCTGTGGTAGTCCAGGTCTCAAATAATTTAAAGAGTCTTTCCGTGTAATAAGACCAAAGGCCATTCATCTGAATGAAGTACTGCACGTAGGTTTGCATCAGTTACAAACTGCAGCTGAAGGCCAGACCAGAAGGCGTCTTACATGTAGGTGACTTTCAGTGTGGTATATATAATATCTAAAAGTGTTTGTGGTGTTTGCAGCGTATTGATTTAACGCAGCAGATGTTCTCGTGCTAACTCTCCACTGAATAACGGAAAGCCTGGGTAACGAAGCCATATTCAGACCTTCTACTCTTACTGAGGACGTTTGTGCAGATGTGAAAGGTGAGGGCATGAGTGGGGCTACAATTACAGGACTGCACATATCCCAGAATATTCTGCTCTGCTTTAGGTCAAGCTCAAGTGCACTGATTCATGCTGTACCTGAACACTGACTCTGTGAGCTGATTTCTTTTTAATAGATTCAGTTTCATGTTCTCCCCAGGCTGCCCTGATGGGAATGTGTTTGCAGTTTATTGTAGCAATTGCTCAGGGGAGTCCAATGAAAGACAGAGGTCTTGATTAAATATCATAGCAGGTGTCATCAATTATTGTGCAGTTGTGCAATATTGTTGTAATCAGCTACCGGCTGTTCTAAAAGGCATCATTGATTGTGTGTATAGGTAAGCAACAAGGGAACACAACACAGACAGAGGCGTTCACATTTTGCCACAGGATAAGAAAGACAAATCAGATCTGCCACTGCATCAAATAAACAGGCACAACACAAGATAACATATAAGGTCATGTGGATAATTTAGGATACTCCATGAAAACTGTAGTTTTTTAAATAGATTTAAATGTATAGAAATTTAATCTTCACTTGAACAATGTTGAGGGATGGATGTAATATAACTAAACATTTTTTTGTAAAAAAGTGTGATTAAGTTTCTTGTAAGGAGTAAGAACAACCCCACATTTATCACTACTTCAAATGCCTAAAGTTAGAATGAGGTGCAGCACATCATCTGCAGATGATTAGAACATCCATAGAGAAGATTTTGGAGGAGTCTTCTTTAAGCCTCAGATATTTAGCCATGACGAGGTCCAAAGAGCGCTCTGAGGCCTTCAGGAAGAAGGTTGTGGATGCAAATGAGTCTGGGAAGGGGTTTAAAAAGATCTCAGAAGACTTCAGCCGTTCGTTTTAGAATTAGAGAACATTTTAAGCAACTGCCAACATAGCCAGATCAGACCATTCTTGTCAGTTCAGCCCAAGAGCATAAGTTTCCAACCATCCTAAACTGTCACCACAGGACCTACAGGTAGAGCTTGCTATAGTTGAGGTCAGCATCTACAGCATCAGAAAGAGACTACACAAGTTTGATTTTCTTGGGAGGTGTGCAAGAAAGAAGCATAGGGGCAAGACTAAAGGTTGCAAAAGTGCAAAACTGGGCAAAAACCAGGATTTGTAATAATAAGCTTTGGACCTGTTGTGATTCTAGCTTGTATGGTGCCCTGGACAATCCCCCTCTTCAACATAATTCTGCACTAATTGTAATTTTGATATTTGCAAAGACTGGTGACTGATTTTACTTACTGAATTTGTTACTTGATAGATTCCCCTGCACCAGGCACATGAACTCACACACTTATCGAGGACTGACCAAAGCAAAGCTACATATACAGATACAAATCAGTGGCCATATGGCAATAACAAACCTGGATACAACAAGAAGAATGCGGGAACCAAGGAGGAACACATAGGCAAACACATGGCCAGGCAATGTTAACAGGAAGACAAAAACTGAAGACACAAGGGCAGAAATAAGGTTAAGGTGGGGTCCCGTGTCCTACTTATGTGAGAGACCTAATCCCAGCACACACTTCAACAAGATTAATTTCTCCACAAGGTGACAAGACGATATTCTTCACGTGACATTCTATTTTTATTTTATTTTATTTATTTATTTATTTTGCATAGACAAACTGAGCCCGGCCCCTGCAAGAGGATGCCCTGGGCGAATGGCCATGTCATACATACCCCAAAATGCCACTGCTTTGGACAGATAATCCCAATTAAATTATTTGACCACATGTGGCACTGGGCATAGTGATTTTAGGCTCATCTATAGGTATAATGTTTTTTTCTGAAAAATATGCCTTGAGATAAACTTTTATATTTAGAATGAATGCTGATATATAATGAATGAAAGCTGATATATAAAATGAATTTTGATATATATAATAAATATTGATATATATATAGAGAATGAACACTAACATATTGAATGAATGCAGATATTTATAGAATGAATGTTAATATATACAGAATGAATATTGATATATATATAATGAATGTTGATATAAATTAAATGAATGCTGATATGTATGAAATGAATGTTGATATATATCGAATGAATATTGATATATATATCAAATGAACGTTGATATAAATGAAATGAGTGCTGATATGTATGGAATGAACGCTGATATATATGGTATGAATTTTGATATATACATGTATAGAATGAACGCTGATAGAAATGAAATAAACACTGATACATATTGAATTAATGTTTTTATATATTGAATGAATGTTGATATATAATGAATGAAAGCTAATATATGTGAAATGAATGCTGAGATATATAGCTGTTGCACATCCCAAAAACTACAGATCTTCACCACAATCTTTCCATCACTCGATATGCAGAAGCACAAAGACTTGCTGTAGTCGATCGGTTGGTGTGGATTAGATATCGTTCTCGACTATGTTTAAGTTTTTCACCCCAAAGAGGCCAACCTCAGTCGTTTAGTCTAGCAACTACACACAGCCAGTGAAAAGAATGCAGCAGAGGAGTAACATGGCTGAACTTAGGAACAAGTCAAGTCATTGACAGTTGAGAGGATCTGAGGGTATACATAGGAAGACCAGCCAGTTGCAGTAGTCAAGTCTTGAGATGATGAGAGACTAAATGAGCTTCTGGGTGGCCTCCCTAGAATAAAAAGGCTAAAAATTGGTCATTCTATCAGCATTTATTCTATTTATTAACATTCATTCCGTATATATCAGCTTTCATTTAATATATATC
The DNA here is from genome assembly GCF_030463535.1 of Salminus brasiliensis. Lineage (NCBI taxonomy): Eukaryota > Metazoa > Chordata > Actinopteri > Characiformes > Bryconidae > Salminus > Salminus brasiliensis. The sequence continues at coordinate 68,224,351 of NC_132878.1, forward strand.
AATGTTCATTCCATATATAACAAATTTCATTACATATTTCCTGTTTGGCTTGCCATAAGACACCTAATATATATATATATATATATATATATATATATATATATATATATATATATATATATATATATATATATATATATATACATATATATATATATATGTGTGTGTGTGTGTGGGTGTGTTTGTGTGTGTGTGTGGGTGGGTGTGTGGGTGTGTGTGTGTTAAGAATTGTTCAGTCCTTCATGATTTTCTTTTTATTCGTTTAATTAAAACTGAGCGACTCAACTGCAGTCCTTGCCATGCTTCTGACTGAGATTCTGAAGTGATTTCTGTTATTACCAAACAAAACACAGATAAAACACAACAGAAAGCTTTCCACGAAAAGCTAGATTGAAAAACACATTTCACATCAGCGAGCCTTGACCCTCAACAGCGTTTTTTATTTTATTTTATTCATAACATCTCTGTGCCGGTGCTCTGCGTGACACAGTATATATAACACTGCACTGTCTCTTTTTACATGTGTACAATCTATCCAAACAGATTTAAACAACTTTGAAATACATGCATTAATATGTTGAGTGTGTGTGTGTGTGTGTGTGTGTGTGTGTGTGTGTGTATGTGCAGCAAGCCTGTGGCCCAGTGCATGTTTATAAACTATAAGTAAGAAGCTCATGCAGATTTAATTGAGATATTTACTGTGAGGTTCATCCTCACTACTTTTTTGCATGACGCTGCAGTTTATAAATTGCTAACAGTGCATGCAAATCAGGGACAACATCAGGTAAAGTAGCTAGCAATCCTTGTTTATGAATAAGGCATAAGGCGTTTGTCTTTTAACCCTTTAAACAGCCTATGGCCCCACATAGGTAATTACTGAATAATATACCTCAGTGTATCTTTGATGTCTCTAAGGATATCTTCTATTTGATTAACCCATTTAACTCCAATTTATTTAAAATGTTCAATAGTGTTTTAGTGCTCCAACTCATCCCAAAGGTATTCAATGAACCTTCATCCCTCCAACGTATCTCAGAGGAGTTCATTGAAAATCCATTTCTCCACCTCATGCAAACAATGTTCCCAGTATAGCTTGGTGGTCCTATGTTCCTGTGTACCTAATTTAAATAAGCCACGTGTTGTAAGTGGAGATTCAGTGCTCCATCGCTACCTAATGGAGTTTAAATGGATCTTCAACGTTTCAACTAATCAGAGTGGTGTTCAATGGTGCTTGTGATCTTCTGCTTTTGTGTTGTTGCTCCAAACCTATTCTACTGGGATTCACATGATATGGTGATATGGCATTAGGTATGAAACCAAACCCTTACACATTTCTTACAACACCAAAGAATTCTGGACCACGCTTTGAACAGATACTGTGGGACTGAAGGGGAATTTAGATAGAGCGAGGGCTCTCTTGCTGAGAACATAATAAATAGATGAAAATGTATTATTTGTTGAAATCAGCTCAAGTCATTGCCAAAACCGTCTTCAATATTCTGTGCAGAGGAGAAAGCAAAAAGCTTTTGTGGAGTTTCTAGACTCAGGTTCTGTGGTATCAAACAGAGACGCAGATGTTTTAAAGTACATCTGAAAATTCTTTATAACAAACTCCAACAAGATGTTCTCACAGTCGGGAGTTAGCAATGTGAGAAAAAAGTAAGACAGGTGTTTCTGTGATAAATGTTGTAATCAGATTATGCTTCTAGCTGAAAATGCAGAATTTATGAGCGCTGTCATTGCCAGTGTTTTATATTCGGCTATGAATATCAATGATGACATTTTAAACATCTTAAAATGCAGACTTATTTTACAATTATTAATCTGAAGAGTCATTGTTCAGTACTTACAACGGATGATTTATTCAGTACTTACTAGGAATTATTCATACATACTATGACTTATGCAGTATCTACTTTAAATTAATGAGGCATTTCTTGAATTGTATTGACGTCCTTGCTAGACTGTTAAAAATGCCTGTGCATACCATCATGCCTTGAAGATGGCAGGAGCCAACACATTTTGGCATTTTTTTATAATTGTATAATTTTAATACAATTAACATATTTTGATTTAAGGGGTGTGTTGGTTTAGACAGTCCTTTTATTTATTTTACCACAGATATCAAAGAGCCCCTAATTTAAACAACATGTAAAGCAAATGTTTGTTTTTTTTTCAATACAGAGCATGGCCATAACTAGGCTTCTAAACCATACTATATATTATTTCGAATTTATTTCAAATTTTTCAGTTATTACTATGAGTTATTCTTATCTACTATAAACTACTTAATATATACTACTATATACATACCATATCTAATACTATGCATTACTATGCAACTACTTTTTATTCAAAATACTGAAATATTTAGCACTGCCTATTAATTATTTAATGTCTAATATGTGTGATTCAATACCCATTATAGGTTATACAGGATTCAGTATCTACTATGTATTTTTTGGTCTCCATGATAAATTATTCAGTATCCACTATACATTTTATATATATTCTATGAAAGATGTTTACATACCAAATAGTATGAATCATTTGGTATTTATCTAGTATAAATGATTCATTAACAACTATTTATTACTTAATATCTGTTACAAACTATTCAGTACCCACTATTAATTATTATTCAATAAATGAATTATTCAATTCAATTAAGTTTTCAGTCTCCACTTTGAACTACTTAGTGTTAACTATGAATGATTTGGTATCTACTACTTAATTATTCAGTGTGCACTTCAGTGTGATTTTTGAATAACTACCATGACTGATGCAGTACTCACTATAAAATAATAATTCTGTAACTGATATGAATTGTTCACCATCAACTACAAGGGGTTTACTGTCTACTATAAATAATGTTGTGTCTGTGTCTGTGCAGTGTCTGTTATGATTTATTTGTATCTACTTTGAATTATTTAGTAACTACTATCAATTCTTCAGTGTTTCCAATGAATTTTTAGTACCTACCATGAATACCATGAAATAAGTACTATGATTTTTTTTGAAACTATGAATGTTTCTGTAAATAATAATAATAGCAAACTTCTTATAAGGTGCAAGGGTTCAGTATACAATAAGTAGTGGTGTGTGTACCCTAAAGTACCTTTCAAATTGTGGACTCAAATACAGACCAATGGAGTTTAATTATTAATACAATAATTGCGTAGTGATCAGTCTGTTGTCAACATGTCAGATTTTTCCCATGCTGTTGAATGTATTAAGATAATGAAGGACACACAGTCTCATTAATGTAAATTCATTTCAACCCAGAATGCAGAATGGAGAATATTTGCATTGAATTAAGGGTAATAAGACACTGTATTAAAAAACAATTCACTTAAATGAATGATGACTGTTAATTTATACATAAACTCTTACAAATGTCAAATGTGGAGTTCAGCTAAAAAGAAAAGAAAAGAAAAATGTTGGAAACAGGCCCTTTAAGAACATCTGGTGGACGATTAAAAACCAGCCCAACAGTCCAGCAGATGGTGTTGTAACTCTGAGTGTCCTGGGCATTGCTCTGTTAACTTGAAAGGCTAAAGGACCTCCTCGCAGTGATTATATCAATAAGGACTGTTATCAGTGATCATTTTTACCTCTATGAAGCATTCAGTCAGTATTTATCTCACACAAAATAAAAACGAAATATTAAACAACTTTTTTTTTTTTTTACGGTTTTTGTAGCCCAGTTTTGTCACAGATGATCACACGTGTGATTACGAGTAGCACATGAAATACATGTACTTCAATGCTATACTCAAGTACTTTAAGTACCTTCCTTCAAAGAGCTCAGCACAAACATGCAGTAATTAAAAAGGTTAATTCAGGAGATTGTTAGTTGTTAGTGTCTTAGTAAGTGTAAAAAACTCCATCCTGCTATTGTGTTAGTCTGTGACCTGAATGGATCCTTATCAGGCTCCTGACTCTCTTTAGAAACTGTAGCTTTGAACAAGACCTCAATGTGTTTACTGCTACTCCTCAAACAACAGAAACCATAACTACAGGTTAGTGCAGTCATGGATCAAAAATTAAATGCACAGCCCAGTCTAGTTGCTGCAGACTTTCTACAGCCGTCGAGCCGAAGTGAGCCCCATGCAGACTCAACCAAGGTAAATGGACAACTTCTTTCAAAAGTAGAGGTGAAGAATGACGCATAGTCTCTGACCATGGAGAAGGTTTTCTGTGTTTTTTTGTTTTTTTGCTAACATCACATTCAGAAAATATTTAAAATGTATTTTAATTACATTTAGACTACATTTACAATTAATTTAGAATCCATTTGGAATACATTCTGAACACATTCAGACTACCTTTATGATATAGTCAGAGCATATACATTCAGGCTGCGTTTATGGTATATGGTAATATTCCGAAAATATTTAGAATACATTCAGACTACATGTACAGTATTTTTGGAATGCATTCAAAATATATAAAAAATATATTCAGACTACATTTGCAATATATTCAGAATATATTTAGAACACATTCAGAATGCATTTACACTATTATCAGAAAACATTCTGAATATTTTTGGAATACGTTTAAAATATATTTAAAATATATTCAGACTTTTTACAATAAATGCAGAATATTTTTAGAACACATTCAGAGTACATTTAAGATATATTCAAAATACTTTCAGAATAAATGTAGAATACATTCAGATTACATTCTAAATAAATTTCAAAATATATTTACATTCAGACTATTTTAGACTTTGAGTATATTTAGAATCTAGATTTAGAAAACACTATCTAACGAATATTTAAAATACAGTCAGACGACGTTTACTGTATACTCAGAAAACAGTCAAAATACTTTTAGTACATAAGGAGAAAATATTCTGTATGCATTATGAATCGTGATAAGGTATAAAAGAAAAATGTAATGTTTCTTATCGTTACTTCTTGTTACATTACATCATCAAATGTGGCTAAGCTGTTGCCTGTTTAATGCCATGTATGTTATTAATATACTTATCATTTGTAAGTGTAATACACTCGTTATGTACTTGGATACTTGTGGTTTGACCTGATGTCTTGTGAATTTCAGTACTGCAGCCAATGAATAACAAAAACAATTAATTTCTCACTTTTATGTTGCTGCTTGATTAATTACAAAATATGTAGGCAGGTGTTTTGACAGCTGCCTTCCATATCTGTATTATAACAACTTAATAACCGAACTGTGTTAGAGAGAGAAACTCAGTTGACTCTGTTATCCAGAACAACCTTCAGATCATTGATTCCATTACACTAAAGTAGGACAAATATTTGACATAATGGTGATACACTACTATAAAAGATTAATCCCTTTGAAATTCAATTCCTTCATATTGAACTAAATCCGACCTGAGTGCTTGTAGTGGATGCTTACAGCATTGTCACTGTGTCAGGCACTTTGTTCAATGTGTAAATGTACTCTCTCTCCCTCTCTCTCTCTCTCTGTCTGAGCTGATCCGGTGAAGTCACCGATGCCTCTCCATTCCTGGGTCACAACATAATCATAATCCTGTGGATTAGTCTCTTCAAACTGTGTTGTCCAAGCCGTGATCAGCATCATAAGCTGGAGAAATACACGTTTGCTGATGAGCAGAGAAAATGCCACGTCACAGTTGAACATCTGTGAGTGTACAGTAAGGAGGGGATGGAGTACCAGGGTGTAAAGGTACAGAATAACAACATTAAGGGGTCCAAGCACCGAATGTGCTGCTATTTTTTTTCCTTCCATACTACTGTAGTAGGGGCTGCCTGAATTTAGTATGAAATGCAGTGACAAAAAAAAACAATAGTGAACATGCAGACGGTGGGTCAATAAAGCCTTACCTCAAAAAACAATGAATGAATGTGGAAATACTACCCAAGCTGAAATCAATTCCACTGCAAGCTGTGACTGACTATGCTGCGATGTCTGTCTCATGAGCCAGACTGTGTAGATTTTGTGACTATGCACAGCAACGTATGACAACAGCACAATATACGTATTACGCCAGTGTAGGATAGTCTTCTAGCTGATACTGATGGTTCTCTTTACAGCTAGTGAATGGTTGAAATCATTGGCTTTAGATGTTATGATATACGTATAAAAATTTGACTATTGACAGGTTGATAGTTATTAAATCAGCACTTGATTACCAAAAATTCATGTAAGCCTTATTTCTAGCAGGACTAAGTACTGTAATGAGCTTCTAACTGGATTACCAAAACGCTTTGAGGTACCATACTGCCACTACTGGGGTAAAAATCACTTAATAGTCTAGAACCAGTGTATTTAACTAACATGCTGCACGGATATGGTTTCATAACTCATTCCAGAATTCAGTAGGGTCAATTAGTCCCACCTAGGTTTAAGCTTAAGGCTAAGAGTGAAGAAGCAGCGTTTTAGCTGCTATGCTGCTTTTAACTAGCTGACAGAGAGCATCAGAAGCATTCCAACATTAGACCACTTTATATTCAGACAGAAAACCTTCATACCAGTCCAAGATAGCAAACGTAGTTGCTTTAGGGACCTGCCTTAGATTGGGTGGTTCACATGTGGGACACACACACACACAGAGTCCTTCTGCATTAATTGACATTGTTGCTAGTCCATACGTTTCTGCGGACATCGTGGACCCATTTGTCCCTGACGGTGACACCACAATATTTAGATTTCACTGGTGAACCTTGTGTCTCAAAAGTGGTCCCTCTCATAGTGACCTCTTTTATAGTGGCTCTCCAAAGCTTCTCGCCTGTGGTGGCTACTACTGGAACTACCTTACTAGTGGTGGCTCCAACAGCTGTCTTGCCTTTGGTGGTTATATCTGGAGATGACCCTCTTGTTCTGCTAGTGACCTTAGTTCCTGCTCCCAGGATGGTGTCAGTTCCTTGTTGCTCCTGTTCTTGATTCCAGGGCCGTTCCATTCCTGTTCCCAAGACAATTCCAGCACCTGATTCCTTTTCCTGTTCGACATTTCCAGTACCAGAGTTTTGCTTACTGGGTCATGGGTATCAGTGGTGATAGAACCTGTAATTTCTCAATGATAAGGCCAATGCTTAATGTCTGCACCATTAGGGGACCCAACATTTATCATTTATAAATGTGTTTCAAATATCAGTGAATGCTGCACACTTCACTCTTTAGGTAAATTAAACTCTATATGAAACCCACATATAGCCCAACCCCCTCTATGGCTGAAGAATGACTGGTTTCCCATTAGCCGCAGTACTCAGCTTCCTAATGACAGGAGGAGTAATCTAATTTTAGGGCATAACACAGCTCCACCTCTCTGGTTGTCACATGGCATTTAAAAATGCAACGAGGATTTACTCTTTAAGAGTAATTCAGCCTCAGGAAGTAATCTGTGGAAAACACGGCCTTATTAGTGAGACTTGTGCAGTAACATTGTGAAGCATATGGCTGTTGTTTACTCACAGAGAAAACCTCCAAACATCATACATATGATAAGAGTAATTACACTACAGCTGTTTGTAAATTACACTATGTGATTATGATTAATTGTTAATAAAAAAGGCTTAGGGCACTCTGTTAGAGACGACATCTGCTGCTATCAGAATTTTTTAGCACATAAATGATGATTTTAAGACTTGAGCCATATATGGTTTTTTTTCAGATATGCAGCACAGTTTAGGTACTTTTAAGCAAAGCTGCTGGTGTCAGTTTCAATTTTACATAATATACACTATATGTCCAAATATTTGTGGACACCCCTTCTAATGAATAGCATCCAGCAACTTTAAGTTTAACCCATTGCATTTATTACATTACATTTATGGCATTTAGCTGATGCTCTTATCCAGAGTGACTTACAAGGTTACTGGTATTACAGCGTTGGGCCAATGTAGTGTTAGGAGTCTTGCCCAAGGACAGCTGACATGGATATGCAAATGCACATACACTGCTTGTACAGCCCCTTTAGAGAAGTATTGCCACTAAAATAGGACTATAGCAGATAAATGTGAACCTGTTGGCACCATGCCTAATGCCAGGTGTTGACTAGAGGGGTCTAAAGCCCCCCAACATTGAGCTGTGTAGCAGTGAAACTGTGTTCTCTAGAATGATGGTGCTCTATCAAGTATATTTAGAGTTAGGAATGAGGTGGGGTGGTCATCTTCCAACATCCTCACCTCACTAACACTCTTGTCACTGATATGCAATCATATCTGTACAGCACAGGGGCAGTGGTCACTCAGCAGTTAGAGCTCTGGGAATTGATGACAGGGTTGTGGGTTCGATACCCAGGCTCGGCCAGCTGCCACTGTTGGGCCCTTGAGCAAGTCCCTTCACCCTCTCTACTCCCCAGGAGCTGGAGGTGGCTGCCCACTGCTCTGGGTGTGTGTGCTCACTGCCCCTAGTTCACTAGTGTGTGTGTGTGTTTACTACCACAGATGGGTTAAATGCGGAGGACATATTTCGCTGTTCATAGTACAGTGACAAATTCATGCACCTTTACCTTTATAATGCTCCCAAATCTAGTAGAAAGCCTTCCCTATACAGTAGAGACAGTTACTCTAACAAAAGCTGGTATTAAATATTTTGTAATACTTTTCATTTCAGAATAAAGCAATGAATACGCAGGTGTTGCGATACTTTTGTCTGGATGTGACTTGTTTACCTTTACAACACCAGTATCCAGCGCAACTATGAGTTTGACCAGGCATGCCAGTTTAGCCCCAATCACATTGACGTTACAAGGAAAGTTTCAATTAGAACTGTTTTTTGATTGAGCCAGAAGGGCAGACAATGAGAACACAGCTCATTTGCATATATACATCTTGTCAACACAAGCCTTTTTAATTCTAAGGGATAAAGAGAGATTATGAACCTACAGCACATGGTAAGTTCACCTAGGGGGGAATAAAATACAATAACATAGGATAGAGTTTTTTTAATAAGCAACCGTGTTTAGCAATTTAGTTTGACACTGCCTCTGCCACTGTAATGCAGTAATTTTAAATTCAGCCACACATACACATAAACACACACACACACACACACACACACACACACACACTCAGAAGGGAGCAGGCACTCGTCACCCTGAGAAATAGATTCACATTTAATTAGCAGGGCCAGCTCCTTCATGAAAGCTAATGGTGCTTTTTGCTCTTTTTGCACTCCTGTAAAATTAATTTATTCTATGTAATTCCTGTCTCACACTTCAGCTACTATGTTTATGTGTGGACATTTCTAATTACTCAGTGATCTGTAATCAAGAACGCAACACCATGCATCATTTAGGTCCAGAGGGCAATAACTAGGCTTTGCATGTCAGACTCTGCAGACAGTGAATGCTGATCAGTATATAATTGGCAACCTTATATTACTACTATTTCGGTCTTTTAGCAGAGGTGTGCAGTAACTAGTTCAATGTACTGAGGTCCATGTGATCTGCTTTCATGTGATGTGCCATTTTAGTCATGAACATTTGCTTTTCTGGGAAATCTGTTGTCTTGTTCAGCTCCTGGACTGCTGTACAGTTGTTCACGCTCGCATTTTGGAGTCTCTTATTAGGTTTTGCTGAATGACTGACAGTCTGTGGCATGAGTATGGTGCAGGGTTTAGCAGCTGCTAAACTTAGCATCATGCATTAAAACAAAGACATCTGTTAGCTGTCATTTGTAGAACACAAGTTGTCATTCAAAATACAGTAGTTTTTACTGGTTAGGCTAAACTATACAGAGAATTTAGATATTTTAAACTACTCTGCCATCCGCTAGTCAACTTCTTCCTGGTCAGGAAAGAGCATTAGGTCCAGAGCCTAGAGCCCAGAGCACTCACACACCTAGGAGCAATTTAAAGTTTTTTGGGGGGAGGTTGGAGGAAACCCACATTGACATGGGGTACACCAAACTCAACCATATGCAGAGACAAGAGTGACGAGCTCATAGTCCCAGACTCCTGAAACTCCTGGAACACCCTGCAGAACTAGCATTCTGTCGTTTGCCCTTCCTGATTTATGAGATAATAATTTCTATTTGGAGCTAATGGCTCCTATTGTCACCACAGAACCTTTCTTAGGATCATTGATACAAATAAATTATTAAAAAATCATACATTGTGATTTCTGGATTTTTTTTTTTAGATTATGTCTCTCACAGTGGACATGCACCTAAGATGAAAATGTCAGACCCCTCCATGATTTCTAAGTGGGAGAACTTGCAAAGTCGCAGGGTGTTCAAATGCTTATTTTCCTCACTGTATATATATATATACTCACATCTCAAGTGCATGGTGCCAATAGGTTCATGTTTATCTGCTCCAGATAATCCTATTCTATTGGCAATACTTCTCTACAGGGGCTATACAAGCTGCGTCAGGGTGTAACTTAAATTGGCTGAATGCATCCACAAACATTTGTCTGCATGCTTACATGCATGTAGTACTTGTGATGACTAGGACACACCTAACACACACACACACACACACCTCTGAACCAAACATGGCCTTTATTTGCATTTATTGTTTACCATCTTTAAATGTTTCTCAGTTATGCGTCCATTTTCTACATGCCAGTGTAAGCTGGTAATATTGCACCCACCACTAAATAGTGGGACAACTGATGACTTCACCTCATCACATTTTTGATGCTATTCTATACAAATACTCTTTCTTCTGAGAGTGTACACTTAAATCAAACAACCCTCTGAAGACAAAGATGCACAGCTCATGTTCCCCCCGGTCGTTTAATTGTATGTCTTTTATTTAGGGTCAGTTATGAACTTGACACTGCTCACAGTTGGAACAACATGGCCTTTCCACATGACTATGCATGTCATTAATTTTCTCAGTCTGGGAGCCAGATGACTTTCCCTTTGCTCGAAGCTCCAGGGCCTGAGGGACTAAAGCAGTGCTCAGTGGCAGGATGCCCACTGTTGTTGGTTTAACTACACTGAGCTGCAATGCTGAGTGACAAGTCACGCTGCACTGAGATGTATTGGAGCATTCTGTTTTGTACACGCCGCACTATGTAGTGGGATTAACGTAATAGTGTGATTGGTGCACTAAATACAGTAAAATGATGGTCAACATTCTGATCAACATGTAAATATTTAAATTAGAAGATAAACTGATCTCCAAAAGGCATGAAGTTAAAGATGAAAAATTATTTTAGCAAGACGGGCAAAGGAACGGTGCAGTGTGTAAAAGTGTGTGCAACCCTAGAGATTTGAGCTCTTGTCAGAGCTTGTAAGAGCTATGGCTTGTTCACAATCATCATTAGGAATAAGGCAATATGGTGCACATTTCAAAGCTTTACAAATGACTCTGCTTCCTTAAACCTTGTCTCAATCAGCAGCCATGGGCTCTTCTAAAGAGCTGCCTAGCAGTCTGAAAATTAAAATAAGTGATGTGCACAAACCAGGAGAAGGCTGTAAGTAGACAGCAACGTGCTTTTTAGGTAGTTGTTTTCTCAGTTTGTAATGTAATTAAGAAATGTCAGTTAACAGTAAGAGTGGAGGTCAAGTTGAGGCCTAGAAGACCAACACAACTTTCAGACAGAACTTCTCAAAGCATTGGTAGAAAGGCAAATCAAAACCCCTGAATAACTACTAAATATCTTCAGGAAGATTTGAACTCTGAACAGATTTGACTCTGAAGTGGTGGTGCACTGTTCTACTGTGCACAAACATGACCTTCTTGGTGGTCATCTGAAGAAAACGTTTCCTGCATCCTCACCAAGGAATTCAGCAGTCCGTTTTCAAAGGAATATCTTATCAAGCCCTGATGCATTTTCAGAACTGTGGACTGAAATATTAGTCAAAAGTATATACGTAGAATTAAATGGAAAGAGTGCCATTTACTAAAACAAGCAATTTCTAAAAGTAAACAACACACTGTGTGAAAAAAATAGATGAAATAGATGAAAGGATGAAATGAGAATAGCTTCAACAGCAGAGAAATGATCCTGATTAGGTTTGGATACTTATGAAATGGGGGCTACTAAGTACTGCCCATGCAGAACACCCCAAACATTTGCTTTAGGTCCTTTCCCTTTTTTATTTTATAACTGGCATACATATGTGTCATAAGTGGTGGAGTACACTCTAAAAAATAAAGGTGCTTCAAAAGTTTTTTTGAGCGATGCCATAGAAGAACCACTCTTGGTTCCATGAAGAACCTTTTTTTGTAACAGAGATGGTGCCTTTAAATTGAAAAAAAAAACCTTTAGATCAAGAGAAGGTTTTTGGGTCTTTTAAAATGTTCATTTTGGGTCTTTTAAAAGAGTTTCTAAATCACAGTGGATTTTCAATGATTGTTTCATATCATTTCTCATCTGGTAACAACGTTAGACTGGACTAGGCCATTTCAGTGACCTTATTGAGGGATGTCCACGCTCAGGCTTAGTGGACAGTGTTCTATTATAACACTGAACTGCCTGCCTGACTGAATATGAACAGAAGAAGGAGAGAAGTAATGGATTCTGAAAGCAGAGAATAAGTGAGGTGTGATTTTGCTCAGGTCAGGATGTCCAGGCTGGCTAATGCACATCTACTCAACCCTGTGGACTGACACTGTTTAGACTTTCTGCTCTGTATTTTAGTAAATAAAAACTTTCTAGCGAAAGTTCTACCAGCAGACTCCAGTGCAGCATCACCGTTCTTCAGCCAATCACCAGCCGCAACCTGTGTTAAAAAGTCCTCTAATCCCATGTTTTTTTCGCTGCTTTCAGAAGTGACTGACGGACAGATGCCCAGGGGTAGGCTCCACAAAAACAATGCTCCACAAGCGTGGTTGTAGCATAATCAAGGAATCATGTGTAGAAATGTGTGTAGCAAAATAATTGAAACAGCTGTAGCTTAATAATAGAAATGTGCGTAACATAGTAAAGGAAGTGAGTGTATTTATAATAGACGTAGCATAATCATGGATAATTATGTAGTCTACCCATAGAAATGTGTGTAGGGTATTTATGTAAATGAGTTTGGCATTAATATCAAAAATGGCTGCTGCATTATCATGAAAATGAGTGTAACAGGAAACAGGTGTCCCATGGAGATTGGTGTAGTCTACTGCTCCATGGATGTTTATCAGATGGATGTTCATCAGTCGGTCATGTTATAATTCTATTTCATTGATCCATTCATTGGGTTATGACGGCTGAGCAATGGGAGCAGCTCTGCATTATTGGGATATCTGTGCTTTGCATAGTTTTTAGTCTTCGTTCAATGAAATGAACAGTGCAAATCAATAATTACTCAGTACATTTCAAATGAGTGCAGCGTGTGCTTTTTAAGAGGCGATGACAATACCATTTACAAAAGTAAACAAATCAATAAAAGAAAGAAATCAGATGTCATTACAACTGTGTTTGTGATTATGATGTTCAGTCAGGTGGAGAGTCGTTTGTTTGGGAATATTCAAGAGCCAGTTCTCTCCCGGAGTATGAAGGAAAAACAGAAAGCTCCTGTCTGTCAGTGCTCTCTGTGTATGAGCAGTGAGGGTGAATTAAGGTTTCAGGCCACATGCAAAAGCAGCTGTCAAAACCATGGACAAAACCTGTACTGTCAAACCCTCACTGCAGCTTTACAACAAAGGCAGAAAGCCCACAGACTGAGAATTCCATTTTCGAGCCTAAAGCACATCTCCATTATAAAGGAGGCAGATGGGAAAAGGGAGGAATGCAGCCCAATATGAATAATATAATTTACATTTGTCCAGGTGCCCAGCTGCACACAGTGGCAATAACTACTACAGGCTATTCAATTAATAGTTCAACAAGAAAATCAATAATACAAAGTTGTTCCCCTTCTCTCAAATGTAGACGATCAGTCAAGAGATGTTTGACGTCGAAATGGCCAACATGTAGGCTGTAAAATAGTAGCTACTGTTTACTGTCTATTTTTATAGATAAATACAGGTACAGGTCTTCTGGGCTTTCAGTCTCATTTCTTTCATGGTATCTAACTGCATGGACAAAAGTATTGGGACACATAAATGAACTTTTATAAATGACATCCCAAAGGCATCCCCTTTGCAGCTCTAACAGCAGGTCTGGTTATTGAGTCAGCAGAGCATTGGGGACTTTTATGCACTGCATGCCTCAGCACTCTGTAACTTTGCACGATTTGCCACTTATTGGCTGAGTTGCTGTGGTCCCAGCACCACACTTAAGTTTAGTGAGGTCTTTAGAATGATCCATTCTTTCCAAATGTTTGTAAAGATAGTCTGCTGACCTCCAGGAATCAAGGACTGTGCTGCCAGTAGACTACAGTAGAAACAGGTCCTAGAGCCATACTTGGGCTGTTATAATGTGTTGTTGAGTTTCCGATTGGGTGTGGCAGAGGGAGAGCAAAATAAAGGCTGCTTACCAGGTCACGGTGGTCACGCCCCTTTTCCCAGGGGCACACCACAACACTTCAGATTATCTTTAATAAGTTTCAGATGTCCATGTTCTATCAAGAAAGTCTAAAAAATGTTTTGGCATAGTCCTAACATATTTCGAGAACTCCTATTGGGACGCTAGCAGATATTAGTGATATTAGTGACTGAGGGAGTTTTTCCTTGCCACTGTCACCCCTGGCTTGCTCAAAAGAGGTTCAGACGCTCTATAAAAACCACTATACAAATACAATTGAATTGAACTGGATTTATTATTAGAGTGTGTGATGATTTAGACACACACTTAGCATAGCATTGTGCATGGGTATTGGCTTCCATTACTTGCTAGCTCTAATAGCCTCATAGCTCCAATGCAAATTTTCCATCTTTAAACCCATGACAGCGGGTAGCTATAACCAACTTCACAGCCCAGAGAGCGACCAGCTTCCATCTAGTGGCGTGCCAACTGACCGAGTGAGCACAGGCAGGTGTGACAGCACCAGCCTCTGAGGTAGAAAGACCAAAATCTTCAGGGAACATATGTGAGTCAGAGTGTGTGGACGCAGACGCTCACGGCGGGGCTCATGCCAAATGCAGGAGAACTCTCGGGGGCAGGCGGAGCTTCTCAGGAGTTGTCAGAGTGGGTGATGTAAGCGGCTCTGATTGGCAGGAAAAAGACAACATGTCCACTTACATCAGCATCAATCAGACATCGGCCCTAATCTACCATCAAACAAAAGACGAAAACCTTCAAACAGAGTGTGTGTGTGTGTGTGTGTGGAATGGCGTAGAAGGGTGTAGTGAGGCCACACACACACAAACGCGCACACACACATACAGGTTTGCTTTTAAGTAATATGGCCTGTTATTAGAATTAGAATTAGAGTCCTATGCAAAAATGGGGACAACCTTGGCTAAATGAATTAAATGTCTTTAATTAAAAAGTATTGAAGACTCTATAACAAAGAGAGTCCAATATTCTCTAGAAGTGTGGTCTGTGGAAAAGTCTGGGCATCTGGGAGTCGGAATATTAGCATTAGCCCCTTTGACAGAGCTGTAAAAAAAGTTATAGCAGCTAAAAGTCTTTCAGTTCTTGGATCTGACTTTGTCCCCACTGTGTATTGCAGAAGGTCTCTAGTTCTGAGAGATTCTTGAGTCATCTTGCTGCACAGCTTGTTCCATCCACAAATGTTCTAAGATGTTTAGGTCAGGGGACTGGGAGGGCCATTCCAAAAGCTTTAGGTTTAGCTGTAGTCTCGTCTGGACAGTCCTTCATGGACTTTGAAGTATATTTTGGATCATTATTCTGTTATAGAACTACTTTCAGATTCAGCCCTTTAACAGAAAGCCTTTTTTTGCTGGTTTTCACTGAAATCGATTCTTCCCTTCCACTCATGCAATCTTGCCAATGTCACTTTTGTGGCAACACAACTCCAAAGCTGACAATTCCCTCAATTTCAGCTGGTGACATGCCTCAGGCCTCAGTTATGAAACTCTGAAGAACTGTGCGTTAGGATTTGCTAATATGGTTTATGCCTGACTGGCTCTACAAGCTCTTTACTACAAAATGTGGCATTTGGCCTTGGGTGCATACATTTTCACATACAACCATATGTACATATAAAAGTAGGTAAACTAAGCTGAACTGAGCTGTATTCCCCAAAGCTTACAGTAAACACACTCAGAGCAGCAAATCTGCTCAAACACACGAGCTGCCAGCTTTTCCGTGTGTGAATCCTCCTATACCAGAGAATCCCTCGGTTTCTGGTGCATTTTCTAGCATTAATCGCTTATTTAAATTTTACCAAATAAGCACGAGAGCCATATAGAGTGATTATGGCAGTCTGTACAGCTCACACACTCAAACACCCAAATAGATCTGCTCAGCTTTACAGCAAACACTCACCTAAATGTAGTGATCAAAAATGTTTTTTTTTTTAATAATAAAGGATAAAGTAATTGCCCCGCCCCCGATTGTAATAATGTATTTTATTTCTGTTCAGTCATTTAGAGGCAGACTTGCTCTTTCCTTTCAGATTGTTGTCTTGCTGCATAATCCAGTTAAGCTTTTAGTTTAGATCATAGACTGATGACCGGACGTCCTTCTGCAGTATTTTCTGGTGGAGAGCAGAATTCATGGTTCATGGCAAATCAACTAGGTTCCGAAGCAGCAAAGCATCCTTACACAATCATGCTACCTTCATCATGTTTAGGTCTGATTTTCATATTGTGGGATGCTGTTATCTTAACATCATATATAACAGGGCTTCTGTCTTCCAAAGCCTTTTAACTGTGAGTCCAGATAACATTATTCCAAAAGGCCCAAGGGTTATTACTCTATGGTTTTTGGCCAGTGTAACATGGGGCTTTATGTTATTCTTGTTTATCAGTCTTTTCTGATTGTGCAATAATGCATACTGACATTATCTGATGTAATCGAGGCCCGGTGATTGCTAGATGTCCATCTGGTTCTTTTGTGACTTCCTAGACGAGTTATGGCTGCTCTTTTGAAGGGATTTTGGCCAATTGGTGACCTCTGGGAAGACCCATTGCTGTTTTCCATTTGGACAAAAAAAATGCCTCTCAGTGTGGTTTGCTGTGGTCTGAGTTTCAGATCCAGGCTGTTAATATTTTAATAACCTACTTTCTCATCTCTTCTTTTTTTTCTTTTGACCATGTCAGATTAAACTGCTTTTCTTTTGAATCTTTCAGCTTAATTTCACATTGGTTCTGATTTAATTGTTACCAGTAATAAACTAAATATTATATAAGTGGTTTATTAAGCAATTATTATTACTTTTTGTAGTGCAATTGGCGTATATATGATTTCTTCCATAAATGGACTGTAAACTGTATTCTGTGTTTACACTGGTGGTCTTTTTTGTCCTCAAATATGTGGTAGGTTTCTGAAATCCTCTTAATCTGTCATTTGCAGCGTGTTTTTTTTTACCACAGTGACTGTAATGATCCCCTGTAAAAGAGCAGGGGTCTGGCCTATGAAGGTGAATCGTGAAACCGGCGCTGTTTCTGCGTGCTGGCTCTGCCATCTACAGCCAGCGGCGTTGTTTCATTTCCCACCCGTTTTCCGACAGGCCACGCCCCTCCTGCGCTGCGATTGGCCTATAGTTTTGCAGCTCCAAGTCACAGTGTTAACGAAATCATGCAGTCCAAGCCTTTGATTATTCTGTTATATATTATTATTATTATTATTATTATTATTATTATTATTATTAATCTGTTTTCATCATATTAGGGGACTTTAACAGAGCTAATCTCACTCACATACTGGCCCCATTATCCGCCCCACAATAAAGGATGCAACTACATGCATATCTCAATGTAAAAATACTATGTGCAATACACCCCCCCCCCCACATGTGCAATTAAGACTCATTTGCAATAATCTGTAAATAATATTGTTATTGCTTTTTTACTTCTTATTTATATTGTGTATATAGTGCAATTTATTTATCTACGTTTTTGTAACTGAGTGTCTTGCTATCCCTTTCTGCTGTGAGAATTTGCCCACTGTGGGACTAATAAAGAATTATCTTATCTTATCTTATCTTATCTTATCTTATCTTATATACTATCCTAGAATATCTTCTGTCACCCCTGTTTTTAGCAGGTTCCATCTCATATCTGCCTCTCTTGCCCCTGGTAGAGTTACCTTCTACTGGCGCCCCGAAGGTGAAGCCATTGGATTTGTGCCGTAGATGTAGTTTCCTATAACCAGAGCTCAGGCTTCTTAGCAGGGGTCTCACTGAGCGGGAAAGCGCTGTTGGACACATTAATCAGACATGAGCCTGGCTCGTGTTAGAAGGCCTTTAGCATTAGCTTTGCCGCCAACATGTCACCCATTCGCTCTGTTGCCAGAGTTAAGGGTGTGTGGTCTCTTTTTGAGGCGCCTGGAGCTTCTAACAGCGAGTTTCCATCTACTTTATTTGCACTGTAACGTCTGACGGAGGAAACATGGCTGGATATGTCGCACTCAGAGCACCGTCATCTGTATCCTGTGTCTGGTGGGGCCATTACATTCAATACAATACAACTATATGTTAAAACGAATCAAAGGAGCTACAGACTAGTAAAGCTTACAGCGTGAAAGTAGTAATACTCCCTCCAGGACCTTTAGCACAGGAGGTTCTGACATCTGCTCCTACTACTGCAGGTTGAAAAGCCCAACACCACACATCAATTCACACCTCATTCAAAACACAGCATAAAACATCAGCACCTCTCCCTCAACTCTGACTGCCTCCCAGCCAGCCAGCCAGCCAGCCAGCCTGTCCTGAAGATCTGTGAACAGGATGCCTCTTCAAGAGACAAAGTGAGAAAGGCATCGGGCTCAGATGGTGTTTCACCCTAATGTCTGAAAGTCTTCACAGACCAACCGTCTTCACACAGATCTTCAAGAAATCACTGAAGCTGTGTGAAGTACCTCTCTGCTCCAATCCAGTGGATCTCTGGCTTCCTCAGGCAGAGTGCAGCAGGTGAGGCTGGAGAAATTCTTCTCAGAAACTCAATCAATACTGGCGTCTGAACGGTAATCACATTCTCATCCTGCTCCAACCTGCACTCCTCCAGAACCAGGAAGCATAACTTGGTCTGTGCTACATGTCTTTAATTCAGCATCAGGAAACAAACAGCGTAGCACACCACATGTACACAACAAATATGGAAGTCACTGCAAAAGCTACAGTCAGTCTACTGGAAAACAGCTGAGCCAGCACTTGCTGTTAGTGGCTAGTTACTCCCTAACACTGTTAAGTACTTATATAGAACAGTTGAAAAAACAGGCTGTGAAAAAAATGATGCCGTGCAGCTGCAGGGAAGAAATTTCCATTTTCCCACTGAGGAATTCCTGCTTGTTTGTTTGTTTGGGTATTGATGGGAAGAACACAGTTTGTTTACTTGTGTTGCTGTGACAGGCTGTTCTCCTCCTGGTGAGTTAGTATTTCTTCTGAAAGCTGGGCTGCAGTGATTCTGCTGAATGTAGATGAAGGAACTGATCTGAATGAGCTCTGTTAATGTCCCACACAAGGCTTAGAAGGCTTTGTAAAGAGCACATGGCAAAAGTTTTAGCATCCCTGGGGGGGGGGGGGGGGGGTATTTTCAAGGAAGAGTTTTCAGGTCAGCAAGCTAACTTGAGCCCAAAGGAGAGGACTGTCCAATAGTGAGTGTCCCTCAGCTATTATCCTATCATCCACCTGGGACAGTCTAGACTCTGGGCTTAAGCTATCTGGCTAACACTGTTAAAAGTATGTCGTTGAGGAGCGTGTTTAGGGGTTCCTCAATTTCCTCAATCAAAGGAACATCTTAAGGTGCTTTGAGGAACCTTCAAGAAAATGTCTGTAGAAGAAAAGGGTCTAGTGTCAGTGTAAATACCATCTGTAGAGACCTCACTTCTGCACATTTCATACACTTGGCTACATTTAGCAGATAAAGGGGTTCTTTGACACCATTTTTTTGATGCTGCACTACATGGACAAAAGTATTGGGACACCTGCTCATTTATTGTTTCTCATTAAAGAGTTTGTCCAGTTTGTCTCTACCGTTCAAGGATGGCTTACTACTAAATTTCGGAGGAGAATTGCTGTAAGGATTTGATCGCACTCAATCGCAACAAAAGCATTAGTGAGGTCAGGATATTGGATGATCACCACCACACCTCACCCTGAAAGTACTGGAGAAAGCACCTCCATCATTCCAAACAACTCAGTTCCACTACTCCACAGCTCTATACTCCTCTAGCCCACAGCTGGCATAAGACAGGGTGCCAGGCATGGTGCCTGTCACAGCAGATGAGACACTACTACAGCACGCAGGACACTACTAGCCAATCCCAGTGCAGGAGGCGGGACAATACTAGCCAATCTCCTCACAGGGAAGAAGACACTAGCCGATCCCATTGCAGGAGGCAGGGCACAGGACAGTCCTACCGATGACCTGCTCTACCTCTGCTGCAGCCCAGAGCTGTTGTCTGGACGTTACTTATTGCGGTGCACTGTGGGACCACTAGTGTGACCTCAAGTGCACTAGTGTGATCACATGTGCTATAATGAATAGTTCTAGGACATGGGACATTACTAAGCAACCTTAACGCAGCACACGGGACACTGTACCCATCCCAGCGTAGGCCCGAGGATATTACCAGCCAATCCCAGCGCGAGAGGGAGGAGTATACAACCCAATCCTAGCAGGGGATAGAAGCTACTAACCAATCCCGGCGCAGGAGGCGGGGTTTTGTCGGAAAACGGGTGCGAATGGAAAGGGCGCGCTGTGCTCCAGCTTAGCTTTGGCTGTGTGATGTCCCGCCTATAGCGCGCAGCGTCCGCGGACTTGTGTATGTGTGTGTGTGAGTGTGTGTGTGTGAGAGACTGAGAGTGTGTGAGTGTGGGAGAAGTAATCGGCTTTACTTTTGTTTGGAAATATCAGGCCTGCGTCGATGTTTCCTCTTTAGTGGGGACAGTTGTGTTGAAGATGACGGACTGTTTTGTAGTTGAGAATCGACGGCAAATGCGCGTGCGTTTGACTGACGGGCTGACTGTCCAGAGAGATTACCGATGAACGAGCGAGGAAGAGGAGAAGGAGGAGGAGGAGGAGGAGGAGGAGAACAAGTGTGCAGGTCCTCTGCAGACACCGTTAAGATTAGTGCGTGCTGAGAGAGAGAGAGAGAGAGAGAGAGAGAGAGAGAGAGAGGCATAATAAAGTGATCAATGCATCGTCTGCGCGTCGTTTCGATTAATCGCGGAGGGCTGGAAGACTGGAGGCAGGGGATCCGGGCTAGTGTTCGCTCGTCTCGCTCGCACGGACGCGCCTTTTTCGCCATGGAGTTTTTACGCGTGGGAATATGAGAAAACAGCACGGGCTAAGGGAGGACTAAACGGAGCAGAGGCTGAGGACTGGCCATGGTCACTCAGACGACATCAAAGGTAAGGAGATACGGTCGCTCTGTTACAGCTGGACGAGGCTTGAAGTTGTCTGCTTATTCCGCTCTCTAATTCCACCTTAAATGGTGCAGCAGTTCCATGCAGGCGCCGGTCCATTTAAGGTGGACGGGGACATTCGTAGAAGAAGGCAACTCCAAGCTTCGTGTGAGTGCAAAACTTCAGTCTGAGCTCTTAACATTTTTACTTGTTAATGGAGTGGATGTGAGCAGCGTGTCGAGTGGTTAATTTGGCACCAGTCAGGCTGCATGTCGTGGATTTGGCTCGGTAACTCTGCAGCTCTGTCCCTAGAGGTGCTGCTCCTAAATTGCTTTCATTGCCTTACAGAAGCTGCTGACCTGCTTCGGAACATGTTGTCGTGTGTGTGTGTGTGTGTGTGTGTGTGTGTGTGTGTGATTTTCCACTGCTGTTCTCTGCACCATAAAAGTGTGCCATGATATGACACCTGCACTGGTGGGCTTGGAGGGAATGAGGGTGAAGAAGTGGGCAAGCATCTGTGTGGAGGTGTGGAACAGCTCGATCAATGCTGGCATACATGCAGACATTCAAAAAGCTGCAACATCTGCTCCACGGTCTTACCAAATCCTGCCTTAAGGTCAAGCTTTGGGCCATATGGCCACCACGACCACTGTTCCTCTGACCGGCAGAACCGTTATGTTCGAAGGTATCCGGGCAGCCCCTCCTCCTAAATACTGAATTCAACACACACAGCTTGTATAACCCCCTACAGAAGGGGACACTGTGGAGGAGCTGCACATGAGACTAAGGTCATCTTGCCCAATGTTGAGTGTGAGTGTGAGTTGTGTGGCAGAACTAATCATTTAACATCTTGACCTCACTGATGCTCTTGTGGCTGAGTGCAGTCAAATTCTCCTTGGAGCAATGTCCCATCGGCTAAGAAAAGTAGAGACGGATACAGCAGCAAATGGGACAGAACTCCCTATTTGTATCTTTGATTTCAGAAATATGCGGAAAGACACTTTTTTGGACACATTTTACAGCATACATATCGTGCCTCTCGCTGCTCTCCCTCATGGAATTCCAGTGAGAGAATCTGTGCATTACAAGGCTAATGTCCAGTCTACCAGGCCTCAAGCCAACCTCTGGTCGATTTCTGGTGCTTTAATTGTTCAGTAAATGCATGAAGTGGATTTACTTGGATGGATTGTTTTATTCTGTGTAATTTAATGCCATAGCCGCACAAGCAGGGTAGGTTGGGAAAAAGTGGGACAAGAATGATGATGAAATGGTGAGGCCATATCTAAACCAACACATTTAGTAAATGGCCAATTAAATCATCTAATCAAGATGAAGGCCTTCCAGGGATGTATCCTCTTTAAAACGTTTTGGAATCAGTTGATCTGACTGTTAAAGTTAGACAGTAAAGACCTGTGCATTTATGTTAAACAGTGGCATGCAAAAGTTTGTGTACCACTGGTCAAAAAATCACCCCTTGGATACCCCTGGTCAATTGCAGTGAATAGCTACGGGTTTTAAAAGATGTTCTAAAGCTGTACAGTTAAAGATTACGTTTTCATTTCCATCTTTTACAGTTTCAAAATGGCAAAAGGAAAAAGGCCTAAAACAAAAATGTTTGAGCACCCCACATGGTCAATATTTACCCCTGTTGACATGCATCACAGGGTCATAATCCTTTACAGATGGTGACATAATTTCAGAATTCCAGAATTTGCTGGTATTTCATGAAATACTTTCCTCCCTCTAACATTGAAATTTAGCTATTACTACTGGCTCCAGCATAACCCCAAAGCGTGATCTATTAGCCCCTATGCTTAACAGTTGAAGAGGTGTTTTTCTTTTGTTTTTTTTTAATGAAATTCTGCACTCTTTTTTCTCCAAACAAGCTTCATCAGTCCACAGGCCTTGTTTTGAAAATATATAAGGCTTAGAAATGTAGACTTTTATGGATAGGATCTAGGAAAGGTTTGTAGGTACTCATTATATTAGGGTCCTATTTGTTCAGGTATTGCTGCACAGTAGAACAGTGCACATCCTCTTCAGAGTCTGCCAAATCTTCCTGAAGTTTTTTTGCTGTCAAATCTAGAAATCCTACGAACGCTTCTCTCTGAAATGTTCTTGGTCTTGGGTCTCAAGCCCAAACTTGAGTCTCAAAGCTAAATTTAAAGTTTTCTGTTTCTTCACAGTCTGGTCCGCTCTGTGTCCAGAGCCTACCCAGAATAATTGGGAATACACCCTGGGCTGGGCGCCTGTCTATGGCAGGGTTAATTTAATCATAATAATTACAATCATTATCATCACTAATTATAGTAGTTATAGCATGGCTTATAAGGGATTAATTTATTGAAATTGTTACTGTTGTTATTGCTGTTAATTAAGACATTAAAGGAGGCCTCAGTTGAATTAGTAACACAAATTTTGAAAAATGCAAAGACTATATAAATGATTTGGCATACAGATTATACACTCTGTAAAAACGTAAATGACAAATTCATGCAGGACAAGCTGAGGCGTCTTCCAAGAGGGAGTTTACAAGATTTCCTTTTTTTATGCTACTAAAACAGATTTGACTGCTGATCCAGTTTATTTCCTCGGACCGTGTGGAGATTCACTGTATGCATCATCCCGTACATGTGCTCATGCATGATATGGTTTAGCTTTAAAGGAAATGGCCCTTACTCCTATTGTAACCCTACTCTGGCTTTCAAGGTTCTACTCTGCCTTTATTGAAAAGTGCAGCCATGAAAAAGTTAGCGATTGCTAGTTAGCAGGGTTGTTCATGTGCTCGCACCCAAGTGAATAAAGCAGCAGAATTACATTGGCAAACCGAATTGTTTTCTTGGACAAGACACGTAAAATGTACTTTATTGCAGAAAGGGGGCGTTTTGAACCAAACCATGTATTACTGCTGGTGCAGAAATACACATTTATATGCAGCATTCAGTGACCATGATTCTTGCCCATGCAAACCAGACCCCGGCGGTGAATGTTTTCCTGATTGCAGGATGAGCGAATGCAATGGTTCAATCAGCGTGATCAGGGTGGAATGCCTGATTAGAGCAAAGACGATATGGAGGGAAGCTGTAGGAAGAGTGCACTACACAGGCTCTAGTGTTACGCACTCCCACACAATGTAGTGCTTTTTCTAGTTTAAGATATCTCATTGAACCAATAAAAGGCTGTATTAATTAGGTGAGTGCAATTACGCGTGTTAATAACACTATGCATGACTGTGTATCTTCCGGCATATCCTGCGTATGTGGTGTGTAGCTCTGGCATATCACCCTGAGAGCAACAGAACTATCCCCTGATTTTAATGGTATGTCATGATAACTATGTTATCAGAGTGTTGCATAATATATTGACATGACCTCAGTCATTTTTTGCTTGACATTGCTCATTGTGTTTACTTGGTGAGGACAGTCCATTAACGTGAATGAGTCAGTATGTCGACTTTGTTTAAAAACAGTGGTATTTAGGATATTAACATTTTTTATATTCCAATTCCAACACCTGAATATTCGTATCTGAATAATTAAAAGTGTACTGTTCTTTAAAAAGGTGCAGCTGCATTATTATGCTATTATATGGTCATTATATCAGATACATACAATGCTTATTACAATGACAATAATATTGTTTACCATAATTTTATCTGGGACGATATTAGATATATAAGATATCATAATTGGATACAGGCCTATACACACACAACAGCATTCGGGGTATCTGTGGGGTCACTGTAAACAAAATGTGTCATAAAATGAACATGCCCACAGTATTTGAACTCAAAGTACAAGATATTTATAGCAATATAGATCAGCAGGGAACAACAAGTGCAAATGTGCAAAGTGCGACATGTCACACCGGGACGGCAAGAGAAATTTGCTGTCTATGTCAGTAGCACTCCTGTGGGCAATGGTTGATGAACCATACTGAGTAACCTTAACTGTTTTAACCCTTACAGAGAATTCCCATCAATTACCTGAGATCAAGGGGTCTCATGGAGCAGGATTTCTTGCTAAATTTAACATTGCCATGGCCATTTTGAATAAATCAAGGCCAACCAGGCCAACCTTCCAGTGGAGGAAAGTTGTGGACCTCTGAAGATTACCTATTACATGTGTTATATTATGCTTAAAATCAACAGAACAACAAAATGAAGTATGACACAGCAAACACATAGCTTTATTATGTTGAACAGCTAATGTGAAAATACTTCAGCTGTGGAACAAGAAGAAGGGTGTTTTATCCTGTATAATGCTGCGTTCTGATGGTGGAACGTATTGTGCTCAAAACGCCATTATATCTGTCTCATGCTCTGCTCGACATGCCACTTTTCTAGTGCTAGATTTAAATCAGATGGACGGACACAAAGCTGTTTAGTTGAACTGACTCTTGGGCTCCCCCTACAGGTGGGGAGTGTGGTTTATAGAGCTGCACCGATCGGATCGGATCGATTATCGGTTCCAATGCCAACAGAAATTAGCTGGATCGGGTATTAGATAGTTAGGTCCAATCTATTCACTGATTCCCGCACCACCTCTATTCTAGGCTTCATAACTTATAACCTACAGACAGACAGACACCGTGCCCTGGACCTGTCATCAACTGTCAAGGAGTAATCCAGCTGGGGAAAACAGCTATGGTCACTGTCACAGATGGTCTTCCATATTAGGAGAACCGAGAAGGTTCGAGTTTCTTGCTCCTCTTTGGTCTCACAGACTTCAGATTTCAGAATACAAGTCCTGAGTCCAGACAACACTGTGCCAAAGTCCAGCACAGTTATTCATTTTAGTGACAAATAAACAGCAATTTCGGGTTCATTTATATCTGTGTACATTTGATATTTTGTTAAGTAATAGTTAAGTCAGTCCTGATGCCTTAAGTCTCTCGCACATGGTGAGGTATATGGTTTATTAAGGCAACAACTGTATTGCATCTGTATTGGGTGTTGGCCGATGCGCAAAAGTCAAATGAGTGCATCCCTAGTAATTTACTTTTACTCCACTACAGTAAATGCAAATCATGCTTTGAGACTCCTGTTATGGACAACATTAAATGTGAAATTATTAATAAGCTGAGAGATATAGAACTGTTACTGACAGTCAAAGAATCATGTGGACTGATGTCAAAGGGTATTAATACAGGATTTTACACAAATATGACTGGGGTCATGTAGGGCAGTAGCTGGTGTACAGAACCTGGAGTGGTTGTTGACTATGGAGCAGCACCCCTGGAAGCTGTCCTCTAGACTGCAGAACATACTTATTTTTTTATCCACACACTTTAGTTGATTTTACCCAAAAGAGAGTGTCATACCTGTGGTCATCACAGCTGACCAATCAGATTTAGGTCTTCTCTGTAGTCACATATCCAACCTGAATGTAAAGCTACCAACCATTGTGTTTGTGAACACTCTGAGTTGAACAGCACTCGAACATGAAGAAGAGCTTTGAAATATGGTATTGCATCAGTCCTGTCAGGTGTGGATCACCCTGTCCACTTTTGTCCACTCTGTGCTTAGTGTCCATCCTGAACATAACACTGACCCTCCAACATTCTGGGATGACCACTATAGGAGACACAGCTCCAAATCTGTGTGACCAGTTCGCCACATTCAGACTCTGACTGACCAGCAGAATCACCAGATTTCAGCCCCAGTTCTTGATCTGGATCAGCCATGAAAGGCTGGAATACACAGTCCCAAACTCCAGCTGAAATGTGCATCTAATCAATAAAAGAGTGGACTAAACTGGACAGGAGGTCTCTCAGAGACTGCTAGAATCCTTACCTGACAGAGCTGACTCGGTCTTAAAGTGAAAGCAAGTATTAGAGAAGAGATGATGCATGTCCGGGGAGCTGAAATCAACATCTTGTTCCTGGACTGACGAGCGGGCTTGTTTCTTGTAGCAGACTGTTCTTCATAAAGGTCATGCTTTCATGTGCTTACGCATGGAGATTAACACAGTTGAATAAACCTGAGTTGACAGATAAAGTTGACTTCCATCATATTTTGAGGTTTGATACGTTTTGTGCACTAGGTCTCAAGCTGAGGTCACACTGCACAGTTTTTTGCATCATTTTAGTCAACAATTGGGAGAGTAAATGGAATGGGGCAAATTCTTTACCTCCTGATCTTTGTTGGCAAGAACGTGCTGAGAAAATATGAATCATGATACAAGGGTTATGATTCAATATGTTGTGATATATTGCAGTACTGTTAGCACAGCAATATATTAAACATTTTCTCTAAATTCAAGTTTTAATAAATAAATACATATTGAATTTGTTAATAAATATATTAATATATTAAATAAATAATAGATCATTATATATAATATTATATTTATATTATAGTTATATAATACAAATATAATATACAAATATTTATACTACGTAATATATTATTAATGGTATTTATTATGAGATGTGCGGTTATAGGCTGTGGAAGTACTCATTTGAGAGCATGAATTCGAGCTCATTTCCACTTGTTTCTACTGAGAGATGAAAGTGTTGCTGCAAATGTGTCTGACAAGTGATGCAGAACCTATGACTATGGTGTTGGAGCCATGAAGAATGTGGAAAATTGGGTTGATAAATGTAAACATCATTGAGAGTTAGGGCTGCAACGAACGACTGTTTTGAAAGTCGTTCGAAATAATCTGTTGATTATTGAAATGATTAATATTCCATTATTCGGAATATGACTCGCTCAGTTACCAGTTCTAACTGATGTAGCTATAAGCTATTAAATGTATTAAATTATTATTCGTATTAGTAGTGCATTATTTATAATATAATAAATTACAATGATCTGTTATATTAATAAATAAATACAATAATTGTACTTTCTTTCAACCAGACTCTGGACATAATCTAGTCACTTATACTGGTTAACTAAACAGGCAGAATGGATTCCAACAATAGCCAGTGAAAACAGTGTGAAAGACATAATTGCTCTTCATGGTGAGCTCTGTGCTGAGCTTGGATGGCCCTCTCTTTCTGTGAGACAGGATAGACACTGGGCCTAAAGTATTTATAAGGCCCTTACTGGATGCATGCCTCCATACATTATCTCTATATCGACTTTTAATAAGGTAGTTCACCAAACTCGCTCTAATGGCTGAATTGTGCTGCATGTGCAGCTGTTTTTACTGCGCTTGGAAATTCTATATTTATTTGCGGCAGGTTAAATGTAATAATTTCATCTTCTCATTTTACTCAAAATGAAAAAGATCTGAAACAGATGTTCCCATTGTGATTTGGTTCATTCTTTTCTTCGTGGTTTAACAATTGTGGTTCTGGGGGCAGGAGACAGCTCTACTGTTTGTTGACTGGTTTAAGATAAGCAAACAGCGTCAGAGGAACGCACTCGCAGCTGCGCTCTTTTTTGTGGCACAGCAGCAACATGAGATGTGCGGTTATAGGCTGTGGAAGCACTCATTTGAGAGCATGAATCCGAGCTCATTTCCACTTGTTTCTACTGAGAGATTAAAGTGTTGCTGCAAATGTGGCTAAGAAGGGATGCAGAACCTATGACTATAGTGTTGAAGCCATGAAGAATGTGGACAATTGAGTAGATAAATGTGAACATCATTGAGAGTTAGGGCTGCAACGAACGACTGTTTTGAAAGTCGTTCGAAATAATTGAATTATTGAAATGATGAATATTCTATTATTCTATATATGATTTGCACAGTTAACAGTTCTGATGTAGCTATAAGCTATTAAATTAAGCTTTTTTAAATGCAATAATTCTGTTTTAATGAACTTATTTGCTGATATTAGAGATAGATAAAGATAAATAAAGAGTAAAAGTAGTAAAATTTTTGAACCAATTATGTGCACAAGAGCTGCAATAAAGAGCAGAAGCAATAAAATAAAATAACAAAACTAAATCAGTTATGTCTTAATCGGTTTTCCCATAATTTTTTGTTTCAGCACAAAAGAAAAAAGCATGATAAATATTAGACATTTTTTGTCATTTTAACATTCAGTGTGAAGGTGTTCGGTGTTACTGCTATGTTTGTATTAATGACATTTATTTTTACGTGGTTTGTTGATATTAATGACTTATTTTGAAGTGGTCTGTTTATGATGTAGCAGCTGAGTGGAGTGATTGCCTATATCTCACACTCTGTTTTTTAAATAATTTGGATACTCCAGACATGCAGCATGCAAAACGTTAAACCAGTAGGTTGTTTTAGCCTCCAGAACTGTCTGTTGTGATCTAGCTTATCAACAAAGTCATCACGAGGAGCATTAATGACTGTGTGTGTACAGTTTGTGTAATGTCTGTTTTGCCGTTTCTTCTGTGGGAGTTCTGTGGGAGTGAGAGCACAGTTTTACTTGAATTGCGTTCAGCAAATCAGTGTTGGAAGCTAGACAGTGTACACACCCACACGAGCGGTGTCAACACGCCCACAAAAGACAAACAAACATGGGTTCACACGCTCAGTGTGAGTGCATGGTTATTCCCTTCGATAAAGACAGAACTGAATGTAGCCTTTTTTAGGGGGGTTTAATTCCACCTTAAATGGCAGTGGTTTCAGTTTTGGGCTGTGTGCACGCTGACTCTCAAATCTACCAGTGGAGCGGTATGAGTGAGAGAGGTTGTGTCATCATGTTGAGCTGTTTGCTGAATGACTGCATGGTTCAGCATGTCTTGAGCTGGGGAGCCCCTTTTAGCTCTTGCAGGTGCCCAGTCGGACTAGCTCTGTCCCTGCGGCTGAACTCCAACGAGAGGCCGGGGAGAATCCCATTTTATAGATAGGGGCGGCGACTAAATTGAGCCTTTGCATGAGAGGAGGGACCAGGCTTGGCCATGACTCTCCCCTCCCTATTAGACATGATTCTCGCTAAATTACTAAGCATGTGTGTGTGTTGAGGCTGCTTTGCATGAGCTGCTACATGTAAATCCCATGTTTGTCCTATAACATGCATACCTTGGTCACCTTGAGTTAAACCATATGTATATGGACCCACACCATCCGCACCCGTGCTGCCTGCCAGTAAATAGCGAGTGTCGGCACGTGGTGGAAATACTGTAACTTTGCACAGGTAGTCAATCAGTTTGCAACGTGGAATGTAGAAATTCATACTATTAATGCACGTGCATCCATAGTAATAAGAGCACCATGTGTGTCTGTTTACACACACACACATCTCCCAGTGGTTTTTATCAGCAAGAAAACAAGTTGAAGAAAACAAGTTAAAGTGCCCATACTGATTCCATGGGGAAAATAGCAAACATTGGCTCTGATTATTGGCCAGTAATCCATGGACCCCTGGCTTGCATGTTATTAAAGCAGCATTATTAGGCCAGGAGCTCCACCTAAAGTCGGAAAGTTTAATTAAAGCCTTGAGCCGCTGCTAAAGGACACACATTTCTGGACGAGCTGAGAGATACAGAGACGGTCACTGAAAGTGGAAGAAGAAGCATGTGGTAGAGTAATACTACAGGATTTTACCCAAACATGGCTCTGGTTAAGCAGTATTCCAGGTCTCGTGAGTGTCGGCCTGCCCGCTATAGAGCAGAAATAGAGCTGTCTCTGGTGTAGCAACAGTAGAGGCTATTTCCTCTATTACAGGTCAGGTCACTGGGGCATTAACATGATTCTGAAGCTGGTATTTTAAGATACAAATGCTACATAATGTTGCTTTAAATGCTGTATTAAACTGAAAATGCATTACATAAACATTACCATGAACACCACATTAACACAAGTCACATTTCTGCCACTGAATTGAGACACCACTGCATTATCACATCCCTAATTGGCACTTACCTAGCTGACAAACAGAGCAGCAACGCAGCTAATATTTGGTGGCTAGCTACTGGAACAGGGTAATATTAGCTCATTTAGATAGCAACCCAAGTCGCAGCCTGTGTCTTTCTGCTTGTTTGTTCATGAGTACTGGAACAAGGGAAAAGCCTGTAGTATCGTGCTGTGTTCATGCTGGCCTCCTCTCGGTGAAGGCACACGACCGAGCTGTTTAGCAGGGTTAAAGATGAGTGCATATGATTGTTGTGTTTTGAACAGTGGAGAGCAGGGCTGGTTCTGTAATCACCACTATTTTCACAATGAAGTAAGTATTGCTCGCAGGCTGCAATGAGGAGGAAAAAGGCTGAGGGAAAAGTGTTTATTTGATTTAATTTTGCAGAGTGCAAAAAGCCAGACATTGATAGAGCGAGCGTTTCAGCTTTTTGACATCCATGCTCCCAAAAGCAGCTTTGTAGACCTACAGCTTTCATAAAGACCCAGACAAATCACCATTAGTTTATTAAGATCGTCTTTCTGGCCTATTTACTATCTGACATGTGCTTTTTAAGTTTAAAACCGGAAATGCTAGGGTAACATTGCTAACAAACACTGGACTTAGATCATCACCAATCTCATCTTCGTCCAAGAACAGTTCAACTTCGTCCAAGTTCAGGATAAATTCCACTCTGAAATAGCATTGTCAAACATCTCAATGTATCGATAAATACAAATTTAGAGAATTTTAAAACAATGCCAAAACTCATTTTACACATGATGGATACTGTCCATATCATAAATATCAACATGAACGTTAAAGCAGCAATATGCGAGAATTGGCATTTCTTGCTCCTGGGCAAGAAATCAAGTCAAGAAATGTAATTCATGCTTTGAGCCACTCCTCAAGAAAGACATGCTTCTTGGACAGGCTGAGGGATACAGAACTGTCCCTGAAAGTGAAAGAAGCATGTGGACTGAGGCGGTAGAGTGACCTTACGGGATGTTTGCACAAATATGACAATGAGCATTGTCCTGCACGTGAGAGTTACATTGTGCAGTTAGCAGCTTGCCGAGCCCAGAGTAGCAACAACAGCAATGCTTTTCTTCCTATTACAGGTCAGTGGAGCATCAGCATGATTTTGAAAGTGCTACTTTAAGGTAGAAATGCTACATAGTGTTTTTATAAGGCTTACATATTACTCACATATGACACATTAATGACTACATTGGAGTAGGGCTAGACGATATAGTAAAAATACTATATCATAATATTTGAAGACATTTTCGTGATGTATCTGATACGAATGCATCAGTAGTGACAGATTTTTTTAAAACTACCATCCAAATACTCTCCCATATTTAATGCAGTGATTTTTATTCAAATCTGCTGCTCTTTATTGAGTTAGACCAGACTTATGACACTGTTTGTAATGAAATGTGCAGCTGATCAGTGTTCTATAATCACAGTATTTTCAATATGCTCTGAAAAGCATGTGTGTCTCATGATACGATAAGTATTGATTGTAAACATTATTATGCTGGTGGTCAAAATTGGCTTTTCTGGTCAACATAGGCTACGTCTGAGCTAACCTGAACATTAATTCAGTTGAAACTTTTTAAGTCAGTATTATTGGCTGTTGTTTCAAATACTTACATTTGGTGCAGTTTATTGAACTTGACATGAGATCTTCCTTCTTCTGATGTCGAATATGGTATCAAGTAATGTATTAAAATTGGTCATTTCAGTATCACAACAACACTACTCTGAAATGCTTGGTCTCTCCTTTTGTCTGTATGATAAATCCCTCCCCAAATCTGAAAAGAAGTCGTTGTTGACAGTTCAAAATAATAAAAGAAAGGAGACTGTGGATCACACTCATGTCTATTCGCTTTGGTCTGCAGAACTCTTTTCTGATTTCAACAACTAACGGCAAAGAACAAGATCAAATGATTACACAAACACTGTGCTGTAGGTTATGAACGCTCTTATCTTGTGTGTTTTCAGTGCAAAATGAAATCAAATAAGCTTTTTTTTTTGGCTAGGCCTCGTTGCTGAGAAACTCTTTCTTACTTCATTGTGATTCTGATTTTTCGCTCCACGCACCTGTAGCAACTTACTTTGTATAATTTATGGAGCGCAGCCAGCATGCTTCCTTTATCACTGCCACCATCGACAACATCGCAAGCAGGTGGATTAAAACTCACTCACTAAACTCTCTGGCTAAGAAGCCCCCAGTTTAAATAACAGTCAGTGCTTTTAGAGAGTGCTTAATGATGGTTTGTGGTTTGGCTGACTATTGATTTAGTGAGATATATGACCATTATGTTACTTACCAATTATACTTATTAAAAGAAGAGAAAATCAAGTGAATGGGTACCACAGCTTTACATTCATTTGCTTTCTCACAAATCACTTGCAGATATTAAACGAGTGACTGGACTCACATTATTTATTCTGGGTGCTGTTGTTTCTAAGCTGGTGTTTCTGCTCTCAGCCTGTCTCATTTCACATGCCTAAAAATGCAGTATTTGTGTAGGCTGTTGTAAAAGCGAGGGATGCACAATATTGCCTGAATAATTTACAGCACAGAGAGAGCAGTTACATTATATTACATTAACATACATTAGTATTACAGTTAACTTAATGTAATAATTCAGAGCTACCTGCTAAAGCACTTAGTTCTGGGATTTCTCATTGTTTGTGGTTGTTGTGCTGCTGTAACTATTAACTATTATTTGTTCATTCTTGTTAATAATTAAAACTAGAGATGGCGTTTTAGTATTGATAGGTACTAGCCTTGGGCTGATATTTTTCAGTAGATTAAACATGACTTTCTATAGTTTCTAACTTACATATTTAGTCTGTTGAAGAAAGCTGATGTTCATGCAAAGCAGCAGAGCAAATGATGTACATGAGTTCTGCTCTCCAGCAGAGAGTAGAATGGACAAGCTTGTCCTGAAGAAGGGTCAGCACACAAGAATATTTTGGCTTTATAGTTGTCATTATAAATAGTTCGGTAATGCTCAAATATCACAATATTTAAAGACAATTTTTACGATATACGATATTTATTGCAATATTTTGTCATGTAGACAAAATGCACCAACAGAAATCAAATTTTAAAATGCTATCCAAATACTCTTCGATACCAGGTACTGTGATTTTACTCAAAATATGCTGCACACCATTGAATTAAATAAGACTGATTACAGTCTTTGTAATAAAACATGCAGATAATTCTCGATACGCTCATAACAGCATATTGTGGACCACGCTAACAAAATGGATCACAATACGATAAAATATTGTCATATTGCCCTGCTCTAATTATATCCCCATCAGCGAGAATGTAAGCTACATGTTAAGCTTCTGTAAGGCAACCATTAAAACGCGAGTGAATGCAGGGCTGAATGGTGGGACAGATTTACTCATATCTCTGATTAAAAATGCTTGATTTACGAAATAGTTGCTGATCTTTACTCGGACGTAGTGGGATAAGATTGGACACCCTTGGTCTATAAGGAGCTATTGGGTCACTGCAGTGTGTGGTGCAGAATTGGTCATCGGTCAGATTCCGGTCATTAGCCTCACGAGCAATGTATCTCTACTAACTTCACCCACATGAAGCCTCACCGCTTTCAATTTTTCAATTTCAAAATACATCTAGAAAAACACCACCGGAGCTCAACAGGCTTAGAGGAGAACACTAACTGTTCATTCGGTCAAGTAACAGACATCAATGCTGACCAGCATCAGAGAGAATGATATTAGGAGAGGGGGGGTCATCCTACCCAGGCTTCTTTATTTTACCTAGAAAATATTCTATATGTCAAAAAGGTCTTTACATTGCATCAACATTTCATGATGAATGGGCCAATAGAAAAGCTCTAAAATTACTAAGCAGATTTTTTCCCTCCTGCTGTTGCTGTTTTGAATGTACAATGTTTTTGTGTGACTATTGTCTGTTAATATAAGAGAGTTTTGAAATGTAGGTGCGTTTAAAATATGCAATATCGTCATGCAAAACGCCCTCTAAGCAGTGCTGATTTACTGAGGAGGTAAATGTTCATCACTGATGACTGATTTCCTTTAAATGTGGTAATCAGATTTAATTGACTAACCGTAGCACTTCTAGTTCCTGATTAACTTGCCAAACGCTGTGTTCACGCCATCTTTGGCACCGAGGCGATTTCTGTCATGAAAGAGAAATTCTTATTGTGTCTGTTCATCACTGGCCTTGTCACATGGTCACCTTTATTGGGTAGTTGACCTTGGTCCTGCTCAATAAGAGATATATGTCTTCTCCAGCACTGACACTGACAAAGACTGAATGTCATGCAGGATCCGCAGTGTGTTTGTAAAAAGTGCCACATTGTGTTGTTCTCAGAATCTAACACATGTGAAGGTTACTGGAAAAACAGACCTACCATCTGTTCTTTGCAGACAGTGATTCCAGGCATCAAACCTCAAGTGTACATGTACAGTTCATGATGTAACAAAGCTGCTCATCTTTGTGATGGTGCTCAAATGGTGACTTTAAAAGGAAAGGGAAGAGAGGAAGTGTTTCTGTAGTATTTCTGTTTGTCCTTGTACCAAGGAATGATCAATGATGCTTTCAGGTTCGGCAAAAACAAAGATTTACAAGACTTACAAGACTAAAATCTATCAGACAGGGAGGGAGTGTGGGACTGGTCGTGAATAGGGTTGCAAATGGTATGAGATCATGGTTTTGCGGTATCACAGTATACAATATTTATTCTTCTTGTTATTATACATTCACCCATAAAGGGATGAAAACAATTTGTTTTAGTAGACCAAAATATTTCCTCTAGTTCAAACTATTAATTAATGAAAGTATATGTGAAATATATATGTGAAATGAATAAGAAAGCTGCAGATGAGGAGGAGCTTTTTTGAACTATTTTGTTTCCAGCTTATGATTATTTTCATTATGGAATAATCTGCTGATTATTTTCTCATTTAATCAATGGATTGGATTTTAAATTCTAAAAAATAGACAGAAATGAATGGGATTCTTTTGCATTTTCTCAAAACCAGTACGAAGCAAATGTACACCAGTATACCACCGCAACCCCAGTTGTGAACTGTAGCTCTGTGCTGTACAGTCTTTTAGAGCACGGGGAACCCTTTTTCAGATGTCTTTAGATGTCTTACACTGTGATTAGATTGCCTTTCGGTGTTTATGGAACAAAGTAAACCCTCTTTGTAGGTCTACAGTATTAGATTTGTACATAATTGCTTCTTTAATGCATGGACGCCTTTTTCCTTGATCGTATTTGTTGGTTTCATCTGTAATCCTTAAATCTGTATAACAGACAACCTGAACTGAGAAGTTTACCATGTTGATTTCAGTGTCCGCTAATATTAGAAACACTGATGCTTTTAAAAACAGTAAAAAAATTCATCTTCTGGTTTTTGAGCTGCATCTATCATGTGGAGAAAATACCAAGACCCTCCTATTACAGTACACACATTTTATTTATTTATTTGTTTATTTATTGTATATTTCCAATTTAGATTGCCAAGTACACACGTGTGCAGCCAGACACTCCTCTACCGCTGATGTGACATCACCAGGCAACAAACGCGCCTGGAGGGAAGTGCCGTATACCCGGCTCTGGCGCACCGGCTAGCAGACGCCAGTTACCGCCAGCGTCGCACTAGTGTGCACACTAGTCTACCCACCCTAGAGAGAGCAAGGCCAATTGGGGCCCCGGCTGCCGATGACAATACACACTTTTGATGACCTCTGTGATACAGTGTATAGTGGATATCATCAGTACTTAACCAACATTTTAAGGGCAGTGTGTGCAAATTGACCATGAAATGTACTCATAGTTTAAGTGTTGTGATAGTATATTTATGCAATGTCACTTATACTTTAAGGGATATACCCACATTAATTTAAAGGGGATAAACAATGGAGGAGGCAGACACCTGGGAGGTGGATCACCTCTTTGCACCCCTCCTCAATCCAAACCCTAATAGTGAGATATGCACTGATGATGGCACCTTGGGGCTTTCATGTTAATACCTGATATTTTTTAAAATATTTTTTGATAAAGAAACATTTCTAAAAAGTATTCCGGAAATGATATTTATTTGTGTACAGTTACAAATGCAGTATAATGAATAGAATTGGCATTTAGCGCTCTAGTTCAGCATCACCTAAACATTCTGCTCCTCTAGAGTTCAGCAAACACATCAGCACATATCTGCTTCTGTCATGGTTTGCCCCGCCTGTTTGCTTTTTCCTGTTTATCTGTCTGGTGCACGTGTCTGTGTTTACCCTGCAGTCTCCTCCTTGTGCTTCATGTCTCCTCCCTCGTTCTAAGCCCTTGTCTCCAGGTGTTCATTGTTCTGTGTAGGTAGTTTTCAGTGTTTTTCTCAGTCCTTGTCAGGTCTGGTCTGTGAATGTGTTCATTTCACGCTGCCATGTATGTCACCTTGTTTTGCATGTATGAGCTCAGTTTTGACACCTGCTTCCTTGTGTTTGCTTCACTGTGTGTTTTGCTTAATAAAGCCTTCGCACCTAATCCCAGGCTCCCTTGCATACGTGACAGCTTCAGATATCGCACACGTCTACACACCTGTCCAATCCAGGTTAAGCA
Source organism: Salminus brasiliensis (assembly GCF_030463535.1). Lineage (NCBI taxonomy): Eukaryota > Metazoa > Chordata > Actinopteri > Characiformes > Bryconidae > Salminus > Salminus brasiliensis. The sequence continues at coordinate 68,262,017 of NC_132878.1, forward strand.
CTTATCTACTCATACTGATATGATTCCTAAATCATTATGAATGCCTAAATGTGATGCATAAAGTATTTGCTAATGGATTTTAGTGTATGGCAAATGGCAAGCTGAACAGTAAGCGGTCAGGGATCGACTAAAAGGTCTCATTTTACAAGGTCCAGTGAAAGTAAGTATGATGGTAATGGTGCTGATGGTGTGTATTGTTGATACCAATACAGGGTACTGGTACAGGGTGAGGAAATGTGACCTTCAGCCTGATAAATTTTGTTTGAATGTGTTTATTAATCACATTACACATTTAATAAATACATTGTTTTCTTATTCTCATAAACACACCGCTGAGATGCTGCCCTATTTCAGGTTCCATGAGTCATGAATGTCAGTTTATGCTGCTCAGATGAAGGGGGCCATCATGGTTAACATATTTAAGCGCATGATTATGAAAGCAGAACGTCTGAACTCCGCATGACTGCATAAGCATTCATCTGTCTAATGTTGTTCTGCCGCACGGCCGCAAACTTGATATGCCTTCTATTGTTTGTTCATCATGTAAATGAACGCTGATTGTCCCGACTTGGCTGACGTCCAAGGAAGTCTTTACGTTTCCAAATAATACCTCTCTAAGCGGCCCTCGGACCTCTCAGTGGATCTGCTGGCTATAAATAATGGCACATATGTCACTTGGCTTCACTCTGACGTACGCTAAGCCCCTGCTGAGCCCACAGGGAGGATGGGCTCACATAGTGCCTTCTGATGGAGTCTGTGCACTTCATGGATTCACAAAGACGCTTTCCAGACTGTAGCATGGCTCCTGTGCCCGCCTTTCATCTTTCTCTGCACCTTCTGCCCCTTCTTCTCCAACCTTTCCTTTTTCCCTTAAGACGCCTGGCTTAAGGCTCTTGGCCCGATCGCTTTTGATCTCACTGCAGGGACAAGGTGGTGGTCAGGCTTTTATTTGTTTCAGTCTGAATCCTTCAGCCATATGTTAGACTCTGGCCTCAGTCGTGGGCTTAACTGTGACAGTCATGAAGTGTAATTCACGCTTTGAGAGATATAGAACTCGTCACTGAAAGTGAAAGAAGCACGACATGGTGGAGTAAGATTACATGATCAATTACACAAATATAACTTCTGTTACGCTGTTCTCGTGAGCGCTGGTCACCAAAGTAATGTAGTGCAGTTTCTGGTGTGCCGAGCCTGGAGTAGCAACGCTAAAGACAGCCATTACAGTCAATGCAGCATAAAATGATTTCGAAGCTGTTATGTTAAGGTTAAAATGCTACATAACATTGCTTTAACCGACATTATCAAAAGACCACATCAGTGAGGAGCGTCCTCAGAAGGTAACAAAACACAGCACAATATCTGGAGTTCTAGTGCTTTGACTGCTGCCAAGTGTTGCAGCTGCTTTAACTTCAGACATTTGTCTATTTCCCTGCTGTTTTTGCCCATGCTGCCAAAATCCTGTGGGCTGTACCACCACGTCTTTGCTCTATTTATGGCTGAAGCTATCACAGAAGCTAGCCGGAGTACCGCATGCCTTTTGCTGGTTTTAAACCAGCACTGAACAGCGTGTTCAAAACCAAAAAGAATAGGCTAACACACACGTTACAGTAAACCAACTTACATCAAAACACTATAAAATGGTTATCTGTCATTTGTAGTCGGCAGAAAAATGTCTGTTCAGAGTATGTACCACCATACACGCATTACACCAGTGCACAGGTTTTACTGCAGTATTGCAAAGTGACTGGAAGCTGAATGATCAGGGAGGGCAGCCAGACTGGAGTATAAGATATCAAACTTGGGCTGCCACCAACAACTGACTATATTGGTCAGTTAATCTACATAATTAATTTTACTCCCAAATGTTACATTATCATGTAAATTTTTTTGACTAAACTGTAAATAAAGGTTTTATAAAGTGCAAAACTGTAGGTTTAAAGAAGGTCAGCAGTGCAGTGGGGTATTTATAACCCTTATCAATGTGCATGTGATCTGATCTGATATTTATGTCGTTCCCTACACAAAGAAACATGCTTAAAGCAATGGCCAAATGGCGTCATTGGGTACGCTTTATATCCAGTCAAGCAGCACATCTCATCAACATAGTTTGCCTTTTTCTGATGTGCGGTAAAAAAAGATCGCAACATTATGTCCCCATTTATTGAACCAAACAGTTGTTGGTTGTAAAAATGGTGTATGTTTTAGGACATCCTCAGACTGCAGCATCAGGTTTCACTCAAAGTAAACAGTTTCAGGGTATCGAGACAAACACACGAGTGAAATCATGTACATCAGCTGAAACATGCTGTTTCAAACAGCCTCAGGCTAAATAGCTTCAGAGAAGAAGCTACGCTAAGCTAAGCAGCTTCAGATGGCAAGGTTTGTATGGTATTCACACCTGTATTCTCTTTTTGCTAGGAAAACATTTACTCAGCTGCTTTTTTGGTGTTTTTTACTTGACAAAGCACACCACATTATTATTATTATTATTATTATTATTATTATCAGTAGTTAGTAAAAGTAGTATCGCTGTAAGTATTTTAGCTGTTGCTTCTGGACACATACAGGATGTTTCTGAAAGTCTTTGCAGATTAACTGATAATTGCAACATGAAAGTGAATGCAGCTTGGTTTCCCTGGACCTTGTTCTTGAGACTCAAAAGGAAGTAAATAATGCTATATATTAGATATGAATTATTTGATCAGACGTCTGAGAGGTGTTAACATAACTACAGTATTAACAAGCAAATCTGAAATCCAGTAATAAACATGACTACATAAAGAAAACAGGCTGTTTTAACACTCACACCTACTAAAACAAAGTGATTAAACTTAAATCAGCAGCTTCAGACTCTAATGGCGAGGAATCCATAGAAAGCAAGAGAGTGAATGATCAAGAATGAGATCGAGAGGGTGGATAAGGACTAACACTGAAAACAATGAGTAGTAGGACCCACTCATGTAGTGTTCATGTCACCCCCACCATGTTGGTCATAAAATAATATAATGTTTAACAAATAAAATAATAAAAACGAATAATAAAAATTAAACAGGAAAAAAGTCACCCCCAAATTGTTCCTAGCAATTGTTTTCCACACGGAGGAATAGAAGATTCCATTACTAATGCAGGCCTACTCACAGTTGTCTGTAAGCTCTGGCCAGTGTGCGCTACTGGAGATAGATTTTCTAAGTGAACAACAAAGCACTTTTGTAAGTCATTTAGGAGGAGAGTGCGCTAAATGCTGGGCATGTACATTCCAGGAGTTCCCATCTACTCAAGTTAATGTGTGTTAATTAGGGCCTGTCCAGTTCTGCAGTGGTAAAACGGAGCCAGTCATCGCATCCTCCATCTCCATCTGCTTCAGTATTGCATGTGAGCTGTTGTGAACTGTGTGGAGAAAGTTAACAGCTGCCGTCTCTCCGGTTCTCAAAAGATCTGGATGAGGACGTGGACGAGAGCGAGAAAGATCATGGCTGACCCCTGACTCACACCCCACTCACTCTCTTTTTCAGTGGCTTCCTTCTCAGTGGAGACTGTGAGAGCCCTAAAGACTCTGAGCAGCCAGCACCCGCATAGCTTCTATTCACCAGGTCATAATGCTAATTAACAATGGCTTAGCTTTGATCACATGCAGTGTATTCGGTAAAATACACCCTCTGTATATAACATATCTCAATAAAGACATTTTAATTAATGCTCATATGCATAATGCAAATATGTACACAAACATATATACTGTATATCACTGCTGCCTACACTTCTACTATCTTAACTTGCATCACTGTATTTTTAAGATGTTGGTGGTTTTTAAATATACATTTTTAGGCATAAATGAGTATACAATATAGGTCAATTTTTAGACCATGTAGAATACAACATTTTAATTTCATCATGTGTATAATGAACGCTTTGAGTACTGTAGGGTTTGCTGGGCCCAACAAAATGACACAATATATAAAGAAATTAGTGTGCATGAAAAGGCTGCAGAGTAATATATCCTAATAGTCCTAATAGAGCAAAAACAAAAACATATTAACATCTATAACTGAAGGGTAGGTCATATTTACATTGTACAAAACAACTAAACAGTATACAGGTAAATGCATCACCAATGCACTATTTTTAAACACATCTTTTAACAACACTTAACTCAAATTCATTTAAATTCAGTTCAACTTTACTGTCTTTATACTAATACAGGCTTATTCAGTACAACCAAACACTGTAAGGCTAAGTCTCTGGTGCAGAATAGGTAGGACATACTATAGTGCAAGAACAATCAATTAAATACGGGAAAAGTGTTTAAAATGCAGTTTTACCCCAGAAAGCCCCTTTTTGACATTATTACAGGGTGTTCAGAAAGTGTTTGGTACCCCGGTCCAGGTGTGTGTGTGTAGAGAGAGAGAGAAAGAGTTGTTACATAAATGCTCCTCTTATGTTTGGCGTGACAGAAGTGGCTCTCGGAACCACTGGTTGAGAATCGGGAGTTCCCGGAGTAGCAAGCGGGTTTATCCTTGGAGAGTGAACATGTGTGCTAACCTAGTCCAAACACACCTGACTCAACTAAAACTAACACACTTTTTCCTTTTAGACACTGCTACTGAAATCTAAAGTATAGGCCAATGATGATCTGATATTTCTTTTTTTTTTTAAACTGACACCGTCAACTTCTATTCTATTATTTTGATGGATAGCTTCTGTGTCTCACAGGTGGTCAACACAGCTTTACAACTTTTACAACAGGCCCCAGTTACTCGGTTTACCTGTTTGCTGCAGTTGTTTTCCATGCTGTATCTGAATAAGAGGACTCAGATTATTGAACATTGATAAAATATATATTTTACCTTGATGAAACAGAAGTGATTAGTAGACAGTTTGAGTTTAGGCTTGATTTGTTACTAGCCGGTTGTTTTTTTGTGACTTGGCCTTCCAACTCTACTCGATTGGTTGTCGGAATAATCATTATTTTATTCGACCACTAACTACTATCATGAGCTGAAACTGCTCAAACACCACTACCCAACAGGAAGAAATGCTCAGCTAACACCCTGTCATGTTACAGGCTCAAGAAAATTCTATTTTCTTTCAGATATCCCATCCAGCCTTTTCTGCTGAAATTGACCCTGATTACTGATGGTAATTGTTACTGAAATGCAGTCTCTATTTAAAATGGTTGTTAAATCAGGAAAGCATTCAAAAGTTAGAATTTCTCCACTGATCGTTTTAATAATAATAAAAAAGGTGTGCCGCTGTGTTCATATAGCTGAAATTAAAACCAGAAGAGTGCTAGAAGAATTTTGGTGGGTTTACTCTAGAGCGTTTACCATTGATTAGTTCACGCTTCTTTTTGGAAGAGATTAATTTTTCACAGCACAGCTGTTGCGTTCCAGTTCTATCACGTATTGATTAGAATCTACTACCTGACACAAAGGAAATGCTGGTGAGCTATCAGAGACCACATACCTGTGTGAATTGTTTAGTCTTTGCTTAATGTTCATTAATAGGGATGTGTGACATTATAAAAGCATTTCTCCACATTCTGGTTCAGGGTCCTAGAGACCAAGGGAGCAGACCAAGCACAAATCCCTCATTTGGGCTTGAAATCAGTGCGAAAGGATTGGTATATCTGTCTTTTCTATGACCCCCCCTCCCCCCCAACACACACACACACACCTAATAAAAAGAAAAGACATATAAATGATACCAGGCATGCTACATGCAGCATTCTGGCAGTGTATAGATAGTAACTGTGAAATATTAAGTAGTTTTGCTCTATTGGGCAATCTAAACCCCAAATTAATGTAAATCTAGCAGCAGCAATGCTCTAGTACACACTTCCAGAAAGTACTTCAGTCTGTTTTGCTAATTTGCCATAAACCAGTTTCTTTTGACTGATGAGGACAGGAATCGTCCAGGCAAAATAGCTGAGTCTATTTGAGATTTCCCTGGTTAAACATAGATGCTGGACATCTAGTGACAGGAGGAGTGCGTAAAGGGCTGTGTAGCCATAAAACAGTCACATGCCCATGCCTGCAGTGGACATACAAGTGACACAACTGGTGACCAGGTGGCCTGGTCCATTGTTGCATCCTGTTTTGTGTTCCATTGCATGGATTCCATTGCCGGGTATGTATGCACCAATGATTTGATCGAGCCTCTCTGGGATGTGCCAGAACAAGAAGTCTGACTCCTTGGTGCCTTAAAGAGCGAGCTGTGAAACAATAAGCTTTTTTTGAGTGTATTGTGAGTGTAACACTGAACACTGACCACTGGGTCTCATTACAAAGAGCATAATTGGTTCTTTATGACTGGATGTAGGGCAGCACATTTTGAATAAGTCATTGGAGTTTTTAGGATGGCAGCTTTAAAATATGGCACTTCAGCATTTTGTCTGTCACATTTTCTTTCAGATTATGCATTTTCTTTCTACTGTGAATGCTGTGTAAAAAGTGTAAGAGGACATTAAAAAATATGCATCATCATCTAAGTGCCAGCTAATCACTGCTAATTCACGGTAAACTTTAATCAATGATTTTAATGAAGTGATCAAGTTTTATTGAATAATCAGGACTGTTGAAGTTGGAAGGTTTGCTTAGAGACAGATCTGAGTCTCCTGACAGGCTCATCGGTTTTAAGGAAAAAATCTCCTGCTGGATTCTTTTTTTCATTGATGAACAAGAGGTCCTGGACTAAAAGGCAGCAAATCACCTCCGGAGTATTGATGACCTATCGCTATAGTTAATGGAAGGTAGGCAGGCCTCCATTAATTCCTGAAGAAAAGGGCACGATTAAAGTAAAACTCCTCAAAGTGCCTGTACTGTTTATTCACCCAGCATCTTCTAGGCAATGCTTCAACTTCACTGCTCCCTAACAAAAGCATACTTTAAGTTTGTATATGTTATATCTTACTAGACATTTCACTGAAACAAGTTGACATTAGTGCCTGAAAAGAAGTGGAGTGATTATGTGATCTGATTTTGATGAGGTTAGTGTTGGGTGTAGTCCTATGCAGAGGAAAGAAACCCCCAAAAAACAATCCTATGCATTTACATTCATTGACAATGCAGAATCAGCCCAATCAGAATGAATGTGTTGAACTACTATGCTATAAATCAAGGTATGGTATAGAGCTGGGAAATATGACAATATTTTATCGTATCGTGATAAATGTTGTTATTGTGATACACAATATGCTTTTCTAAGCATATGGAGGATACTGTTAGTTAATAAACACTGATCAGCTGCAGGTTCCATTACAGTGTAATTAATCTGGTTTAATTAGATAAAGAGCAGCAGATGTTGAATAAAAATCACTGTACTCAGTACGGGAGAGTATCTGAATAGTAGTTTTTAAGAATCTATCTGTACTGATAGATGTAGTCTGTGATTTACATGTATCTTGATAAATATAAATATTGTGTATCGTGAAAAAAGTTTTTTTTTTAATCATATTATAGTATTTTTACCATATTGCCCAGCCCTAGTATGGTATACATGTAATTATAGCAAAAAGGACAGTGATAAATCTAGCCTGCTGAGGGTTAAACACATTGGTTCCTCCACATTATAATGCGGCCCACTTTTAACAGTGGCACAGTGAATGCATAAATAAAAGGCCTTGAACCAGTTAGCTCACAACGCTAGCTCTAATACAAGATCATCCAGAGACCAACTCCCTGATGACCCCCTCCTGTCATATTACTTCATGTGTTCTCAGCATATCCCTATATCTTCATGTCTTTTCATGTCCTTATGTCTGCTCAGCATGGCTGTTTGTGGAAAGGTGGTTCTCACCACCCATTGCTCACTCTCAGCTCAACACATGACAGTGTAACACAGGGAACATTGAACGGTAACAGACAGAGGAACGAGCTTATTTGCATGTGGAGACACTGCATGCTCCGAGTTACAAAGTGCTTGATGAAATGTAGAAGCCACTGTTCACTTGCTTATGTGAAATACTGGTAATGCTTAGATCAGTAACGTGGCGTGGTGTGGGCAAATGAAGACTGTGGATGACATTTGGGTGGGACAGTTATTCCCTCTCTAAGTACTGTGGTATACAGTACTAGTAAAAAATGAACACATACAACGTTAAATGGTGGCAGATACAGTGTATTTTTAGGCTATATTGCCTAATAGTGCCCTATGTGGAGTCCTTCATGATCCTGTGTACACAAAAATGCCAAAAATTAATCCTTTAAAAATGATTGATATATGTATGTAAATCAGTTACTTAAACACTTTTTTCATGTTGGACCAAACACCTATTCTGTATAGGCTGTAACAGTGAGTCTTTACTTTTGATTTAACAGATATAACAACAGAAGACGAGGGTTTCTTACATGTGTCATATTAGTGCTGGTGGAACTCGAGCTTCGAGTGGACTATAATTCATCCCCTTCATGGTGTCTTATGAGCTGTAACCATGCTATTTGCCACTGGATATATTTGAGTGCGTTTACTATTGATCAGGTCAAGCGCTTCCTCCAGAGAGAAAGACCATTTTCACCAGAGCGGCTGTGTTTCAGATCCATTAAGCGTATAGATTAAACCTTCAGGCCGAGATGAACTCAGATAAAGAGAATTGTTTTGGCGTTTTAACTCTTAAAGTAATGTGCGGTGGTGCCACTTATCGCAGCAGCCGAACCTTGTACAGCCTGAGTTACACTGGCACATAAACAGAAAAGAATTAGGCCACACGAAATATCCAGAAGTATCCAGACAGCCCTTCATTTATATGTTTATTCAGCTTCCTGACGGTATATCTATTACTGACACAGGTGTTCATACATAGCTTGTATAATCTGTCTAGAAAAGCACTGACCAATAGAACGGGATGAGTCTAACATTACATTGACCATATGCACCCCGGCACTGGGCTGTGGAGAAGTGGAGCTGCATTCTCTGTAGTGACCGAGCCCATTCATTAGCTTTGGGATGAGTTGGAGTGATAGAGCTAATAATCCAACACCAGCACCTGACCTCACTAATGCTCTCATTGACAGCAGTGTGCCATCACATCTAGTGCAAAGCCTTCCCACAAAAGTGGAGGCACTCTTACTGCAGTAAAAGGAGGACAAATGTCCTATTAATACCCTTGATTTCAGAAGAAACATCATATATGACTTCACACATTGGGGTGTGACACACACAGAGGCTGAACTGGTTCCAGTAGAACACACTTTTCTCAATTTTTAAGTTAGGTGTATAGAGGTCACAGGATTCACTGCTGTATTATTTGAATTGTCCTCTTAATGGCTGTAATCATGTTACAGAGCATTGTTTTAAGCAGATCAACACCTCACAGTGAGAGCTAGCTAAAGCGAAAGTACAGCCTCCACATGGCAGGTTTAGTTTAACATGCTGTTACGACCAAGACCCATGAAGTAAACATTAAGAGACCTCCATATACAATCACAGCAGCTCACACTCGGTCACAGGAGGTACTGTAGATGTGATAGAAATAAAATCTAGTTGGGTTTGATGGGGCTGGTATTTGCTGTACTACTTTGTGGTGTAAAATAAACGTGTTAATGTTTGTATTTTAATTCTTGTTCGTTCAGACACAGATATTTAAGCTATTTAGGTTGTAAAGTTGGTCTGCTTTAAACAACATGGAGCTGTACTGAAGTAATGGTGTGTTTGTATGCGTTTACCTGACCATTTATCTGACTATTACAACTCTCCCCCATAGTCTGTTTCAGTTAACCCCACAGGTGGGGGTTGCTTTCAGCTGGGTTGTTATAAATGTTCCGAGCTGCAAACGCAGTTTACACTGCCTGCTTTCATACAAATATTATTATTCTTAATCTTGATGAAATGCTTTTAAAAAGATTTGCTTAAAAATGCATTAAAAAAATACATTCTCTGCTGTATGAGTTGGAATTAATTTATTGCTGTCTGAATAAATCCTCAAATAAATCACGCTCGCTGCATAAAGGCCTGAATATGTTTTTTTTTGTGGAAAAAAAAATTACAGATTAATCACATTTTCCCATTTATGTACTGTGGCTGGCAAACACAAGGATGTCTTTTTTTATAGAGCACAGTTTTTATACTCCATCATTTGAAAGCTGAAAGAGATTCCAATCGGTATCTCCACAAATATAAACATCCATTCTAGAGAGTTACTGAGAGAGAATTCACCGTGAAAATACCCTGCATGCCACCATGGACACTTTTTAATACAGCACTAATAATCTGCACGATTTGTTAGGCATACTCAACCATTGATATCCTTTTTTTAATGACAACTGTCAAATGTATACTTTCACATAAAAGAATGTATTAAATTTGAGCCTCACTTTTGATTGACAGATGCTGCTTGTTAAATGAGGCCAACCCACTGTCCTAAATTTAGTGCGCTAGACGACAAACTTCAACTCCAATCCTTCCCCAGCTTTGTTTTATTCATTGTTTTCCCATTTATTTTGAATTCCCTTCATTAAGTCTGTTCCTTGGGAGAGATGTAGTGCAGTGCTGAAGCACTGAGTGAGTGACCTGTGAGGTTTTTGCTGGGGTGCAGTGTTTGACAGCGCGTAGGCCATTAGCTGGGAAACAGAGACGTAGCTTAAGCGAAAGTGTCTGACCCATCTTCACTTGACGTGAAAAGGGGAAGGAAGCCGCGTTGTCCTCCTCTAGAGTCTGTCTGTGGTGCGGCGCAGGCGGCCTGACGTCTGTTCCTTTATTCATGACTTCCTCTCCATCCTTCCGCACTGCCAGTCCAATCCGAACACTAACAGGTCAGCAGTCAGAGACTTATAGGCTAATCAAATACTAGTCTCTTTCTTTCGTTCTCTCTCTCTCTCTCTCTCTCTCTCTCTCTCTCTCTCTCGCGCGCTCTGTCTTCTTTTTTGTTGTCCAGGGCTGCCTTGCAGCAAAACACTGGAGGCTTCTACCGATCTATGCTGCCAGGCAGTAAATAAAGATATCATCTTTTGCTGTGTTTGGTGGCATTAGCTTCAGTTATTAGCTTCTTGGACCTCTAGCAAGAGTGTGCAGTCACAGCACAAGCCGGATATCAGTTAGCCCTCCTCTGCCCCATGACAGATAACATTTCAGTATGCAAACCTTTATTTACGCTATTTGGTATTTGATCCGCAAAGCTTATTATGGTACAGCAGATGATCCATGAAGGGGGATTAAGTCATGGTTGGCTCGCTCAAACCCGAGAAACAGATTAGAGACCACATGAACTTCATTTAGATATAATACAGGGCCCTGAAAGTCTCAAAAATATCTTACAAATTGGAGTCGACATTTTGAGGAGTCATTCTGAGTGAGTTTGGTGTGAAATATGAGGTTAATTGTAGAGAAACTAGAGATCTGGAACCACCAGTGAAGCTACATGTGTATGGAACAGAATTTTCTTTGGGGACTATTTTGCCTCACTGTGTCCTGCATGTATCCTTCCACTATAAATGGACTTAAAAGATTCCAGGCCCAGAACCAAAACCTCTTAAAATGACATTCTGTGAGATGCGGTTTAGAGCTTGACCCCATGAAAAGCCCGGTGTAAACACACCCACAACGTACTGTGATCAGACCATGAGCAGAACTCCCAAACTCTATTCTAAGAGGATCAGAGACGAATTTTGTAAACCAGTGAAGATGAAATGCGTCTTCTATGTCCTCATACTGTTAGACACTTCAGCAGGGACGTGTCTGCAGAGTGCTGACCAGCAGGTAGGAGGATACGCTTTTTTTCCCTCTGATATTTGACAGCATGTAATACACTGGCAGGCACTGGGCATGTTAATGCATGGAGTAAACAAACGCTAACAGTCAACTGACAAAGAATTACAAACACTGCACTGCCTTGTAATTCTTTCCACACTCTTAATGTAACACACCTGACTGAGCTGAAGAGGTTTCAGGATTGTCTGGCTGAGGGAATCAGGTGGATCTGATTAAAACTGCAGTAAAACTCTGCAGGAGCATCAGCAGGAGCTCAGCTCATTAACAAGCACACACTATTACTGCACACATTTAGGAACAAGCCGCCTGTTCTGGGTTAACAAACCTCGTCTGTTTTCTCTCACTTCCAACTTTTAGATTAGACTACAGTAGTATTCTACTGACGGGCCGCCCTGCTGTCTCTCTAACTCTGCGCACCCAGCACCCGGCCACCATTCATTTTCAATGGGGTGGAGAAACAACACAATGAAGTTCAGCTCTACTTAACTTTATGCAGATGAGCAACGATGCTTGCCTTTAATCTTATGGAGTGGGAGCTTAGCACATCCTCACTGTGAACTAAGCTGTAGGCTGACTGTTTTTGTTTAATGCATAGAGAATGAAGTAAATGCAGGATGTGCTTTCCTGAGACAGATGTTCATCATTCAAGTCACTCTGATGAAGTGCTAAAGGAAGTTCACATGTTTCTGACCACGTGGAACACGTCGAGAAATAGTCTTCATGTAATGTCAGTGCATTGATATATTGTACGCTGGCTGATCACTGGTTTATACTGGCTTCCACTGCTTTAAAATGACGTTTGTACGACAGTGATGTCAGCAAACCTGCTGCCTACCTCTGTTAAGCCTCAGATTCACAGGCTGCCTGACTGAGGTGTATTTGCCCTCAGGGTAAATCAGGGTAAATCAGCTCAGAAAAGTTCACAATACAGCGGTCTAGGAATAGAAATTCTGAGCACATCACTCCAGACGTGTTCAGTCTACACTGACTACAAGGTCTTGATTATACCATTTCCAGCCCTTAATGGCTGAGCTCCAGAATGTCCTACAGATCTGATGAAGTGATAAAGCCCATCCAGACGTCTTCTCTGAGCTGCTTCGGCCATGCTTCAGCCTACTGCAAACTCACTTAGCTCAGCTGGTAGAGGTAGAGACCTAGTCTAGCGTGTCTCTTTTTTCCACCATTGTTTTTAAATGCGCTTTGATTTTACTTTATACCATATTGCATCCCTAGAAACATGGAAAATATAAACCATACAAAGATTATAACTATATATATTTTCCAATATGTTAACTTCAGTAAATAAATACACACTGTATCAATGATGTGCAGAAAAATGCATTGTTTAAGTTTCCTGTAGACAATTTGTCGAGAATAAATACTGTAAGATCTCAGGTTCTGAAAGAAGAGATTGCTGGTCAGGACTCGTGACCTGAAAGTGTTGTGGTGTTTGAGGCTTTGTAGACCAGCGTCAGGGTTTTAAATCTGATGTGGGCGTTTACAGGAAGCCAACAGGAACCAACAAGGACAGAGTTGCAAAAGTTAGGCCTCCAGATGACAAGGGATTGAACTGGCACCTGGGTGGCATACTTCAGATGTTGTAAAGAAGGAATCTGCGGCAGGAGTCGAGCATGATGACTGGTCAGCCATAACTACACTAAGCAGCTGGAACGACCAGGGAATTCGTGAAGGAGATGGCAAGATCGAACTGTGGACCTGTAGTTTTAGGGCTGTGCAGCAGCTCAGTCTTGCTGGGGTTGAGCCTCAGGTGATGGGCTGGCAGCCATGATGATATGTCAGTGCGACATTCCGAGACATGAGTAGAAACCTGGGAGTCAGAAAGTGGAAAAAAGAAAGGGTGAGTTGAGTGTCATCAGCATTGCAGTGGTAAGAGAACCCATGAGAGGATACTACTGCACCAAGAGAGTGAAGAGTGTAGAGTGAAAACAAGAGAGGTTCCAGAACAGAGCCTTGTGGGACACCTCTTCTTTATGTCCTCCAAACAGAGAAAAAGGTGAGAAAAGAAAGAAGAGAAGGAAGAGTTTAAATTACATGTAGAAAGTAGGGAAAAGAGAGAAACTTTTAAAAAGCCCCTTCATCAATGCATTATTAGGCAAAGTTTTTTTATGTTCAGGAAAGAACGATTGGAAAAATGAGAATTTAGAAATATTGAGGACATATTTGAAGTTGTGTAAGACTCTCATTAGCGGAGCTGGTGTAGAGGCACTGTGTCTGTGTCAGTGTGCCACAAATGACCTGTTGCCACACGCTGTGCCATGCTGTGCCATGCTGCTTGAGCCAATTAGAAGCACTTGGCTCAGTTCATTTGCTCGCTACATCACCTCTCCCCCCGTTTCACCGCACAGAGCCGCTGCACTGTGATCTGAATGAAAAGAGGGGTTTCATTTCCACTCTGGCTGACTGGCTCTTGCCCCCCCGACGTCCCCGGTGCTTTGTCACAACCTGAATTTAAATCTGCCATTTGGCACCGGGCTGAATAGCTGGCCTAAAGACTTAGCGTCCAATTCCAGCCTCTCCGTCATCATAAAGCAGAGAGCCGGGTCTGTGCAGGCATGCCCTCATTGTTAAAAAGTAATTACCTGATGGCCCAGAACTCAGTCCTTGGGAAATTTAATGGCGACACTCTAAATGTGTGCAGATAATTAGACGAGCCTGAGGAGCATGGATAAAACGAGCTGGATCCTTGAAGCTGGGGGTGGGTGAGATATTACAAGAATTGAATTATTCTCATATGGAACACATAACATCAGTGACCTTGTGTTGCATTACAGAAGCACTGGAATTCAGTAAAAACATTCAGTATTTCTATGTTCAACCTTTGGCAAAAGTAAGGCATTGTAGCCAGTTTTTGTGTTCTCACATTTGCTCTTTGATTTGTGTATCATATTAGGCTTAAAAATAATAATAATGACTGTCAATAACTGTAAATAACTTTTCTGTACAGTAATCTCAGATTTACAGAAAGGCTGGACCAATAACTATCAGTAATTTAACATATATAGTAGCGCCAAAGCTTTCAATATATATTTTATTCTTTGCAAATATTACCTTCTGAGAATACAAAAGACAACTAGTAAAACATTGTTTGTTAATATAATTGTTATTATTATTATTATGATTTTAATAGTATTGTTCTTTTGATAAAATGTATTGCTACAAGTTTTAAAACAATAAAACATTTTTTATGGCAAGTTGCATCAAAATGCTAAACCAGGATGCATGGCAATCCTAAAAACTCTTGTTAGTGACCAGAGGTTGGTGGCTGTGCTAACCCCAGCCATGTAATAGCAGTTTTGGCTGGCATCCATGCTTTACTGGCTCCCAGTTACTTTCTATTGAAGTAGAGGGGTTGAAGCTAGGACTATATCATTTGACAGCAAGAGACTGTAAAGAGGCATGCTCTTTACTGAGGCATGCTCTTTACTGGCCTGAACAACAGAACCGTCACAAACAATACAGAAACAGATGGGCTAAATCAGAGAGAGCGGAGGCTAATCAACTGTACAGTTTCACATTTACACATTCAGATGTTACAGTACTGACACTTTTACACGCTTAGAAAGAGGGTATAGCGTTCAAAGTGAGTGTAAAGTCTGCAGCCTGTTTTATCTGTTAACACCACCCTCACACTTGCCCTTCCCAGGAGACAGCTTGATCAGCACCTGTGCCATCAACCTCTGACCTTTGTGATAAATGTGTGTGTGTGTGTGGGTGTACTGTGGGGGCCTCAATAACAAGGTGCTATTTAATCTTTTATTCGTCACTGCAGGGGCACACAGGCCACCTTAATTAAGCAATCAACAGTTTCTCAGGTCACACAGCGGAAATTCCCTCTTGCTGAACTCAATCCCATTTAGTTTATACAGTAACATACAAGCCAGGGCCAAACACTAGTAGTTCGATTAGCTTGCTACATATTGCGGCTGTGATACTGTATGTCCTGTATGAAATCACTGGAGAATCAGTCATTTTTTTTGGATTGTCTAAACACTGTGATTCATCAATAAATAAAATTACTACAATTAAATTAGAGCTCTGTGGAGCTCTACTGGAGCTGGGCTTCTGCGATTCAACTACTGATATAATTAAATAGCACAGTTTAAATAAACAGGAAAATAGGAGAAGGAAAAGCATCTGTGTTGGTTTTACCAGCCCAGTCAACAAGTTATTTTGTTAAATGGCTGCACATAGTAGCAGTTAATTAAAAACAATGGTTGAAGACCAAAGGGGCCCTTAGCTTTGGCAACATGGCCCGCTGATGTAAACGATGATTGAATTCCCATGTTTGTAAACAAAGGGCTTGAAGCTGTGTCTGGGTAGATACGAGTTAACAGTGATTAGTAGCATTTGAGCCATGGTTTCCAAAGTTGTGTGCAGGGACCCCCGGAGGTTCACCAATATAAACTTTGACATGAGCCAAAAGAAGCCGGTGATTGTTTCAAGTGCTTGTCTTGACGTTGCTAAGCAGTTCCTAGAAAGTTCAGATAGTTGCTCTGGGGTTGCTGCATGGTATCCGAAGTGGCTGCTAGGGTATTTGCGATGCACAAGCACTAACAAATCTGTATGTGTATTCAGTTTTACACATGGAGGGGTCCCTGACTGCAACATGTGGGAGAGGCTTTGCCGTAGAGCAAGGAACACTGGGAAATGTCCACTCCTCGTGTTGCAAAATGCACAATAATGGCGTTTTTCATGGTATGTAAGTCTGTGATCTGCACAGACTCGTTAATGTACACCCTCATGTTTCTGGTCTGTACTGCTCAGCCTGCCCCTCGTTTCTTATACTGCACTCCAACAGCACTCTGGCTTATGTAACTTTATGTAACGTTGGCTCACTAACTAGCTTTTCTTTTATCGTTCAGAGTTCTGGTCGGCTGTCCGAGGTAAAGATGACTCATCAAACATTTCAAAATCTTATTATAACGTTATAATCTTATTAGAACTTTCAGGCCCACAGCACTGAGACTTCTCCTTCTGCTAAACTGTCCATGTAAACAATTTCAGGACACTGAGAGACCACAGAGAGTCAGGAGCCAGCATTTATATTAGATCCATGTTCTCTTTCAGTCATTTATTTGAACTTTTATAACTTCTCAATCTCTCCTTTAAAAAAAATGAATGACTTGTGTGTATTTCTGTGTGTTTTCTGCTCGCACACTGCCAGCTTAACTCATTTACACTTCATTATCAAGTCAGGTCAGCCGTGTTAGGGCAGAGAACAGCGTGCAGAGCGCGGCGCTCCAGCCGTGAGGTGCTATTGTTGAGCGGGATTGAGCTGCACTGATCCAGCAGCCCTGTGTTTACAGCGCCATTCAAATCATCTCTGCCTTCAAGGTGGCAGATTTGTAGTTGTGTTTCGTTTAGCGACGTGAACGTTTTCTAAAGTGGATTTGTCCCTTGAGAGTCTGCGCGGGATTTGTGCTCGTCCCTCAGGATAGCGGGACTTGGCAGGGTTTAAGCTCACGAATAATGTCACACCGCTCTGAAAAAACGCCAGAAACCTCCCACTGCTTTCTCATGCCATTCTCCGCCTGTCACAACTGCTCACTCGCTTCCTAAGGGGGAAGCAAGAACACGCTCCCTACCCACCTGCTCATCACTCTCTGTCTTTAGCTCTCTCGCCCTCTTTTCTGTTCCCTCTGCGATTCCCTCTCTCTCTCTTATGTCTTTGTCCCTTTCCTCTCTCTCTGTCTCTCTCACGCCATGTTTCTCTCTCCTCTCTGCTCTCTGTTCTCTGTCCGTTTCTCCTCCTCCATTCCCTCAGTTCATTTAGTAGCTTTCTCCATGTCTTGCTTATCCCTCTGTTTCTCTCCTTCTCCTTTTTTCTATCGTTTCTTTTTTCTGTCTCAGTTTATCTATGCTCTCTCTCTCTCTCTGAGTTTGTCTCTGTTGCATGCTTGTTACTGTTCAGGATTCACCTCCTCTGAAGCCGCGGTGTGTTTCCAGCTCAGTGGTCAGAGCCGTAGTGAAATGGACTGACTGCTTCTCTCAGTCTGCTGGCCGGGACAGGAGCGCAGCCGGAGTGCTGGTCCAGCCTTGTTAGTCTGAAAGCTATTAGAAGTATCCGTCTGAAGCGGGGTTGTGCGACCCGCCGGCAGGAATCGATCTGTTTTCGTTTTGCCAGTTTAACAGAATGAGTCACAGAGACGTGCGGCCCATCAGATGGTCTCTCACACTGTGTCATCATTACACAGGCTGTGGGTTTAAGTGTTCTGCAGTCAAAAACGTGCAGGATGTCACAAACCTGCTTTGACCGCTACTAATGCTACAAGCTGGTTAGCTTATCTGATATATCTTACATTTCACGACCTTGATAAATAGCTCTCTAATGTTAGCCAGCATTAACATTTATCTGTCATGCAGTTAGCGCTGTCTAGCGTAGTTAATGCTTAGCACGCTCATTTATTTTAATAGCTTCATATTCACAGTACTCCTCGCCTACAAAATGCTGATCTATGCTGGTCTGATACTGGTTAAGCTTGCCAGGATACAAGCATTCAAGCACAGCACATGCTGATTTTACTGGTGTCTACGGGGCTGTGACAAACCGGACACTTGTGGATATTAAATAGGAAGAAGGGTTTGATAGTTTTGATAGGGAAATCTGATGGTTTGGGGGCAGTGGTGGCTCAGCGGTTAGAGCGCCGGGATATCGATAACAGGGTTGTGGGTTCGATTCCCGGGCTCGGCAAGCTGCCACTGTTGGGCCCTTGAGCAAGGCCCTTTACCCTCTCTGCTCCCCGGGCGCTGGAGTTGGCTGCCCACCGCTCTGGGTGTGTGTGTGTACTCACTGCCCCTAACACGTGTGTGTGTGTGAGTGTGTTCACTACCAGATGGGTTAAATGCGGAGGACACATTTCGCTGTACAGTCCACACTGTACAGTGACGAATACGTGCACCTTTATACCTTTACCTTTATGTAAGCCAAGCCAGGTCCGAAACGAGAGTACCAAAACCAGATACATGGGCAGGGTAGGGGCATGGGCAGGGTCTAGACAAATCCGAAATGATAATTTTGTCAATTCTGTTACATGGGTGGGAAAAGAAGCCCTGCTGGAAAAATCAGCCTGGCCCATCTTAAGCTGGTCAAGCCGGATAGGTGGCTATGGTTATCTACAAGCATGATCAACCTGACTAAGCTAAACAACCAATATTAAGCTTAACCTTTGATCAGCATGACAAAAATAAAATGCTGTATACGCTATGCCGATCAAGAGCTGGTCAACCAGCTAGCTTACCAGTATCAGGTATGTTTTCGGCCGCATGACAAGCTTTTTCGACCACCTTGACAATTAAACATCCAACTAGCTACCAGCAAAAGCAATAGGGTTCCTAACAAAAATAGGAGGAACCCTATTTTTTAATATGAACTACATAATTACTAGGTAATTGCTAAGCTTCGGTGAACGTGCGCTTAATGTTAATGTGATATTGTTTCCATTTTTAGTACATTAGGTAGAATACAACATTACAAAATGAAAATATCCAAGTAGCTAGGCTTTATAGCCTATATATATATAGCTAGACTTTATAACATATATATAGCTAGGCTTCACAGTGTTAAAGTTCTAGCTTCAAATGAATATGTTAGCCACAAGCCACCACGCTGGTCACTATACATATTTTATTACAGTGTATTAAACTATGATATATTGCAATACAATTTAATACATATGTTGTATTGTTATGTCTCTGTTAAGCTGGTGCTACTTGTAGCTAATGTTAATGTAAGTAGCTAGCTAATATCTGCAAAAGTTAACGACCGCAGCAGCGTGTCCAGTTGCCAATAGAGATTGTGGGACGATTCATATATAGGAGACCTTCTGGTCGCAATTATCTCCCAGTACCGGTAGTTATTAATGTGAATCCCCAGCTGCTAACATGTTAAGCGCGAATGACTGTGCACTCAGTGTGCACTCGCTCTGGCGCGAGGGGATGACCTGAATGAAGAACACTTCCCTCGTTTACGGGGGACTTTTTTGCGACAGCCCCCCGGCCTCTTTGTGTAATTGATCTTCCTTTTTCTCTCTGCATAATCGTCAGTGTGAGGTGAAAGCCCTGAAAGGAGGACGGGGGAGCCCAAGGGACCCGCATGCCAAAAAAGAGCTTTGAAGTCAAGCGAATGGCGGGGAGGGGATCAACCTACATACTGGCTTGCACATAATAAAATAATGTGCTTCTGCTATTCATAGCATGAGCGCAGCGCTTGTTCAATGGGCTGCTTTAAGTAACAGAAGCAGGCTGGGTGTGGAGGACTGCTGACTGAAGGGAACATTTTTCCATAAATGGCCTCGGCACTAGGACTGTTTTTTTTTTACATAGACTCTATATATAACTCTGGAAGTGCTGCTCTTATTGTTTGGGTTCGGTACTTGTTCTGTGTCTGGCGGAGTAGGGTACGTTTTATTCAGAGAAGTTATGGAGCTGTTTGTAGAGCTGTGCGTAGGGCTGTAGATAAGCCATATGGTTCGCTTGTTTTTTGAACGTGTTCGCTGTGTTTGTTTGCAGCTGGCGTGTTTTCACAACACTTTCATAACATAAAATAATAATCAAATGTACACACTTCTCCTTACGAAAGTTGGATCAGCTCATGTAGCTAACAAGTAATGAAAGCATTAATTGTTGTTTTCCCATAAAGTTTTGTTTTGCAAGGCATAATTTTGTAGACTGTAAATATATGATTTATTAAATAATAAATCATATAAAATAATAAATATATTCAATTACAAATGAGCGGTCGACTGTTTAAAAAAAATGCCATGAGAGGCCATGTGTTGAAGTTCACTGCCCATAAACAGTTAGCAAGTTAGCTAATTTATTGAACATAAACAGTTAACATTTTTAGCTAATTTACTGGCCATAAACAGTTAACATTTTTAGCTAATTTACTGGCCATAAACAGTTAACATTTTTAGCTAATTCACTGGCCATAAACAGTTAACATTTTTAGCTAATTCACTGGCCATAAACAGTTAACATTTTTAGCTAATACACTGGCCATAAACAGTTAGCATATCAGCTAGTTCACTGGCCATAAACAGTTAGCAAGTCAGCTAATTCACTGGCCATAAACAGTGAGCAAGTCAGCTAGTTCACTGGCCATAAACAGTTAGCATTTCAGCTAGTTCACTGGCCATAAACAGTTAGCATTTCAGCTAATTCACTGGCCATAAACAGTTAGCATTTCAGCTAATTCACTGGCCATAAACATGAGCAAGTCAGCTAGTTCACTGGCCATAAACAGTTAGCATTTCAGCTAGTTCACTGGCCATAAACAGTTAGCATTTCAGCTAATTCACTGGCCATAAACAGTTAGCATTTCAGCTAATTCACTGGCCATAAACAGTTAGCAAGTCAGCTAATTCACTGGCCATAAACAGTGAGCAAGTCAGCTAGTTCACTGGCCATAAACAGTTAGCATTTCAGCTAGTTCACTGGCCATAAACAGTTAGCATTTCAGCTAATTCACTGGCCATAAACAGTTAGCATTTCAGCTAATTCACTGGCCATAAACAGTTAGCATTTCAGCTAGTTCACTGGCCATAAACAGTTAGCAAGTCAGCTAATTCACTGGCCATAAACAGTTAGCAAGTCAGCTAATTCACTGGCCATAAACAGTGAGCAAGTCAGCTAGTTCACTGGCCATAAACAGTTAGCATTTCAGCTAGTTCACTGGCCATAAACAGTTAGCATTTCAGCTAATTCACTGGCCATAAACAGTTAGCATTTCAGCTAGTTCACTGGCCATAAACAGTTAGCAAGTCAGCTAATTCACTGGCCATAAACAGTTAGCATTTCAGCTAATTCACTGGCTATATTCAGTTAGCATTTCAGCTAATTCACTGGCCATAAGCAGTTAGCAAGTCAGCTAATACACTGGCCATAAACAGTTAGCAAGTCAGCTAATTCACTGGCCATAAACAGTTAGCATTTCAGCTAATTCACTGGCCATAAACAGTTAGCATTTCAGCTAATTCACTGGCTATATTCAGTTAGCATTTCAGCTAATTCACTGGCCATAAACAGTTAGCATTTCAGCTAATTCACTGGCTATATTCAGTTAGCATTTCAGCTAATTCACTGGCCATAAACAGTTAGCATTTTAGCTAATTCACTGGCTATATTCAGTTAGCATTTCAGCTAATACACTGGCCATAAACAGTTAGCATTTCAGCTAGTTCACTGGCCATAAACAGTTAGCATATCAGCTAGGTCACTGGCCATAAACAGTTAGCATTTCAGCTAGTTCACTGGCCATAAACAGTTAGCATATCAGCTAATTCACTGGCCATAAACAGTTAGCATTTCAGCTAATTCACTGGCCATAAACAGTTAGCATTTTAGCTAATTCACTGGCTATATTCAGTTAGCATTTCAGCTAATTCACTGGCCATAAGCAGTTAGCAAGTCAGCTAATACACTGGCCATAAACAGTTAGCATTTCAGCTAGTTCACTGGCCATAAACAGTTAGCAAGTCAGCTAATTCACTGGCCATAAACAGTTAGCATTTCAGCTAATTCACTGGCTATATTCAGTTAGCATTTCAGCTAATTCACTGGCCATAAGCAGTTAGCAAGTCAGCTAATTCACTGGCCATAAACAGTTAGCATTTCAGCTAATTCACTGGCTATATTCAGTTAGCATTTCAGCTAATTCACTGGCCATAAGCAGTTAGCAAGTCAGCTAATTCACTGGCCATAAACAGTTAGCATTTCAGCTAATTCACTGGCTATATTCAGTTAGCATTTCAGCTAATTCACTGGCCATAAACAGTTAGCATTTCAGCTAATTCACTGGCCATAAGCAGTTAGCAAGTCAGCTAATACACTGGCCATAAACAGTTAGCATATCAGCTAATTCACTGGCCATAAACAGTTAGCATTTCAGCTAATTCACTGGCCATAAACAGTTAGCATTTCAGCTAATTCACTGGCCATAAGCAGTTAGCAAGTCAGCTAATACACTGGCCATAAACAGTTAGCATTTCAGCTAATTCACTGGCCATAAACAGTTAGCATATCAGCTAGTTCACTGGCCATAAACAGTTAGCATTTCAGCTAATTCACTGGCCATAAACAGTTAGCATTTCAGCTAGTTCACTGGCCATAAACAGTTAGCATTTCAGCTAATTCACTGGCCATAAACAGTTAGCATATCAGCTAGTTCACTGGCTATATTCAGTTAGCATTTCAGCTAATTCACTGGCCATAAACAGTTAGCATATCAGCTAATTCACTGGCCATAAACAGTTAGCATATCAGCTAGTTCACTGGCCATAAAACATAAAAACCCCACAATAATCACATTAAATCGTGATACTATTTGAGCAGCTCGTGTAATGCCATGTCCTTCAGCTGTTGTGGTGCAGTGTGTTGTGCTGAGGGCTGTATTGTAAACAGGGCTCTCTACAGTGGGAGGTGTGATCCTGCAAATGTCTCAGGCCGGATCTCTCTCAGGGATTAGCCTGCCATTCCCTCACTCACTCTGCTCCGATCGGTCATGCTGACTAGTGCGGATGGGCCATAACAGAGAGAGAGAGGATGAAAGCTATCTTGGAACTTGTTAACAGTCTGTCTTCTGTTTACAGGACTAACACAAATTACAGGACAGAACTCTGCACTTCTACACTTCTTAAGAAGAGTCACACTGTGCAGCATAGAGGTTGTACAAGAAGCCCAAGTTTGCTTTAGATAACTCAATAAGATTTGATGGAATAACACTTTAAACATCGTTCAGTGAATTTAGCCTTTGGCATCAGGAGACTAGCATCTCCCACACGTACTCTTTTTCAGCTCAGAAGAATGAGGTGAAATGAGGATGTGCTGGTTGTGTTGGTGATCAGGGATGTGGCTGGTCTCTGCTGTTGTTCTGTAGTACTAGGCTGTGAGGAATGTGAGTAGGCTTGTAGCTGGGGTGACAGACCTAGCAAAAATAAAGCTGTGCGTCCTGCTGGAGTGCATAAACAATAACTGAGAAGAGTCCACCAACCAGAAATAGCCAGCCAACAGCGTCCTGTGGGCAGCGTCCTGTGACCACTGATGAAGGACTAGAGGACGACCAACACAAGCTGCAGCAGCAGATGAGCTTCTGTCTCTTTACCTACCTTTTCTAGGTGGACCAACTTGGTGAGGGTGCCAGCAGCACGGCTGTGTCTGATCCACTCGTGATGCAGCACAACACACACCGACACGCCACCACCTTGTTGGTCAGTGTGTATATATATATATATACAGTACATCGGATGCTATACATCATGACTGTCATGCACAAACCTTGTATCTTCAAAATGATGACTTTACAAGACAGGTACAAGACATTTACATTTAAGGCATTTAGCAGACGCTCTTATCCAGAGAGACTTACAAAAGTGCTTTGCTATTTACCCAAGAAAAACCTCAGCTAGTTTAAATAGGCTAAAATTTAAAGATACCTTTAAGTTCAGACTCTAAACACAAGTCAATAAGGAGACCATAGTACTCTACTCTTCGCCAAAGTACTCTCAGAAGAGGTGTGTCTTCAGTCTGCGTTTGAAGACAGTGTGAAGACGACCCGTGCCGCTGCATTCTGGATAAGTTGCAGGGGCCTGATGGTGCGGAGAGGGAGACCAGCCAAAAGAGAGTTGCAGTAGTCAGATCTTGAAGCACCTGGGCGGCCTCTCTAGATAATGTGACTTCATTAGATTTGATGTAGAAGGGGGTTTCATGTCTGGAATTAAAAAAACATTGTGCTCTTAGTTTTGGTGGCATTTTCCGTTCAGTCTAATCAAACCTTAGAAAATGTCAAAATGTGTTTTTTTAGTTAGGGGACATTTGAGTATTTGATCTATTTTTACAACAAACAATTTCCCATCTTCTTTCCCAAACATTTTAAATATTTTACACAATGTTGTCTCTGCACTCTGTTTGGTTTGTCTCTACAAGGTCTCACAGGTGATTCTTCTTTGTAATTGTGAGAGTTTTTTAGATTCCTGTGTTTCCTGTATCCCTGTCTCATCTCCTGTGTAGAGATATTCTGGTCTTGACCTGCTTTGCCTAGGCCTCAGTGGTGAATATGAATTTGCCTATGAATAAACTGTGTGTGTGTGTTACAGCTCTGATTCTCTGTTTTGACATCTCCTCTCTGAAATACACTAATAAAACAACTGCACTTATGCTCTGCCGCCTACATCGCTGCGTTATGGGAAAAGGACGAGTGAGCGGTACTTTATATCCTGATGATATACTGGGATTTGTGTCTGCGTTGAAACCTTGACTGCTTAGTTTGATGCTCAGAGCATGCTCTGCATATGCACGTGCACATCGTAAAGAGGTGAAGAAGTCACGCATGTGCTGTTGGTGCAGACAATAATAATAATGGAGTGTAATTTTACTGTTGTTCCTGCTGCAGTATTAATAGCTGCTAGCTTGGAACTGGTATGAAATATTAATGTTTACCAGAGCAATACTTGAAACTGTCATTTCATTTTAGCCTCACGTCCCGGGAAAAACGCCAGTGCATGTTCCGCCGCTCTGTTCCTGCCGTGAGAATGGCTGCGTGTAGAGGACTGGGACAATGTGAGGCTTTCAGGGTGGCCGGAGGAGCTGAGTCTGGAGCTGAGGAGCGCATGACAGCATCAAGAAGACTAATGCAACCCGATGCATTAAACATGCGGCCAGCTGCTGTCCGTTAAACACACATACACGTCCTCCTCCTCTCTGGCCCAGATCTGCAGATACTCTTAACGCACCTAATCGTCCCTCAGTCGCCTTTTCATCCGCTGCTTTCAGTGACAGAGGAGCTTCTTCGGAGTGGCATCAAAACAGACGTACGGGCAGGGAGACTACATGCATGGCTTTGATGTCAGAAAGCAGCGAGATGTGTACTAGCACCCTCTCACTTTTCTGGGCCTGCTACCAGAATCACTTCTAACTTTGGCAGGAGGCACAGATGAGGCAGCTGGTCGGAAAATCAAACTGAAATAAAAAGTGGAAGCTGATTGTAAGTGTGAGTCAGATGGTTGAAGGATTGCGCTTAGTGTTGGATTTCAAATCTTGACTCTGTGTCTGCAAATGGAATGAATGTGCAGTGTCGTATCTCTTCCGATTTCACAGGAATTGTTGTAGGGCTGAACGATGCGAGGATATTTATCATCATGATTAAACGTGTTTTTATATTTATTTTTCTCTGATAAAGAAGCAACATATGAGAGATGCCACAACATCATTACATTCATCATCCAGTAAGTCAACAAAAATGACAGTGTCATGGATGGAAAGAACATCCTGATTATAATTTATTTTTTCAAATGCAAGAATTAGCAAAAACACCAGTATTGTGGACTCTCTTATTAACTCAGCTGACAGATACAAGCCTAATGCCTCTTGTCACAGGAGAACATCTGGTACATACAGAAAGTTCCTAGCATTTGAACAGTTAAACTGTATATATCTAAAAGTCTGTGGGGGTCCATAAAATCGTTTAACAGTGAAAGGGGACCCTTTCCTAAAATTGTACTGTTTGTTATATGTCAGTAGGTGTCCCACTGCTGGTTCCTTTTTTGTCCATTCTAACTTAATGGATGAATAAATACATATTATGAAATTATTATATGACATATTATTACCCTTACACTCCAAGCAAAAACAGTGCTATAATACTCCAAAAGGGTTCTTTGGCTAATAACAATAGTGGAACCCTTGTGCCCTGTTGCTATGTAGAACCTTAGGGTTTTCCGCCCATGTAAGGAACCATTTAGGCAGAGGATCAGCAGAGTTTAATCCTCTAAATGGTTCCTTAAGCTGTCAGGGTTCTATGCAGAACCATTGCCTTTATTAAAGAATGCAGTGTTAGAATTCCTACACTGAACTGAACTGAAGACCACTAAATCAGAATCATTACCCAGAGTGCAGGAACCACTTACTGGAACCTCAACAGCAAGCTTTAAATCCTTCAAACCTCTCTGTTTTAAAAGAATGAAGATGACCCAGCCTGCTGTGACACAGAAAGGTTAATAAGTGGATAAAGAGAATATCTGACAACCTAAATCATATAACCCCAGAAACATGATGGCCATTGGGTTGTGCATGGCAGCTGCTGACCCGTGCACACTGACTAATGTGAGTAAAGAAAAACTGAAGCACATTGTCAGTCTGTTCACTAGGCAGTGGTTCTAAGCATGTTAGTTTGTGCTTCAATATGTATTTATGGTAGATAATGATTAGAGGGTCATCAATGAGGAGGAAATAAAGTATGTAAGAACTTATACACAACCCAGTCAGTAGTGGGAGGACAAGAAACATAAAACATGAAATGTTTAGATTAGATTTGGCTCTCCTTCCTACATAATAAGAGACACATTAGAATTATATAGCTCCCTACCTGAGCATTTCCACCTATGGCTTGAGAAGGACCTTAGTGAAAATAGTGTTGGACGCGTTGGTATTATGTCTCTATTGTGGGCTGCACAGACCAGCACAAATCACTATATCACACCCCCTCAGCCTCAGAGGACAGAAAAGCTGAGTGGATAACGTTTATTTTTGATGGCAACATACCATCTACAGTCTGCAAAAACCTGTCAGTGTGTGCTAAACACTTTGTGTTAAAAACAGTTTTCTAAGCTTCTAGGTGAATAACTCCAAGCTATTGTAAGATCTTTTTTATGTTAATCCCTGTTGTGGCTAGGGCTGCCAAACAGCTATTTTGACAGTCAAATAATATATCTATTATTGAAATGAATAATCGATTATTCGGATTATGACTTTCTCAGTTGACTTTTACATAGCTATCAGCATTTAAATTTAGCTTGTGGTTGTTTTATGCATTTGTTAACTCACATTTAAGACAATGCAGTTTTTAAATACACTAGTATTTAAAAACTGCAATAGTTTTTAAAGAACTTTCATGGTAATCATAAATAAAACGGTCAGCATTTAAAAACAACAGTGTACAAAGTAGCGGCAATATATACATTTCTCCTAATTTTTTGCACAAGTAAAAAACAAAAGGGAGACAAATGTGAGACTAATTCAAGCTTCCAGATTGAAAATATTTAGTATTACTGCTACTTTTGTAGTAGTAATTTAGTATGTTTGTTTTTAAACTGTTTGTTTGTATTAGATACTTTTATTTTGAAATGGTCTTTGTATTAGTGACTTGTTTTGGTTTGTTCTGTTTGTTTGTATTAGATACTTTTATTTTTTATTTTTATTTTTATTTTTGCTTCTGCTGCTTTTTTTTCTGTTACACTTTAGTGGACCCTATTGTTCTGAGGCTTTCTCCTCTCAGCACTCAGCCCGTGTCCATGTGAGACTCCCTCACCTCACATGTCCCTGCAGATGAGTGGCCATGCTCGATGTGTTGCTTTCTGGCTCTCGTGGCGCAGTTTTATCCACAGCTGCTCGGTCTGTACCGTCTATACATCGGTCTATACATCACCAACTAATAGACTATTTTGGTTGCAGATATTAGTCGACTAAGTTGATTATTTGTTGCACTGTTAGTTGCGGCACAGTTTGTAGGGGTGGGGGTGAGCTGTGTAGTGGCTTGGTATTGTTTAAAGGAACAGGCTCTTAAACCAGCTGTTCTGAACAGGGCTGTTTTACACTGGGTAAGCAGGTTGCTGTAGTGATGGTTCCTTGACGTAATTGACCGAAGCGTGTCAAGCTCTATTGTGGGCTGCATAGACATTTCATATACATTTCATAGACATTTCATTAAGGCCCCTGGGAACAAAGAGGTATGACACTTTAGACTTCTATACCAGTTATTGCACCTGAACCCTAAATAACCAAAGACTGACCTGTACACTGACAGTAAGACCATTATGTGTGTGTTGTCACCAAGTGCTATTAGTCCAAAATAATAAAACCACACCAACCAAATAGTAATAGTACATTTGCTACATATTTGCAAAATATGTTTTATATTGAATCATATTTTTTTTTTGTATATGCATGAAAAATAACCGGTTGACTTCCCTGTTCTAGTACTTATGGCATGTGCTGTGCATTACTCAGTCATGTCAAGTCTCAGGAGTTGAGAGGCATAGCTGGCATGCTTGGTCCAAACTCAAGATCTTCTTCTGCCTCCAGAAACAGCGGCTAAGCAGTCCCAGGCCTGTTAGTAAGTATAGGCAATGAAATATTTATAAGATTTATTGGCTGCAGAATTAAGGCCAGCTTTCCTGAATTTAATCTGCAGTTCACAAAATGCCAAGGCTACTGGGAACGACAGGGGAATACAAATCACCACCGCCTCTCTGAAAAGTAGCCAGGGTTTTCAATGCCCTGTACTTCATTCCACACAGCTATTCAGGTCTTGCCTAATATGGATATGAATGTATGGAGCCTTTTCTGCTGCGTTAATGTAAAGCTGTATAAAGCAGTGCACAATTACAGCTACAAGCTATAGGCTGACCTGTACGGGGGTGAATGTAGGTGGTGTTTGTTTAATAAAATATTGCTGTCTCACATCAAACTTGGTCTTGGGCTACATTTCTGTGTCAGAAATGCACTTCTTTATGATTTTCACTTGATTGCTAGGTGTGATATGATATGTTCTGCGAAATACAGGCCGAGGACGAGTGTCACCTCAGTGTATTCCAGTCAAACCAAATCTCTCACTAGACACTGTTCTCTGAAACTAGCATTTCTCAAAGGCCAAGTAATGAATGTAATAAGCGAAGATATTCCGTTACTATACATCCAGGACTGTATACTGCAGAGGAGAAGCTGTATTTTGTAATGACTTATTAGGGCATGACATCCTCATTTATTGCATTTCTCTTCTCAGAGTGGCGCTGTGTGGTTTTCCTACCTACTCGGCCTTCAGAAACTGAATGCCGATTTCCTGTGTATTAAGCAGTGTTGTGTAGAAAGGCCAAGGCCTCAGCAGGCTTTACCTTAAAATCACCCCCCCCCCCCGCCCCTCTGTTTGAAAATGTTTTAGTCTGGGGTAAGGGTTGGACATGGCTTCTGTAGAAGTAAAGCTTTAGGCTATTTCAGACCAAACGCTCTGCTGTGAAATGAGCTTCAGAGTCACACCTGGTGTGAGAGCGAGCCCTGCAGTAAAAAAAAAAAAGAACTAAAAAGTTCATTCCACACTCTCCCTGGTCTCACAAACACACACACACACACACACATTACATCTACTGCTTCCTTACACAGTTTAACATCAGAAGGGATAGCTTCTGTTTTGGATGAGAAATGTAATGCTGGTGCTGAAATGCTGCCTGTGAGATGTAGCTGTGACTACACTAGAAACAAATGTCAGAAATACAGATGTATTCAGGCTGGACATAGCCTTTCCAGCTGAATCCAGCATCTTTTTGACATTAGCACCCTAGCGTTGTAACACAAAACCATTATTGGTATCTGTATTCGTTAAGCACAGGGATGGGGGACAGAGTCCAGCACAGTTTGCTGAATTTACTGCTCTAACACATCTACTCAACCTTGCAAACAACAGGTGAGCTGAATCAGGTGAGCAGGAGAAGCACAAAACTGTGCACGAATCCAGCCCTCTAGGACCAATGTTTCCTTCCCCTGGTTTATTAGGAGTATAATGATATACCCTTTTCACAGTTCAGTTTGGTTTCTGGGCAGATGTTTGGTTGGAATCACTGTTTAGCATGGATTTTTTTTAGTTAGGTTTAAGAAATAAAACTCTTATTTTAATACATAAATCACAATATATTTCACAATATATATCTATAGGACCTATCTATCTATAAGACCCATATATATATATATATATATATATATATATATATATATATATATATATATAGTATAATATTAAATAATACATCACATAAATATATTTTATATTTATAATGCTAAAATTATATATATATATATATATATATATATAAATTGTATATATATATATATATATATATATATAAATTGTATACATATATATATGTATATATATAAATTTGTACATATTTGTTAAACACGTATGAAAAGAACAGTGCCTGCAAGCGGTCCACTTGCAAATATTTGGAAAAAAAAAAAAAAAAAGCAGTAGCAGTGGGAGTGAGGTGTCCCTGTACACTGCCCCACCACCAGGAGATGTTCCGGGGCAAGGCGTGGGAAGGGTAAAGTATTCAGACGTAGCTGGAGAGTTTATGTTGAATCTAGAAGTCGTGGCAGTAGTGGAGCAGAGTTTAAAAACACAAGTGAGCTGCTGCCAGTCAAAAACTGGGAGCTAGACAGTAAAGCAGTGACTAGAGCATCTCTGTGTTTAGAAGGTTTATTAAAACTAATGTTGAATGTTTATTAAAAATAATGAATTCATATTCAGTGACATCCCCAGCATAAAACTTCAGTTACTAGTGTTATTTCTAATTACTCTCAACATCCTCCGGTATCATTAGTAGGCTTTATCTATAGATAGAGCTGGGGCCGGGAATATGCTGATTTGCGTGTGATGGTGTTTTTGTTATTGTGATACATCATAAGCTTTTCTTAGCATATCGAGGATACCGTCAGTGCTTAAAGAACATGGATCAACTGTTCCGTTACAAGCGGTTTCATTAAGTCTGGTTTAACTGGATGAAGTGCAGTCACTGTACTCAGTACGGGATCACTGTACTCAGTATTGGACAGTATTTGAATAGTAGTTTCTAAGAATCTGTGGATCTACAATCTACTAATGGATTTTGTCTACTGTCATACATTTTGTGATATTGCCCATCCCTAAATCTAAGGTGTGAGTATTTTGGACAGAGCCTCAACAATGTAGCGATCTGTAAGCTTTGCAAAGTAGGGATGCTATGCAAGAGCACTTGAAGCGCAAGCATCCCAGAGCACTCTGTCTAAACAGCTGCATAACAGCACCGTAAGTGCTGTGTCGTCTTCACCCCATGTTAAAAGTCATTTCTGCATGGCTGCTGTTATGGTAATGTAATGTTGTACCATGCACTGATATCTAACACTGTTATTTGGCTGCTTTGTATTTTTACTGTTTACTTTAACAGCCATGTACGAGTCTGTGAATAGCTTAAACTAACCTGTTAAAACCTGTTGCTACAGGCTGCAAATGGGATTAATTATCCTCCCAGCACTACACTGATGCAAAAGTACATTTGCCAGTGATGACCTTAACTATGTATTACCCCAGTGATGAAAGAATTTCATATACAAACAGTGAACAGAATCAAAACGTGACAACCAAAAGGGTGAACACAACGAACCTGGGACTGTGAGGAGTTTGGGAGCTGAACGGGAAAATGATGAGGGGTTGAACTAAGAGGGGGACTTAACATAAAGCCACAAGCCTAGCTTAGGCAGAAAGGGCTGATATGACCTCAGGGCAGAGCTGCACTCTCTACAAACAGAGGTAGCTGGGAAGCCAGCTGCCTGACTAGAAAACGAGGCCAACCTTATTTGGACCTGTGGGTGGCGGCTCGAGATCGTCCCGGGGGAAGGATGTGATAACGAGGGCCTGACAAGATTGATGGATCCAAAATAATCATAAGTTCAATAGATTAATCGAAAAAAATGTTTTTCTAAAATGTTTTTTTAGCAAAGTCTGTTGTTCTGTAGATTTGTGTATTTTTTTCTGTCTGGTCTTCTTTTCTATAATTCATTTAGGGAACCTTCTGTTCTGAATGGTTCTCTAACGGACTGTTTAAAATGGTTCTTTTAACAGCTAAAGGGGTTCCAATATTGTTAAGTCAGAGATACCATATTCAGTGCTATATAGAACCCTTTTTGCCTATTTATCTGAGGTGCACTCAGTTCAGTGGCTTGTTAACACATTTTTCAGGGGGTAGGGGTGGGGATTCTGTCTTGTTACATTAAATGTAGAACCATTGCCTTTGCTAAAGAACCCTTGGAAAAACTTGTGCTGGCTCTTTAACTTTGTAGAAGTCTTAACTGTTATGCAGTGCAGTCTCCTCTTCCTTGTTCTTGTGCAACGTCTCTCTTTCGTACCACAAATCTGTGAAGCTGTGAAGATGCCACGTTCTCCATCTCAGGCATGTGAGGTCCGGTGCCACATTTCTCTGTGCTGGTGGCCAGGGGTGTCAGCGCACTTGGAGGAGAGCAGGGAAACTCTCTGCTTATTGCATGAGTGTGTGGACATTCGACAGATCAGTCCATCTGACCATGATGAAAGGAGACTGACCCTTACTACTTGATCCCTCTTGCTGGGAAAGTGACCATTTGGATTCTTGTTGGGCTCTGAGAGACACAATGTTACAGCCAATTTCCCAGCACAGAGCTACTCTGAGACAAATGCCAGTTCATGAGGACGTGCCTCTGCTCAGCTCAGCCCATATACTAACATTTTACCTCTTTAGTAACTATATAATACTATATACAAAACTATATAATACTATATAAAACTTCACTCTTCATTTTCAGTGTAATCTAATGTATATTTCAGGTAACTTTGGACCATTTCTGCCGGTCAGTTCATTGTGAAACCCCAGGGTAAAGGGCAGCTGCAGATTTCAAACTATGTAAACACAAATGGCAAAAATGAAGACACACAGTTTTCCAGATTATATTCTTATGTCACTAAATTTAATGAACACAGTACTGGAGGACTAAGCTTGGTTCTAAATTTCTTCTGGATGCCCCAAGCGAGTGCACCAGCTCACCTAATTTAACATCATTAATCATTGATTTACCAAACCAGGTGTTGGATGATGACTATAAATAATACTCCACTCCCATGAGGAGAACTTTGGAGATATGTTAATGAACACAGTGATGGAAAACCATGACTTTTTGTAGGAGTGCCATTAGTATTTATTCTAATATTAGTGTTTTACCGAGGAAATAAACACTATAACTGTCCGGATATGCCACTTTTGCATAGAACTGTACATGCACCTATTCAGCCTACGCTACTTTATCCTTGCCTGTTAACATACTTATAAGGTGTTTTTCAGTCCAGGCTGCTTTTTAAATATGTCACAGTGCCGGTCAGCCCATATATATATTAGGTTTTCTCATTGTATCGTGAGTATTAATGTGATATGACTTTATTCTAATATTAGCGTTTGACACGTATCTTTTTAAATATAGATTTCCCAGGTTTTCAGGCTTCTGCACAGCACTGTACATTAAATATTGACGTGTAGTCAAGAACAGATGGTGCCAGTAGCCAGTAGTTCTAGTAGCAGTAGTCTAAGTAAAACAACTGAAGGCAGTTCAGAATGTCTTTACAGTGACAATGTGGGGAGAACGAGGTGGTTCGTTGTGAGTTCAGGAAAGGCTTATTGGCTTGAAGCTAGAAGCTTTACTTTAAATGACTGCTACTGGTCTGTATGCCCTGGTTCTGTCTGCCAGATGGCATCGATGTGAAACATTTTGGCTGTGGTCCCTGAAGACACACTTCCTTTGACAGTGGTTTTATAGCTGTGAAAGCTGTCTGCCTGACACCACTAGGGTAACTTAAAGTTAACACTAACTTTTACAAAAGCAGTCTTTTTAAGTATTTCCCCAATAGGGCTGCGCTAGGACGATATATTATCACTATTGTGATTAATTACACCTCAGTATGATTTTTTTTATATATCATGGCTATCATTGGTACATCTAGAACACTGAAACACTATGGATCTAGATTTTGATTTAAAAAAAAGTTTAAAGGGGTAAAGGGGTTTAACATGATGAGTCTGAAGGAGGGAATGGGTGGGTGGGGTAAGATTGTGAAATGGGGGACAATACAATTCCAAATAAAAATCAATATAAAGTGTGTTTATATTTTGTATCTTGTATTTCTCTAAATTCCCACATTAAATTGATTACTTAAAAAAAAGAGATCCTGCAAACAACATGCTAACTGAATAGACTAAGAATACTGGTAAAATTAGATTGTAAAAAAATATTCTGTATGGGTTCAGTATGGATCAGCATTGATCTACACGTTACTGGCTAAACATTTCTAATTAAAGATGGAAATATTCTTGGTTTTCTAAAGATGGATTTTAATATAACCAATTAACAAATGGCTTTATACAGCACCAAGATAAACTATATGCACAAAAGTATTTGGACACATAACCGTAGAGCTGTGATGGAGCACCATCATCATTCCAGAGAACACAGCTCCACTGCTCCACAGCTCAATGCTGGGGGCCTTATACCCCTCTAGCCCATACCTGCCATAGGTTCATGTTTATTTGCTCCTGAGAGTCTAATCTATAGGCAATACTTATCTCACACAAGCTATGTGTGTGTCTGTAAATATAATATGTGCCTGTTAGGATAATTCATATATTAACCTAATCAGCCTACAGCAGTGTAGCCTCACATACTCATGCTACTCAAGCTGTAAGGAAGGGGGAGGGGCAACACATGGCAGCCAGTCAGAACAGAGCTCCTTTATATACATTAGTCTTAAAGGCACAGATACAGAAACAGCCTGTGTAATTGTAAAGGATAAAGAGAAGTTGGAAAATAGAAGCGTAGAGTTGAATCATGACTGTTTTTGGTTCATAAACCCACACAGACAATATAAGTAGAGCTCAGCGGGAAATAAAATTCAAGGAAATTGTAAAAACATGCTGCAAGGGTCCTTTAAATATGGCACCACTGTTTTGCTGGTTGTAAATATGGCTAAGTATCACAATACATGTTTTGTAGACCTGCAGTACCTGGTTCAGGTGAGCTGGGAGCTGAGCCAGAGGATGTGGAGTGTCTGAGAGCCCCGGAGGACTGGTTTGGGAAACAGTGGTCTAGTTCAGGAATACCAAATCCTTGTTTTAGGGCTATAATTAGCATCAGATCCCAACATCCTTAAACTCTTCCATCTTTATTAAATCAGCCTTAATTTAGACTCAGCCTTAAAGAGCCGCTCCTGAATCAGGACTGACAGCGGTGTTCCTGGACGGGAGCGGTTTGGTTTTTACGAAATGCGATTTTCCAGCATTAGAGTGCTTTATTGACCTGCATTGAGTTTAATGCACGCTGTAGCATTGATCAGACGCAACGTTACAGGAACTGCCTTCTTGTTTGGGTTAAAGACTTCTCGTTATTCCGTTGTGGGAGCGTCATGGGAGAGCATGCTCTCAGTCGTCTGTGATGTGGCTTTTTTTGACTTTCCGGCTGGTGCTTGAAGGTCAGTCTGTAAAAAAGTCTTAATAACCCGGCTCAGATTAATGTTAAGCAGAGCATGCCTGTCTTTCCCTATTTTCCTCTTTTTCTGTGCTGTCAGCCGCCTGTTTGATCTCAGCCCTACGAGACTGGAGCGCACGCACGCTCAGTGTGCGGAATGTGTACGTCTCTAATCAAGCCTGGCAGAGTGGGTCAAACCTACGGCCTGTGGTGGGCTGGCGGGGGGCTGATTTCATCAACACAGAGCCAACTTTCTCCAGGCGTTAAGCTCCTTCACTACCTTGAACCTCATTTTGAGTCATGAGTCATTACTGTCATTTTGCTTTCGTATTTAAACATAATTACAAATTTAATTACATAATTAATTACATTTACATTCCATTTAATCTGCATCAACAGCACTTCTGTGTCTTTCTAGCTTATTTAAATGTCTGATAAAACAAGACACAAAATGCAAAGAATGGTTTTGTTCATCCACCTAAACAAGACTGGAAATTCAGATCACAATAGAAACTTTCCTCATCTGCTTACAGACACTAATGTGGGATGAACTGATGAGTTTAGAAGTTTAATTTATGAGCCAGACGTAATTCTAATAACATTAAAGGACTTTTTACCTTCTCAGAGTAAATGGCCACCCAGCCCGACTTGCTGGAAGACTGCCCGCTGAGGTCCCGTGTACCTGCGTCAGACCAGCTGCCACCTACCAGTCCGACCATCAGGCCCCCCACCCACCACCACCCATACCAGAGCAGCGGCACACCCTCCTACCGCTGCTACGTGTTTAGTTACCATGTTAAAACCTAAATGGACTCTTAACTATCTGCCACTATTCATGTCACCATTATTAATCTATCTGTTGTATCTGGTTTGGTAATTTTTATCATTAATGTTTAAATAGTTCTGACCAGAGGAGAATGGGTCGGGTCCCCCTTGTGAGTCTTGGTTCCTCCCAAGGTTTCTTCCTTCAGCTCTGAGGGAGTTTTTCCTTGCCACTGTTGCCGTTGGCTGCTCACTGGGGGTCTTGGATCCTTCATGTCTTCTTACATTATTCCTTTTTCTTTTTTATTTACTAATTATTGATTATGTAAAGCTGCTTTGTGATGACAACAGTTGTAAAAAGCGCTATACAAATAAATTGACTTGACTCATATCTTGGAAAACCAAATTTCCCTAGCTTTTTTATTCGCTTTTTTTCAAAGAGTGTGTGATTTAGTATGTACACTCCAATACGTACAGTCCACATATGGACAAGCTGCAAAACCAGTCTATTTTAAATGCACTGCTTTTGTGATCATAACACTGCTCTTGAATGCTGAAGTTATGTGATGTAAGATGTGAAGAATAGGATTTATGTGTTTGCTTGATGAAAATAATGTTACTGAATTGTTCATTTTTTTTGTGTATTTTTATAATACTAAAAAATGCATGCAAAAGTCACTGCACCCTTTATTTATTCAGCCTTTATTTATTCAGTTAAACAGCCAAAAAGCACTAGGTCAATGTTTTTTTGAGCTAAAGGAAAAAAGCAGAAAACATATTTAACAGAAGATTCCACAGAAGCCTCAACAACTGCACCTGATATCTGATGTTTGAGTGTTCCACCTTCAAAGTCCACCAGTACCTGTTTCACAACCTCCTGTCTTTTGAGAAAACTCACTTTCAGTGTTTCTGCAGACTCCAGCAGATTTTTCCACACCTCAGAAGTCTAGTCTCAGAAGCTGGGTTGTTTTTGGCTTCTCTTTGTCATGGTCCTCCAAACACATGCAGTGATGATAAGGGTTGGACTCTGGGGAGGTCAGTGCATTGTTCTGAGAATAACAGCAGCAGCATGGGTTTCACAGTAAGAGCTTCATACCGGGGGTGGTCTGCCAGGTCTTGCAGGGGGTTGTTAGGGCTCCCATGTTCTTTGTACTTTCTAAATCATTTATTGAACTCTAGGTTTTAAAACTCCATTCATAAGCAAGTGGAAATGTTTGAAGAACCTGTACTGAGATCCCTGTCTTCTGCACATGACTGTTTATTCTAATGAGGCTTATTGTGTCCCTCACAAAATGCACAGCTTTGGAGTTTTATGGTGAAATGTAAGCAAATGAGACTAGTCTAGAGCTAATCACTGCTATTTCTAAGGCTCAACAGTATCCCAACAGGCAGAGAGCTTTAAGGGAAGTCGTAAAGCAGGAGTTTTGGATGTTTGTGTGTGTTTGGTGGGAACGGTGGTGTTAAGAGTAAACAGGCCAGATGGCTGGACTAACGCTGGTACCACTAACTGCACTACTAAAAGCTTGTACGGATGAACGTGTGCTAATTTAATGCGATTGTGTCAGGCAGTCAGCGAGGACTAGCAGACAAAGGTCACAGATGAACCGTGTGTGTCTCCGCATGCTCTTCTCCAGCGCTCTTGTGTTGTCTCCGTCTGTTTCCTAAGCTGGAGGCTACGTTCTGAATGATAACCGCTCGGATGAAATCTGCTGGAAGCTTTAGGGAAGTGAGATGATGCTTGTTGATTATATTCTATAAACTTCTGCATACAGCCATGTGGTGTGTTCAGCCCTTTGGCGAATAATACCCATAATGCTGAGCTGAAGTGTTTTGGACAGTTTGTTCTCAAAGCTTCAGAACCTCAGGAAGGCTACAGCAGTCTGTGTTTGTGCTCTTTCAGGCAAATCTCTGAAGTTAAATCTGTGAAGTTGACGCTAGGGCTGTGTGTTGGCAAGAACCTGGTGATATGATACATATGTCGATACAGGAGATACGATTTAATATATTGTGATATATTGTGAACTAGAAGCACTGCAATATATTGTGATATTTTAAAACAGTTTTAAGAAAACTGTCAGTATAAAAACACATTATTATATGTAAGAAATCTGAGTAAATGAAATGATGACTGTTTGATTATTGATACAGGACTGCACAACATAATATCACAATACTACTATATAATCCATAATTTCTTACACTCACGGTGAAACCTTGGTGTGCTGCCCGTTCTGAACTCTGTTTAACTGTACTCAGGCTTCTGACATGAGCGAGGTCTGTTTGTGTTTGTTGGTTTGCTGTGTGGTCACCACATCAGCTTGCTTGCTCAGACTTACTTGCTTGATGTGGCTGCTCATTGACATTCAGAAACCATCATAATTTGTCCATTAGCAAAAACAACAGTGGAGCTGTGATTTCCCATGCTGAACAAAACAGAAATGTGTGCGGGGTTATAAGGAATATTTTGGCAAAATATTATTTCACACTGTCCCAAAATGTAGTTGATTGTCCAAGACATGTTTAGCACGGTGGTGCAGCAGGCTGTGTGTTGTACAGCTCCAGAGGTTTGTGGT
The DNA here is from genome assembly GCF_030463535.1 of Salminus brasiliensis. Classification (NCBI taxonomy): domain Eukaryota; kingdom Metazoa; phylum Chordata; class Actinopteri; order Characiformes; family Bryconidae; genus Salminus; species Salminus brasiliensis. Next base: position 68,301,130 of record NC_132878.1, read on the forward strand.
TATGGGTTCAATCCTTGATCCAGTCTCTGTCTATGAGGAGTTTGGTGTGTTCTCACCTTGTCCATGTGGGTCTCAACACCTTTTAACAACACATAGCAAATTAATTGGCTATGCTAATCTGCCTCTAGGTATGACCGTTTTAGGTGTGTGAGATACCATACAGAGTAGTTATTTGCATTGTCAAAATGTCCTGATGAATGGACCAATAGAAGTATGTATATTAATGCTGGAAAAAAAGATCAAATTTACTTGCCTGACTGAAAAGTTTCAAACTGGGTACTCCAATATCTTGGAGATGCCCATGGCGAATTGGAAAGAGGGATGCTAGAGAAAGCTTTAAATTTAAGTTCAGTCTTGTCCTTGGGTTGACAACCCTTGGCCAAGGCATCTGTCATTTGTTTGATTGTCCAGGGAATTGTGGGAGTGGTGACCTTGTGCACTTCAGTCCAGAAGGTTGCATGAATATCCTGTCTTCTGATGAGACGAGAGTGTATGTCTCATCATGCAGTTGAGACCACACATAGCAGTTTCAGGGGTTTGATGCTATTTCTCAGATCAGCAGAACATTCATTTGCTAGATCATATCAACTTATGAGGATTTGGGAGAAGACTGTGTGAGAGGGGAAGGGGGGTATTTTGGGCTAAAGTTTGGGTGGCTTTTGCTTTGTGGTAGGAAGCCCACATAGCAAAGTCCCCCCACTGATGTGAGGATCATGGTCCTGGAGGAACGTTGTTTCGTTTCACTGTGTACTCTGTATGTAGTTGAACTGACAATAAACCCACTTGACTTGACTTGACTTGAGGAGCTGGACACGACAGGGTCAAAGGGCATGTGATGGGGTGGTGGCGGGTTGCACAGACTTGACATAGACACGTGGACATTGTAGAGATGGAATTTATAGGACGTTGTGGCATCAAACATGTTCTTCCTCCCAAAATTCAGTTCATTACTCCACTTATGCAGAAATGCTGGTGATTCTAAAGTTTAAACAAATAATGTAAAAAAGATCTTCCACTGCTGTCTTCCACTGTCTCACATTAGATGGACACTGGGTAGAAGGGGAGCGGTCTATTGGGGGATGGGGTCACACTTTGGATTGTCTGTTTTAAACCGTAATGGTCAGGTAAAAGGAAGAACCTCACTGAAGTTTCACTGGATTACAGAAACAGTTTGTAATGGATGCGTGAGTGCAAAGAACATTTGTTGTAAAGTTAAGGTTCTTCACTTGATATAAAGATTCTTTACAAATTGTAAAGATTCTCTAAATACACAATTATCTTTACAAAAAAATAGCTTTTCTTTAGCATTTGAAGCTGCGAAAACCATTTGAATAAAATAATTGAACAATTGTTAACAGTGTTTTTAAACTTGCTAATGCTTTTAGTTTGTTTTTCTTAACCTACCTCTTTTTATTATACCTCTTATAATGATATTATTATTAACTAACTGTTATTAATTAACAGCTTTCTGTCACTTGTACCCTAAGCAGGAACCCTACCACCCCTGGTGCCCCTGGTGTTGAACAGTGAAGTCACGCTTGCCTCAAACTGCATCAAGTTGTTAATTAATCTCAGATCAACTTGCTCATGTGGCTTCTAACCAACACAGCTGTTGCATAGCTAACAGTGGCAGTGTGACAGCAGTAAGGAGAAACTAGGCTTTACTCCGTGCTCACAGCCTGTCTGCGTTCTCAAGCTCATAATTGCTGAATGCATCAGAGTGAGAATGCATGCTATAAGGTGGTCGTTTAGAGCCTGCAGGTGCTGATGGAAGCTGCTGATTTTAGGGCAATCGTGCGCTCTCCGAGGTGCTGAATACTAGCGCCGAGGTGCAGAAAGTTGCTATCATGAGGCCACTTCTGCGGTAGTGGTGGGAGGCAGAAAGGGAGTGGGCTGACCAGAGTTGCTGTGGCAACCAAGTGGGGACTTGCTGTGCTTGAGGACAGGGATTTGAAGCGGCTTAGCCTGTTGAACTAGGCTAATTAGCGCACATGACTTTACTCTCACATGCCCTCCTCGGACCTTCCTACAGGGGAACGACTTGCCAAAAAAGTTGTGCAATAGATTGTTTGCTAAGCCGTTGTTTGATGCCTAGACTGACTGTTGTTGTCGTTTTGCATTACACTATAAATTAGATAGTCCGTATGCATCAGAGATTGGGAAAGTTTGAGTTTTTAATCATAGAAAAAGTAAAAAAAAAAAATCTAAACTAGAGTTTAGATTTTGAACTCAAAAAATGAAAACTCTAACAACTCATATGAATGACACCCTTAGAGAGAGGAGGACATCAAGCTCCACTCTCACTTCAGATCATCAGGAAGATGTTATCGAGACAATCTAAAAGACAAATCAAACAAAGAAGCTACTGTTGTTCTCAGAACAATGAACTGACACAAAGTCCAGGCCTCAACATCATTTAATGTGTTTGAAGAAATTGGATGGAACTTCTAAGACTGATTTTTTCAGGTATGGAAAGATCTATCTTCTGCATTGAGTCTCCTGAAAAGAAAGGAAGCAGTCATAAAGGTAAAGGTGGACACACTAAACGCTCTGATATTACACATTAGAATCAGTGGTTGAAGCTTCTGTGGACTCTTTTGTGGAGATGTAGAGCGGTTAGAGGTTAATAGTCATTGCTGCTGTATGATTGCAGTTTGCATGGGTTCCAGCATGCAGATTACCCCAACCAATCACACAACGTTCTGTTGGTTGCCATGTTCCCAGTGAATATTCTTCAGTGCTGATGAGTGAATGCCATTCACACTGTGTGATAAATCTGCATATATTTCTGATGTCAGATTCAGACAGCTTCATCCTAAAACACAATAACAGTGTTCGAACTAATCAAGGGCAAGGAGGAAAAATAGCCCCTTATTTAACATGATTACACCTTAAAACACACCCAGAGACTAAAATGCACCTAAAAATAAGGTTAGGGATTGAATAAGTCAGCACTGACATGTACTGTCTGAAAAAAAAAAAAACCCTCCTTTCCCCCCATGCCTTCCCATCACACTGCTCCATCACACATTCCCGAAAAATATATAAAATAAGATTTAATGAAATTGAGAAAAAACAAAAAACATAAAAATGAAACCGAAAAGTTAGCTGAGATTACTGTGTTATGTTACTGTATTGTTATGTTACTGTATTATTAGTTGAATTAGCCAATGTCATACATTTAGATTATGTGGGCTTCTATTGTTCAATCCTTTTTGTATCCAAAGTTAAACCAGTAAGCCATATTCTTTTTTGTTTTACTGTTAGATTTAAAATGAGAGTCATCGTTAAGCAATAATCCAGCTGGATCAACAGGGATTTCTTGCCCCACCAGGGTAGAAAGTTATAAAGTGGTAGTAAGTTAAAAAGATCCCTGCATTCCCACACCATATGCATAAAAGTTCCCATTTGTTGATGTGGGCATTAGTTACAGTACAGATTTAATGCAGCTTTTGGTGTGTAACACATTTTTAAATTCCAGTCAGTGAGCTCTCAAATTGGCCCTTCACCCATTATCATTTCCCATAATAATTCTAAAAATATATATATATTTGTCAATCACAAGACATGTGAATCATACTTTATTGACCATGCATATAGAAGGACTTTGTGAATTCCTTCGTGCAATCACTTAATATCCTTTCCTGTGTTCTATAAAAAATACACACTAGAAATAGCAAGTATGCAAAGTATTTTTGTGCAAAGTATTTTGACTTTGTTTTTTGCCCAGTGAAACACTCTACCTTACCGGTCACTGAGGTTCGACCCATCCCTGGTACATTTTCAGTAGGTTCATAATCTAATGCTGTACAGTAATGCAAATTTCTGCGAGCAGTATCTGTGGGAATTCAAGGACAAGGCCCCACTTTACATGAGACCTTGATCTCAATAGCTTAACTTCCACTCTAAAAAAATGCTGAAGCACATGATGTTTTTTTTGCTGTTCTGAATTAAACACACACATATGTTTCATATATTTCATTGAATCAGATGCTTGTAACAGACATTAGCATGTATGTGAGCTTATCTGTGGCGGTTTTACAGTAGCTTGTTCAATAAACCAGTCACATTTACAGCCTGTAACATATCTAGAACCTCCAAAAGGACAGAGAGTTGTTTACACTTGGGAAATTGGTGACTAGAAATCAGAGCGTGGTCATGGTGGTTAATATGATGTACAAGGCCTTCAGTTCAGCTCCTGAAGGCCTAGCCAGTGGAAGAGCATGGTTTGGCTGTATCTACCTAGATACCACAGAGAAAGAACATGTCAGTTTTGTATTTGAATTTTTTGCCTTTTTGTTTCTATATCAAATGTAGCAGTGAAATAAGAGCGTTACTACAATACCCACATAGTTCAAATACAATCATACTATGGAAAACAAATGAACTAAAAAGTCTATGAGCAAGTGTGTGCAACAGAGAGAGTTAATGTGGAAGGCCTTAATGAGTAGCCAGGTGTGGATAGTGTTTCGTGCGCTGCTGCAGTGCAGTGGGCGTGCTGAGGCCGGGATTTAGCCTGGATAATCAGATAAAGCCAGCCTGTAAGACAAACCGCTCTCAGGACTTTCTGTACTTAACCTACTTAATTGCGGTATTCACACAGTAACAGGTAAATCTGCACCGAGCTGGACTCATATATTACCTGCCTAATATAGGACCTTAATAACAGGTCAGTAATAGGCACGTAATGAGGCGCAAATCCTACTGAAGGATAATTTCATGTTTATCTAATGGCTGTGTAATTACTGTGTCATTTTATTACCATGTCTGAAATGCCTGCAACCCTTTCTAAACCCATTCTACTATACGCTAGTATGTAATTGCGTAATTGCGTAATGAATTAATTCCATAGTTAATAACTGGATCTGGTATTAGGGGTCGTTGCACTTAATCTTTAAATGATGATTATCAAAGCATGGAATTTTGGGCACCTCTGGTGAAATTACATGTTGTTGCAAATAAGTCATATCCACTTAGTTTAACATATTACAAACTATATTACAGCATGTTAAAAAGTACATTGGCACATGGGACATTAAATGCAATATTTATTTTTATAATTCTTTTTATTTTATATTTGTATTATTATTTAATAATTTTTCAAAATGTTACATTCAGTAAATATATTTATTTTAATCATTTAATCGTTTTAATACATTGATTTGTTCACTTAGGTCTCTTTCAGACATGTACTGTAACACAGATTTCTTTTAGGTATTTAGCAGACGCTCTTATCCAGAGCGACTTATAAAAGTGCTTTGCTATTTACTCAAGAATAACCTCAGCTAGTTTATATAGACTAATAATTAAAGATACCTCTGAGTTTAGACGCTACTAAACACAAGTCAATAAGGTGACCACTCTGCTATTCGCCCAAGTATTCAGTCTGCGTTTGAAGACAGTGAGTGACCACTTCGGTGCCAGGACATTGACCATTGCCATCATGTACGGAGTGGCTGGTCCATTCTTGGCTTTGTAGGCCAGCATCAGGGTTTTGAATCTGATGCGGGAAGCAGCTACAGAAAGCCAGTGAAAAGAACATTACCTGGACTTCATCTTGCCAACCTCAGTACTCCACTCCAATGTCCGAGTGAGCCAATGTTTAAATAGAGCAGGTCCTTTTCCAGAAAATGTTCTTGTGGGTGTTTTGATTATGTTTTCATGTTTTTTTTTTTTCCTGCTGTGCTTCCTGCTGTGCCTCCTGCACGTGCTACACAGGCGCAGCCCCTTGCCTAAACCACGTGGAACACTTTAGTACTCCTGTAGTGAGTCTGACATGGAAAATACCTGACTGTACACTACACGTGTAAAAGGGCAACTCCGGATAATGCATTTTCATTTGTGACCAGACAGTTCATATGTGAAAACGGCTTTATTTACACTTTATCAAAAAATGTGTTGTTTGAACAAGGGTGCCCACACTTAGACAGAAGACTGAACACTGTAAATATTTAATTGTGTGATTAATTACATAAATTACATTTGCAATTAACTTACATTTTGTATAGACAGATTTAAGTCTGAATTTGTTTTCTGTTGGTTTTGGCGTCCGTTTAGTCTGTTCTGCAGAACAAGGCTGTACACACAACCGATCTTATTCCAATTAGAATGAAATCTCCCCTCGCACAATTTATATACTCTCAAACATTTGTACCAAATTGTCCTTTTTGGGGTAGGACTCTCAAGTGGTGTAGCTTTAGTAGCTTTAGTTAGGGAACATAATTGATTTTTCTTTGCAGTTATTGTTGTTTCATTCTGTGTTTAGTCCAAACATCCAGTGTTTATTTTTCTCTTGGAAGAGTAAATGTGGTGCACTTTTAACACCCATATACAGCCATACACTTCACCATTGTTGCACTTTTGAGGGTAATTATTATTTTAATCTGGGGGACAAAAGTCTACCTTTACAGTAACTCCAGCTCCAGTAAACACCAGCTGTTCTTCATTTGAAAAACGGACTGGTAGAAATACTCTGAATGGCTTGGAATCAAATTTCATTGCATGAATTAGAATTAAGTTTTTTTTTTACTTCTCTTGTAAATTTAATATTGTGATTCTTTGTTTTAGCAGTGTTGATAAACATGGAATAATGTTTCAGGGCATTTTTCCTGTTTGTTTTAATGTCAGCAATATGGCAGCATGGAAGAAATGTAAATAAGCTTTATCTTTCCGCAATGCATTGACAATAATCATATCATAATATAAAATATCTGCTGTGCAGAATGTTTTTAATGCCAACATCATACAGCCTCATACAGCCTCACCATCATTCAGCATGTAAAATGTATCTATGCAGTTATTGCAAATTCATAATAAAATCTCTCCTCTTCTGCTTACAGACACTACTGTGGCATAGATTGAAAGTTTACAGCTGCATTTTCCAAACAGTTTTACGTCTTGTCTCTATGAAACTCATAGTTAGAAGTAACAGGCCTATTTTTTTGGAACAATGAATTTTGCTCTGTATATTTAATAAGACGTTTTAGCTTGTTCAAGTTTTAAAAACATGCTGTTTATTTGATCCACATACTTCTAAACTGCAAAAATGACCCACTTTGAATTAATTGTTTTTGTGATGTTATGAGAACCAACACATAAATCATACATAAATCCACCTATTCAACCTACAGCAGTTTAGCCCTGCCCATTCATGCAAAAGGGCTGCTTATCTAGCTCTAAAACTCCATCAATTTGAACATGACTCCTTTAGCTTTCTGACTGCTGCTACTGCGGTTAGCAGTGTTTGTTAGCTCTGCGGTGGTCTGATACTCACTGCACTGGGCTGAGTAATGTACCCGGTGAGTTGTGTTAAAAGTCCTTATATGGTAACAAGACAGATCTGGTAAATAATGCCAGACTGCCGAATACGGCACACAAGCGGATCACAACTTTGGCTCTAATAGGCTTCTGCAGCCATGCGCCAGCTCCGTAGTTTCACCTAGCGGTTGAACAAAGGAACTGCAGCGTCCAGTGACAGAGGAGCCTTTTGTGCAGAGCTACTGTGATTTCTGTCTTGCGAAACTCTCAGGATCGACTGATTTAGAAACATATTGGCTGATCACATGTTTTGGCTAAAAATTGTCTGATACGGATACATAGCCAATAAAATGTTCCACCTCCACTATTTACATGTCTCAGTCATAGAAGCACAGTGATAGAAACAGCCTGTTTAATTACTTCTAATGGATAAAGAGAGGCTGACACAAACGCCATCACTGGAGCTCAGTGTTAAAAATGTCACCTTGTTTTTGATGTAAACTTTGACCATTAGAAAAGTTTTTATTTAACAGTCAGGCTGAGAATTTGTTTCCTCAGTGCTGGTTTTCTTAGAGTTCTGAGGCTGAGGCTCAGGTCAATTTATCGTTGTTGTAATTTGCGTGTGATGGCAAATCATTCATATCACATCCAATTTGAGCCGCTTTCTCGTAAGCGTCCGTCTGACTGCGCAGCACTGATGGGAGCTGATGATGTGCAAACTGGGACAGTTGTTCATCACTTTTGTTTTGCCTTTGCGTTAGTCTGCCTGACCGGTCGGGGCGTGAGTGGTCAAATACATCGGCTAGCTGGCGATGCAATAAATGAAGGTTTGGACCTCGGAGGACGGGTTCTTTGGCGTCTTCATGGATGGTAATTTCATGGAGATGTACTCAGTATTAGTCATTTTTTGGAGCTTCAGCAGTGAGCCTGACTGTAATGAAGCATCATTCCAGCCCGTCAGCGCTGATGAATGTACATCAGCGACTGGATTAAAACTTAATGTCTTCGCATTTTCCTTTCATTTGAGTGTGGAAAATAAAGGAGCACTGGATGTGTGAGAGTAATAACCTTAATGGGGGCTTCACTGAGAACAGGAAAGAGCCTCAAAAGCTAGAAGGCGGTAGACAGAAGTGGGACTGCACAATATAACGCTTGATAGAGCTGTTATCAGGATGGTGAAATGAGAAGTGGTAATTCATTATTAAAATAATGCACCTCTGACTGGGTGTGCGCTCCTTTTTCAGTATACTAACCTCTTTTTTATATAATAGCAAAAATACAAAACATGTGAATCACCATTCACTGTTTAAAGGTGCCATAGAATGCAATACTGAATTATTTAAAATAAAGCTTTGCTTTATTGGCTGGTTTACGGCACTGCAACGGCCCACAGATGCATACCATAACCTAGCCTAGCCTTCTATTTAAAGCTGTAACAATTTTAATTAATTTTTGTAATTTAGTTTCTTTCCAACTGGTGTTGCTGTCTTCTCTGGAAAGGTGAGAAGATTGCAGTGAAGATTGCAGGGTAGGGCTAGCCTCGCACCTGGCACTTGCTTACATAACCGGCTTTCCACTAGCCATCGTACAGACACCTGCAAGAGCACTTCCTCTAGTCTGCCCTTCTCAGAGCGATGCTTTACCTGTTCAGCTGGTGTCAGCTTTTAGCTTTTTATGCTCGTGCCCATACACTCCTGAAGTAGCCTCAAAAGGCCTCAAAAGGCCTTCACTGGTGAGCGGTGTGTATGTAAATTTTGTAAAAAGTGGACATATATCAAGTAAACACCTTTACGTTACAGTTTTGGGGTTTTGAACTGGCCTGTTTTTCAGCTCTGTATTGGTTATGTTGGACTTTTCTAAACGAGTACACAACCGTGTCTGACTTTAACGGTATGTCATTTCCATGGCCTGAAGTCTCATCAGTCAACTATGTATGTATTCCTTTCTGGGACACCTTTGACTACAAAGTAAAATGAATAAAATACTAATAGCTACTTACAGCACAACTGCATTATTAGGGTCAGTTCAGACGATGCCTTTTCAGACTCTCTCAGTTGTCTATGGAGCAGCAACGGCACGGAATAGCTTTCCTCCTGCCTGCACAACACACTGTAAGACTTTAAACTATGTCAGCTTTTGAAGTGAACACACATGTCTTAATAGCTGTCCAATCACAATCCTGTTGTCTCTATAGTCACTGGAGAAGAAGCTGGTTTGGGATGTTTTTTGAACACAGATGTTCTACACACAGATTATCATTATTATATCTCTCATTTTTATATGCAGGTCTTTAAAAAGTGGATAAAGATGTGCGTGTGTGAGTGAAAAGAATCGTGCAGCCTCAGACAGCAGCCCATGAGCTGTGTGAAAAGCTGTGAGGTGGGTACTTGTTGGCTATTGTACATCATTATTAAGTTATAGGCCTACGTGCTGTTATTTCTCAAAAGTTCAAAGCATTCCTCCTGAAAGCGAACACGCTTTGATGCGGCGTGATGAGGAAATTGGATAGATCATAACATGGACTGGGCGTCTGGAGGAAAAAAATCCTCCAAATCCCCCTCCCTAAACACGTAGATGCTTTTGCTTGTGTTAATTCTCATTCATGACGCAGCGCTTCTAGCCTGTTATATGTGACCGTAAGCAGTAAACGGCTGTGCATGGGATTTCACAGAACGACTTGTTGGTGGTAGAGAGTGATGGGCATTTTCAAATATATGGGCTTATGCTTGTGTGTGTGTGTGTGATCTTTTGAGGAAGAGACTCTTTGATGTGATTTCAGACGTGACATAGTGAGCTGGGATGTCATGGAGACGGCCCTGGTGTCAGTCTACCTGTGCGAGTGTGAGGACACCTCTGTCAGAAAGACGTGTTGATGTTTATTCATGTCCCAGAGGACGGCTATATATACACCGCAGCTGGAAGCAGCACCACTTTGTTTGAGCCTTGCAGCTTGTTGGTGGTGCAGACAACAATGTCGATACCATTTGTTGTTTGTTTTTTTTTTGTTGTTTTTTTCTCCCAATTATCTCCACATAGTTAGCCAGAGCCAATCCCCACCTGCTGTCTGTATCTCCATTGTTGTACAGCAAGCTGAAGGCAAGTGCATGCTAAAAAAAACAGGCCTAGCCATAATTTTGGGCCCTGGTCACAGCTTGTGGGGCCAGTTAGGAAGCACTATGTCCCAGAGATATCACTATAGTGAGGCTGACAGTCACCTACTAGGCCACTAACATGCAGGACTTTATCAAAATAGTGAAATGCTAGAACCTATTATATTTTACGTTGTACATTATTAAAGCAAATAAAATGATGTTTAAAACTGAGGCTTGGTCAGGAACTTCACCACCTGGAGAACTGCAGTCACTTTAAAATCAAACTTACCACCCTGTCACATTGTATTGGGACAGGGTAGTTCTGCTTCCTACTTGAATGAGAAATTGATTGAATTGAATTAAGCCTATACTGATGTTAAAATGCCTGCTTTGATTAGGAAAGCTCAAGGAGGTAAGGCAAGCTAATCACTGTATTTTCTGTAAACTTAACATTGTTTAATTCGTACACTCATTCACTCTCTTCCTCACTCACTCTGCACATAGATCTGCATATATTTTTGTGTTTCTATATATAAAAAATATATATGTATGTTTTTTTCTTCTGATATATATATATATATATATATATATATATATATATATATATATATATATATATATTATTTGGTGGACTAATTATATTATATATTAAATTATTCTGTGGACTTTAACATTTGCCCCAGTCATCTACACTTTGTGCTGTGAAAGGTAGCACTCTGTATAATTATCCATCACATACTAGTTGTTACATTAACCAGGTTTGTAAATGTAGAGTCAGTAATTATGTGCCTATTTTTCTCTTTCCATAATTAGAAGTCTAGCTGGTGGTTTTCAATTTTACTTAACCATCATCACATTTACTGCTTTTCCAGCGTGCTATAGTTCCATGCTAGAATGAATAACATTTAGCAACATTTTAATTGCCATCTAAAATCTGGAAGTTAGAAATTGAGTCGTTCAAAATCCCCAGACCCCCATGTAGCTACACACTTGACCAAAAGACACATTGATCCTTCCAAACTGCTGACCATGCAGAGTCGTAAGGCAACTCAGCACCAGTGCCAGGAATGCTGTGTTGGATGAGAACAACATGGACACATGGGCTCAGTTCAGGCTTCATCACTGCAGGCCGGTGGAAATAGGCTTCAACTGAGTATGAAGGGTTTGAAAAAGTAAGAATCAGGAACCATTATTATAAGGGAATGATATCCAAATAATGATACAAATCTTGTAATGATGCATTTTAATACCATAACATTGTATCAATCCAAGTAAAGCTATAATAGCTGGTTTCTCAGTTCTCAGATCAAAACAAGGAATCAGGTACTTGTAGGTACTTAGCATGTTGCGCATAGAGGTGATGATGATGATCATATTTTAGTATTATCTGAAAAATTATGTTACCCTGATATTGTATATATTTTTCTCAGCATATTGTAGTTACTATCATCACTTAAAGAAGTGCAGTTTTCGATACACAGAGCATAATTAACCCTGTATAATTGCATTTAGTGCAGCACATTTCAAACAAAAGAGTTACTTTTACTTCACACTTTTCGTTTCTTGTAGTTTCTCTTGTTCATCCTGAGCTCATCATCATTTGATTAGCGCCCCCTTGAGGCATTATGAAATATTAATATTTTAACTGGTGAATGAAAGCAATAGAGCACTTGTATATTTAATATATTGGTACAAGTGTATCAATAGCATCATCTCACAAAAGGAACTAGTATGGTATACTGGTGTATTGATTTTTTTTGTTTGTTTTGTCTTCTTGACGTCCGACCCCGAGAGCAGCAGCCAGCTGTGCTCTCTTGTTTTCCAGACTACAGATGGTTGTAGCATCATCAGGATTTAGACATGGTTCTCAGTAATGGGACACAGCCCTATTAGTCAGTTGCACCACTTGAGAGTCCTACTGATGTCTATTTTTAACTTACATGTGCATCATTAAATATTGAATTATGTAAACACGGAATCCGTCGAGAGTGAGCCGGTTCTGTTTAATGAGGTTCAGGAGTTCTGAACATGCCTTGTACAAAGGGTGAAAATGTGCAAGTCTAACATAAAAAATACCACCTTTAGTCCTGCTAGCCAAACGTCAGGTCAGGAAGAATCTTATAAATGTACATATACAGTGTATAACACATGAAATTACACAAGACAGTGCAGTTCGGTGTAGTACATTCAATTATAGCACAATAAGCCCACAGCAGTGACAATTCAACTCAAAACTGAATACGCAGGACAATGTATAAAGACAGTGTATAGCATGTAAATATGTAAAAAAAAAATAATAATAATAATAACTGAAGTAGCCACACCTAAAAATTCATTGAAATAAGTACACAGTCCAGAGATTATCCCAGATTATCTTTAAGATCATCTGTTTAAACCATGCTTGTTAAGTGGAGGTGTGGGTAGACGTCCTTGTTGCATGCAAATAGACCTATCCGTTATGTTAATGTTACTGAGGTTAGACAAGCTTTACAGAATTTCAGTAAACATCCTATTCAACCTTTTGAGAACTTAATAAAGATATATATTATTAAGTAATTCATATTCAATTTATTGGACATCATGTCTGAAAGGCTTCATCACACACATCCTAACTGAGGACTTTCTGACATCTGAAACTTTCACTCTACTTGGAAAACTTTTTTTTTACCTTATTAGATACTGTACTTTCAGGTTTGAGTCAGAATCCCAACACAAATCCCTCATTTGCATAGCACTGAGACACCATTAAAGTTTGTCTCACCTAGGAATTATGGATGAGCCAGGGGTTTGTTAGGGCTCACGGATGCAGGATGTTGGCATAAGCTCCCGCTCTCAGCCCTAAATACCTGAGAGCTTTCGGGGTGGTGGAGTTTAGGGAGGCATAATGGCCGAGTGGAGAAATGCGTTGAGAAATGCTTTAGAGTCTAAGGAAGACGAGCTGGCGATTGGGTCTAATCCGTGCTTTCTGTAAGAGGGGCGGCGCGCTGTGGGCCTTTAGCCGGACCTGCCGGAGGCTTGGGTCTGACGGGTGAAGAGCTGCATGATCTGAGCCACGCCACGGGGGATTGAGGTCACATAAGCCGCGCTTCAGCAAACAAAACTTTAAGCATTTTTCTCGCTAATGCCTCCAGTGTGACTTCTTGAGCCTCACTCTGGCTGTTAGAGGATTGGGGTTTGGCTGACAGCAAAAGTTTTGCTACATCTTGCCTCTAACACACATGCACACACACAGCTTTTGACATTTACATCACAAGTTAAGTTGGCATATGGGGATTGGAAGGGCAAATGTGAATGTGCTTAATGTATTCTGACACTTGTGATTTTTAACCCCTTAAATTACAAGGGACCTCAGGAAACCCAGGCTTCTTTTTCTCACTGAAAAATAATCCTAAGAATGGAATAAACCCAGGATTATAAAGGGTTACGGGATATGTTTAGCAACCTTACTGCTATATTATGCTGTATTGATAACAACTAATTAAAGTAAATAGTCACCATTAAGCAATTCTTAAGTGACATCAAGCTAATTGATTCTTTCTAGCTTCCATTTATTGTTAGAGACATTTTGCATGTATAGTTGAACTATTCCTTTAAGAGCTTGGTTGTCCACCAGTGGCGTAGCTAAAATTTTAACCAGGCCTGTTTACCTACGATGATGTTTCAGAGACATTGCAATTGTGAGGATGGCAACTACCAAAAAAAATACTAATCACTGCACTATAGAGAAGAAATGCTATAATATAATTCAAAATAATTGTAAATACAGCACATGATTAATGACCTGAAATAATAATCCCTTAACACTCCAAGGCTTACTACACACTAAGGTGTATTACTTAGTAACTACTGGGACAACTGGTGGGGCTATTCTTTGGTAGTAGAAGTTTAATCACACTTTTGGTGCGGCAGCAGGTCATAGGCTGTTTGAAAGGGGTTAAGTTACTTGTCACTTCTCTGATTGAATTAAAAAAAAACAATAAAAGAGCTTGTGCTCACTCTTACTTAAGAAAAAACACAGCATATCCAAAAAAAACTTTTATACAGCAGTACAAACATGGTAGCTCACAGAAATCACACATGCACTCTATCTTCTTAAGAGTCAGATTTACAGCAGTAATCACATATTCAACCAGTCCATTTCCATACTGCTTCTTTAATGACTGCTAGAAGGACTGCAAAAAGAGGTATCTAGTAGTATCTGTAGTAGTATCTGAGTCTAGAAGCTAGTTCACCTTGGCTAATTTCTCACAGTTTGCAGACAAAGGGTGATGCTGCATTTACATGGTGCTGTTGAACAGTGTTGTTCCCTGGCTTTTGACAAAAATAACTTTAAACTGGTGATGATTTTTGCAGTCCCTTATGTTTGCTTAAAGTGGAAGTAAAGGCACAAGGATGCAAGAGCTCGGCCCCCTGGGGGTTCATCTTGAATTATGAAAGCACAAGAGGAATTACATTTTGGATCTTTTTTTTCTATTCTGCAGTTAGAAATGTGGGTGAGCCTGATTTCCAAGTGAGAGAGCCTAAGACCCCCAGGCCATCCCCTTAGCTATGCCCCTGCTGTCCACTAGTGTACAACCAAAAAAAAAAAAAAGTGGTTTTCCTGCTTGCTGTGTGCAGAATCCAGGATATGTGGTCCAGGCATCAGTGGAAATTAATTCAGCTGCAAATCACAAGTCATAAATCGTTTATTTATGCTCTTGAGCAGCTTCAGAGAAGGCTGTTTGTGGCTCTCCACCACAGGCCTCTGGCTATATTCATAAGAGCAGTGGGATGTATTGTAATCAGAACCGCAAGCTGCCCTGCAGGCCCAGCACCTCTTTTGTCCTTCCCAGCTTGCCGTCTGTTTGATGTCTGTATTTGATGGGTTACCGAGGCACAGGGCTGGGCTTTGGAATCCACAGTGTAACTGTGTCAAAGTTGAATCTAGGGGTGGGTACCAGTCCAGACAGAAACATCGCAATTTGTTTTTGCTCTTGAGTAAGTCTGGGTAATTGACCTTTTCATGCTGCGTCTGCAAATAAGATTCGTAGCTAGACACGGTTTACAGTGTGTTGGTAAAATCCCTGTTGAACCTACTGCGAAATTTTGGTGCTTTACAGTCACTGCGTACAGTGAAATCTTCAGCTTAAGGATGTATTTCGCTAATTTTTTAATTAATCTTCTGAATGATTTAATATTATTGATATTATTAATAGCCACAACATGCTGTTTCAGCCTGCTTCAGTGGTCCTTTAGTTTAAGCTTTAAATGCAAGTTAGTTTGCATTGTTTTCCATGTGTTTACTGAATAGTAAGCTCCAGGATGTGAAAAGCCTGGGAAAATTAATGGGCTAAAGCAGGCTAATGTTACCCAGCAGCAGATCACATCAGATGTGACTGTAATACACACATTCAAGCGGAAGATGTATTCCACTTGTCCTTTTGAATTTCTGCATGATTAGGAGAGTTGATGCCTCTAAAAAAGTTATTTACTCTACATGGTTATAAATACACTGCCTACCATAGTACCGAAGTCAGTCAGAGGAGATTATGTGAAAGAGTTTTGTATTTTATCCAGGACTGTGTTGAAAAATGGCATAAGAATTTGGAAGATTTTCCATCAGTGGCTCCTTACCACAGCCTCACCCCTCTCTAACCACATCCCCGCCCCCCCATACCACATCCATGCCTCAGACTTCACTGCCCCGTCCTTCACAAGCCATAGTCTTACCCCCGCACACATCACAGGCCGGCTTCACACACAAGAGCCTCGTCCCCAAAAGCAGAACGTCTCTGACACCTGAGCCTCACCCCACTTTTAGCAGTTGGTAACCAGTGCTACGCATTTATGTTAGCCAAGGTAAAGTTCAGCTGCCTTCTTTAAGAATATAGCTAGCATTAGCAAAGGCTTTAAGCTAGCCTTTCTAATTCCTGCATTGTTCATGGTGTGAGCATTGCTTAAAAGAAAGAAAATTTGACATGCTTTTCTGTTTTAGCACTTATTTATTTTGCATAACAAACTATTATTATATGTATTGTTTAAATATTGATTTCTAAATTGCACCCCAATTGTAAATCACCAGTTAGATGTGATTATCGCACGTCACTTCCTCACTTACAATGTTGTAATGCTTTGTGATAATGCTCTGTAAGGTATCAATACTAAAAGTAAGCTTTAATAACATTTTAAAGCCATTAAAAACTCACCTCGCTCAAAGCCTGCAATGACCTGACACAGTGGTCCACAATCCGTTATAAATAGTGCATTACAACATGAATCGTATGTTCTTATTTATAGAATATATATTAGATATACTATTAATATATATAAGAATGAACTGTTAGATAATATATCATGTGTTATAGGACCCAACTGTGTGAAGAGGCTTACGCTTGCTTAATAAAGTGTTATGCATGCCATTATTTCTATACATGCTTATTCCAGGCATTCTATTATGAACCATATGATGCCTTATGAGTTTACATTTAAAGCATTAGAACTGCAGCTTTCCATGAAAGTCTTTTGATCTTTGATCACCTTCATGATGTAAT
The DNA here is from genome assembly GCF_030463535.1 of Salminus brasiliensis. NCBI lineage: Eukaryota > Metazoa > Chordata > Actinopteri > Characiformes > Bryconidae > Salminus > Salminus brasiliensis. Next base: position 68,318,009 of record NC_132878.1, read on the forward strand.
CTTATTAATATTATTAAGAGCCACAGCATGCAGTTTCAGTCCAAGCTTTGAAATTAAAGCTAGTTTGCATAGTTTTTCATGTGTTTACTGAATAGTAAGCCCCAGGATGTGAAAAGCCTGGGGAAATGAATGGGCTAAAGCAGGCTAACGTTAGCCAGCAGCAGATGTGATTGTAATACACACATTCAAGCGGAAGCATTTCAATTAGTCTCTTCCTCCTCTCTCTGCCAGGCACATGCCTGACTCACTGCATTCCATCATTCTCAACAGATTCGATGACCAATGTGCCGTCCACTCTACTATAATCACTCCCGTCCACTCTTGAAAGACCAGGCTTATGAACCACACACTCACACACACACATACACACATACACCATGGCTGATCAGCACTGGGAATGTTGGCAGCTCCAACCATGCAAAACAAAAAAAGGGTTTGGATGAGTGTTGCTACAGTAATGACAGATTCCTCTGAATGCAGTTCTCATCTACAGACAGCAGGAGAGGAAACGACTGTGTGCTAAGCATTGAAGTGATGCACTGTATGATATAATATCATCTATAAAATCTGAATAAAAGTGCACCTTTTGTGTCCAAAGGTCTGACACTTGCTCCTCTTGTGTTTCTTCTGAAATCAAAGGTAATAAAGGGGAGTTTGCCTCCTTTTGCTGCAATACCAGCCTCTACTCCTCTGAGGAACATGGCTTTACATGATGGAACATTGATATAAACATTAGTGAGGCAAGGTACTGATTAGGAATATGGCAATACAAGGTATTGTAGTGTATTGAATAGCATCACAGCTCAGTGTATTGTATAGTTTTGTATTGTAGCATATCATATCATATTGTATCACATATATAACATATTGAAATATAGAATATTGCATCATTTTGTATTACAGCGTAACATGTTTTGCAAAATGCCTCACTTGAGTTGATACATGAATTGAGCGCGTATCTCAAGCACACATACATTGAAGGTTACTAACGTAACATGATGCTTAATATCAAAGTACTAAAATGGCACCTAACAGAACCATAAATATTATATATATATTATTATTATTATATATACAGGTAAAAACTAGGAGACCTAGTCAAGCAGCTACCCAGAGTTCCTCGTGACCAGAACAGACACGCCTCAGCTAGTGTCGGGCACCACAGTATTGTATTATATTGAATCATCATACATACATACATATTGTATTGTGTCGTATTATATTGTATCGCATCGCATTTAATATCATATCATCCCCGTCATGTAAGAAATCTTTGTTTTTTACTTCATTTGGATTCAAATGATTAAATCATTTGGATCTGGCAGTTGTTTTTTACATTGTGTGTGTGTGTGTTTGTGTGTGTGTGTGTGTGTGTGTGTGTAAAATATGCACATATACGTATATATAAATGAGGAAAAGAAAAGAGAGACAGGTCAGTGTTTCCATGGCCACTTACACACATTATCAGAGGCAGCCAGTTCAGACATACACACACACACACTTCTCCTCCTCTCTGATGTGTGCCGCTCAGCACACATTTATCATTAGTGTTCTGTAGTGTTTAATAATACAGGACTGACTGGCCTGGGGAGGGAAATGTTTCTGATCTAACATTGGGCTGCGTGTGTGGGAGGGGTGTTAGGCTGGCCTAAGCACACTAACCATGAGCAGGGATTATTTCTCATTTGTCTTAATTAACTGCAGCATCTAATTAGTGTGTAGGCAGATTTATCAACAAGGACACTCACACTAAATAAAATCACTAATAATTAATATTCCATTTACTCTCCCTCTCTCTTCCTCTCTCTCTCTCTCTCTCACTCACGCCTGTCCTCTGTTTCGCTCCCTCTCTCTCTCATTCCTTCTCCCTCTCTGTATAGTTTCTCCTCTCCTTTCCTCATACTTTCTCTTCCCTTCTCTCTCGCTCTCTCTCTCTCTCTCTCTCTCTCTCTCTCTCTCTCTCTCTTTCATTCTTTCTCTCTCTCTATGTCTTCCTCTTCATTTCCCCCCTTCTCTCTTTACACCCCCCCCCCCACCCCACCACCGCTTCCCTCTCTCAGGCGAGCACACATTTCTTGTGATGTCATCACGCCTCTGCAGTAGAGTGTTATAGTGGTGGAAATGATGCGAGCGAGAGAGCGCGGATCGTTTTTCAGACCTGCAGGCTGTAAACTGCGGCTGAATCAGAGCTGAACTGAGATGTTAAACAGGCGCCGGCAGGCCTGCCTCGGCTTCAGCTGTTCTGTAAGACCAGTCGTGCCCTACGTGGGGTAATTAAAATGCTTAAGCGCTGAATGGATGCACTGGTCGTATTTTTTTTTATGCCGAGCCGTCACAGTGCACAGCTTCACACTGTAATTCAGACATTATGAACAGCATCCTGCAGCTGTTTGTTTTCCCCATTTTTTCTGTGTTCTGGGTTCAGGTGGGACCTGCTGTACCTCATTCCTTTCCATCCTGTGTGTGAAGTGTGTGAAGGCCTTTCTTTCCAATCTTGTTTCAGCTGGATCCTGACCCCCACCTGAAAAAGCTGCCCATAATGATTTATCCCCTCCAGTCTCAGAACGCTGTTTTGACCAGCGGGCTCGGGCGTTAGCCTTAGCTTGCTGCCCAACCCGTAAGTCAGTGTTCCGCTGCTGTCAGAGTGCCCTAATTTAAGTCAATTATTTTTGTTTGTAAATTTTTTCTACATAGTGAGATGAGGTTAATTGCTAAAATCAGAGTAGGATGCAATTTACTGATGGGAAGTGGATTTCAATGGAACAGACGTGCATGGATAATAAAGAGGATAGGTCTGAACCAGAGTGCCTTTTATCTGTGCCATACTGTCTTTATCATTATGCTGATTGAGTCTGCACTTCACAATAGGGTGTTTTCTCTCAGACAGTGAAATGAAGTCATTCAGGGCAGCTATGCTTTTATCTCTGTTATGAACTTAAAACACCACACAGCTTGTTTTTTTTTTGTACTTGGGTAATCTGCTTACTGATCTTCTGATACACTTCAGTGTTTTAATTGGATAGTGCATGGGGGGGGGGGGGGTCAAACTATGTGTTCATATCCATGACAGATCTTTTAAATTCCTACCACACATTATACAGAATACAGGTCTGCATATCTGAATAAGCTTTAGATGCAGATATCAATTTTTTCCCTTCCAATACCAGTACCACACCCCCTGCATGCACTGTACATTCCTTCATCACATGTACAGCATATGCCCAGATGATTTCTAAAAACCTGACATTCACCACTACTGAAAACACACATTTGGACCAAAGCACTTCCTAAAGTTAGGTACATTTTGACAAAGTTCATATTTTTATTGACAGTAATAGCACTAAAACATCTAAGCAACTATTAAATCAAGGTGGAATCTCACAGTTGTCACATCTGGAAAATCTGAAAAACCTTTTGTTTCAGGCTAGTTTACCAAGTCTAGCAGGCTAGCATAGGTATTAGAATTAATGCTTATTAATTATTAATTATTAACATCATATCAAATAAAGGTATTTTCCCACAAGCTAGTGGTGCGTATCAGGTGTCTAGAAATCATCTGGACATATGCTGTACATGTGATGGAGAAATGAACAGTGCATGCAGGGGCTGTGGTCTCAATAGCCCTTCAGTGGAATGTGCCATGTGCCTGGGATTGAGGAACAGCTTTGTAATTTAACTGTTTTGGCTTATCTAATTATTTTAGATAGGATTATGCTTCTCACCTTTAAGTTTAAGTTTCTTACCTTTAGCTTTAAGTATTCTCATTTTATTCCCTTTAATTCCTGTTCATTCCCATAATTACCTGTTATTTCTCCTTAATTCCCATGATACATTTTCCAACTTCAAAAATCCCCTAAATTTTGCAACCTTAGTCCTGATACTAACTCTTTCTAACCCAACTACTCAAAAGGAGACTATAAATCTTGATCTTTCTTAGAGGTGGTAGAAAATATTGATCCATCAAAGTATTGTAATGTTATGTTTTCAATATTGTATCAGATACACAGTACTGATTTTTTAAATAATAGATTACATACAGAGATTTATATAAGACAGTGGATCATTTAGTGTTGTGTTTAAAGCCTGTCTAGATGTTGTACCTCATAAATGTTGTCTTCAGATCACGTTGATCAGACTGAAAGCAAACTTTCCTTTTCTAATACCCAGCCCTCATATGTATACAGTTCCACTTTTAAATATGTTATTGTGGTAAAGGCAGTGTTTTTTTTGCTGCACATATTATGTAATGATCTTGAAAGAACAGCATTTACTGATTAAATAACATATTTGAGAGCTGTGAAAATATACAAACTGTCCTAGTGTAGAAACCAGCACAAGTAACAGGGCATAACGGCACATAGCTTGAATCATTAACTTAATTTCAGATCAATGAAAAACAAAGACTAAAGCCGCCACAGTTTAGAAGCAAATGTGCTGAACGCCATCAGTGCATTTTACTTAAAGGTGCTTAAACTCAAAACGTTTGTCCAGGTGAACCGTCCACTGTGCAGAATGTTCTGTTTCATCTGGTTTGTTGCATTTGTTTAACAGTGTTTATCTGAGGCTCTAAGGCTAGCACGTGCAACCCCGCTGGAACGGCAGCTAACACAGCTCAACTGGAGCTCAGCATGCCTAAAGCAGAATGATAACTATGAATTTTGTTTTGTCAGCTAACAGACGACCACACTGGCTAGCATTGCGCTGAGTGTGCTGCGAGCAAGGCAGATCCCACCCACCCAGAGAGAGGAAGGCCAGCTATGATTTCTTTGGACTTCCAGCAATGGAGGCTGTAGATTGAACTTGTAATCTCAGAATGACAGAACCAACACTTAAACAGTTGTGCTACTCAGAAACCCACTCCTAATTCCTTGTCCAATACATTTTTGGACACGACAAAGACTTTGGCTTTGTCGTTTGTTGCGAGCAGCCATTCAGGGTGTGGTGTTATGGGCCTGTATCTGTAAGGGACTTCAGTGTGAGGGAGGGAAGCTCGCTGCGTTCCACAGATTTTGATATCAGCAAAGAGGAAATGAGATGGCAGACATGCACTGTAATAGTGTTGGCTGGAGCCCAGGGGAGGGATTGTGTATCTGGGTAATGAATTGTGCTGGGGCAAAGCCCGCGAGGCCTGCTGCCACACGTGAACTGGGTATTGGATATATATTGCATTTCCTTTATTGGCTCTTGTCGTGGCTAATTGCCAGACATAGACGCCTGCCGTCTGGGGACCGGAGCTGAGGCGAAGACAAGAGTCCCGTCTCCTGGTCACAGAGATCTTCAACTCGCCTGCCGTCATGACCGGTTTCATATTTATAAGGGTCTTATCGTAATGATGATTGATGCAGTGGTTTATGCTACGGTTTGCTCGGAGCTGTGTTGTTTCGTCAGAATGGTGGATGAAGTTACCCTTGAGAGCCCAACTGAGACTTGCCTGACTTGCTTGGCAATTTCCTCCAGTAATGTTTAACCAGAAGGACTGTAGTGTGGGAGGTCAGTCTGTTTCTTTTTAACAAGGACATTTACAGCCTTTCGCCTTCAGGATGTCGGAATGACAGATGAGATGGCTGGTTGCAGTGCAGTAGAAGAGGTAGTGTAGGGGGTGTATCTGTTACAGGTCTTTCAATTATGCATTCAAGCCTGTTGTGTGTAATGTATTGTCCGTTCAGAATGTTTGTTTGTCTCCTGTAACTTGGTAAATCTGCCCCCAGCCTGGGATGGGACAAGATGATGTATTTGGATATGACCAGTGATTGACATGTAACCTTGGGTTACTTAGTTAATAGGGATAGGGGAGTAGAGAAAACAGGACCAACTTAATTGTAAAGGGGGATAATTATTATAGAATACATGCAGTGTATGCTTTAATTCATTTAACAGCTAAAACACTGTATATACAGTCTCATCAGAATATTCTGACAACCGACCTAATAGTGAGAATTATTCGGATAACAGAAGCAAGACATTTTGGCATGGACAGCATTGGGTGACAGAAGGTGCTTTTTATAGCCCATGATGATCGTTTTGTACTCTGCTACAATTGACTGCTGTGCTCAGCTATTTACACATGCAGCAGACATATGTGCAGTCCCAGGCCGAATTCATTCCCAACCAGAGGTGGTCATAATATTCTGATGGACTGTGACAGTGGGCGAATGGTGGTAGCATCTCGGAAACTGCTAACTTCGTGGGACATTCTAAAGCCAGCATAGTAAAGATGTACGGAGAATGGACGTCTCGCACATTGAGTTGGGTATGCATGGGATAACTGTCCTGTTGGAAGGTCTACTGTTGCTCAAGTTCTAACTCATGCCTCACAAAAGGCACAATGTTTTCTCCTAGGAGTTTCTGATAGTTGATTAAATTTATCTAGCTCTCCACACACTGCAGCTTTGTTTTATCGTGCCACAGAACAGAATCCAAAAACTCCTGTGGAGCGATAAAACTATGCTGGACATTTTAACGATCACTTCTGTTCTGTGGAGCCTGTTTGTGAAGTCTTCCTGGTCCTGCCTACTGGTCAGTGTGGTTTAGGGAGAGGCCACTCTCCACTTCTTTTAATATGTGGCTGAACTCAATTGAATAGTCACCTTTGAGAATATAGATTCTGAATGCATTTAGTGGGCTTGGTTGGGTCGTATGTTTGACACCCTAGCTGTAATAGGATCTTGCTATTAATCACCCTTTTTTAAAATGTACCTATAATCTAATTACTTACTCTTTCACTGTAACTGTAACACAGTACTGCTACTGTTTTTTTGTATTACGCCAGACTTTCACATGTTTCCTGTTACTACCCAAGCCTAAAAAACTTAAATGTTCTGGCAAAAATCAAAACCAACACTGAAGCTTGATTCATTTTCAAACGTATAGTTAAATTTTTGGATTATTAATGTAAACAGTAGTGGCAGATTAATTTACAATGTGAATTTTTCTATGTGAAACGTCCTCACAGTTGTGCTGATTCCAGTTCATTGACACAGCATTTCTAGGAGACACTGTAGCTTAGAAATAGAAACCAGCTGCTTTTAGACCTTGACTGACAACCTGTCCAAACGGATTGTTTTTTTTTTGTCTGAAATGCAAGAATGCTGTATTTTTCCTTGATTGTTTGGTGTTCTTCTCTTCCCCAGGCGAAACTGTGACTGAATGCAGCGTGCCTGAGATTCTGCTCAGCAACGAAAACACGCTCAGCTCACACAGCCGGCAGCTGAAGAAAAGAGGTCAGTTGTTTGCAGAGCACATATATTGTCCCATCTTCAGAAATGCCACTGTACATCACTCATCCTGGTTTTGTGTTCTTATTCAGCATTTACAATTTAGACTTATCTTGCGGCTAAGATGCGACGGGAATCACCCTGCCCTATTATGCTTTTATTTTTTTCCTGTGCTCTAGTAAGATGTGGAAATATGATTGCAGTGGAAAGGATTAGGCCCTTGTCATTTAGCAAATCAGATCAGTGCTATGTCATTCTGTTGGCTGAGATCCAGCAGAGATGAACTGGCAGCGTAGAGGAAATGCCCTGAATATGCATGAGCCGGTGGTTCCTCCCGCTAACTGGAGGGAACAATGTTCAGTATCCGAATTACTGACCTTTTTTGACTTGTTCGAGGGATTGTGCAGAGTTCCCGGGCGTGTTGTAACTCCAGTGCAGGATTTCTTGACTGATGATGCCGACCTGCGCAGTCTGATCCCATCCTAAGCCCTGTCAGGCTGGAGATCGGCAGCGTTGGCCAAATGTTTTCCCTCTCGCTATCGGACTCATTAAGGAAGGACACCTGTCCGGCTGTGGGCAGAATTCCATTAGTGGATATGGAGGTTGCAGGGGTCGATCAAAGACATGGCCTCATCTTTGTTTTAATCAGTGGACTGAAAGTCCGCCTGAGCTTGATTGCCTTTTCTGGCCAGACGTGTCTGTAATACAGGATGGACTGAAAAATAGAGGGCAGAGACTAAGGCTGACTAATATGGCAAAAACAGTACAATATTTTCACTATATGATATATTAGTTATTTAATGTTCATGTATTGTGATTAATTACACTGTTTTTAATCTGAATTATCCTAAATCTAATCCTGAAGAAGGATATTTGCTATGTAATAGCTGTGTACTTTGAGCTGAATGAGTGAACACAATAATCTTCATCAATTGATGATTGTTGTGTCCACTTATCAGACTGTAAGATCAGACTGTATTAAATACTTATAGTAATTTAGTACCTCGTCCAGTGAGAGCAACAGTGTCTGCGTGCTTCACCCAGTGACAGGATAGATCATATATAGTCAGTGGTTCAGCTCCTCTTGCTCTTATTTATCATTTACATTTGCAGTTAAGACATTTAGCTGTTAAGCTCTTATATCTCAAACTAGATGCTGCCAAATACAAACGTCAGTATGGATACCTAGATACACAATACTCAACATACACTACACTTTGCTTAAATAGTCGTAGTGTGTCGGCATATTAAGACAGCAAGCACCCAGAGACACCAAGTTTGTTTTACCACTCTGTTGCCAGGACAAAAAAAAAATGTCTGCATGCTTGTCTTCATACAGCTCATAGGTTTTTGTTACAGTGGGGGCTCTTGAAGGGAACTAGAGGTCCACTTTTCTGTGGCTTTTGCTGGTTTGCTGCTAGTTGATTTCGCGATAGATCTCTCCTGAGCGCTGTCCATGACTGCTGAAGCTGCTGAAGATATCACTTAAAAAGCCATTTTAAAGCTGTGTTGGAATGAGAGGAGCCTTTATCAGGGCACACAGCAAAGCATGAGCAGCTGGGCTTCAGGCTGCGCTACTACAGATGGTATGAAGGGTCAAAGCTAAGAATGCATTAACTATGTTAAAAAGTTCCCCTTCAGCATGTTTCCTTTGTTATCTTTGATCACGATATTTAGCTTTTCTGGGTGTTTTAATCACACTGCACACCAATCTGCCATAACATTAACACAACCTGGCTAGCATTGAGTGGGTCCCGCTTGTGCTGCCACAAGAGATCTGACCATTTGTAGTATGGACTCCATCGACCTCTGAAGGCACCAAGATGTTAGCAGCAGATCCTGTCAGTTGGCAGGTGGGTGCATCACCCCACTAGGCCTATCTGATATTTTGGAGATACAGCCATTACAAGTTGACCCCTGTCAAAGTGGCTCAGATTCTGACCATTTCCCTGCTTTTAACACATCACCAATAATTGACTGTTTACTTGCTGCTAATATATCCACCCCTTAAGAGATGCTGCTGTAGATGAAGATTATCAATAATTTTTACTTCACCTGTCTAATGTTATTCTTACAAAAATGTTTGTTCAATATATGTTTTTGCTAGTATGTACCATGCCCTGGAAGGCTGAAATGGTTAGGCCAGCTCATAACTTCACTTAGTATTATATGGAAACCTTTTTGCTAAGACACAATAAAGAATAATGGGTATAATGTACAGTAGTGTAATTATAATAACTTATCTAAATATCATCAATTAATTTGAGACACTTGGTCATAGTGGGCCACTAACTATGCTGACCATCATGCACGATATAAAAAAAAGCATACCATAGGGCATCATTTATCGTAGTAACAATAGCATTTTGTCACTTTGCCCATCTTCAGACAAGTTTTTCCTCCTTCCATGTTGACGGTCCCCCTCTGGCTTCATATATGTGCCATCTCTCTGAGGCACAGTGATTTATCTGAGAGTGAAGCCAAGATGGGTCTAATTGCCATCTGCATTGAATAACAAGCAGCTGATGACAGATGCTGTGTGGCAACGTGTGTGTGTGTGTGTGTGTGAATGTGCTCTAGCTCCGGGTAAGTTGTTTCCCACATTTAGCTCCAGAGAGCCCAACAGCTGGAGCATCCTTGTAAAGAACCCTAGAGAAAACGCAGACATGGTTCTGTTTACAAGCCCAATGGCATCACTGTACGCTTACGCACACCCTGCCCTGAAGCCAGAGGGAAAGGTTGACTCCTCTAAATATGAATATGTTCTTTTAGCTGCATGCCCTGGAGGAACGGATGCAGACCTGTGCATTATCTGCTTTTAACCTTGTCCACATCCCCCCTGAGCCATATTGGAGGGGGAAATAATAAAAAAAAGACTTGGGAAGAAGTCTGCGGTGCTGACAACAGCTCGTCTGGGGAAATTAACCCTGCGGATAGCCAGAATTGTTCTCATTAAGCAGCTCATCTCTCATTGCAGTCATTATGGCAGCCATTGTTGTGACTAGCTACATCTTTATGCCCTATAAAGTAGCGTAACTGGGGACTAGAACAATAGTGGACGTCGCTAGGTATTACTAGCCTGCTGATTTAGCACTAAGCGTCTCGCTTCTGTCCGGACTGAGACCGATTTAGGGAATAAGCTTGAGGAAAGAGCTGCCAAGAAACACTTGCTTCCGTCGCTTTGCATTATTAATGCCTTGCGCTGGCAAGTCAAACTCAGACCAATCTGGGGGGCTCAAATGCTAAGGATTGCCTTTTTAGATGAATCTTTGGTTGTGTTTTTTTTTTTCTCACGCTTTCCTGGATCAGTTCAAATTGATTGTGCTTGAGTGCTTTGGGCTTTTTCTCCAGGGAATTTGTCTTCTGATTATGTGAGTGAAGGATTGAAGTGTATCCTCCATTTTCGCCATTCATAGCAAAAAGAGAAAGAGAGAGAATGAGAGAGGCAAACAGACAGAGAAAGGCTCAGACACCACGTGGTCTCTGTTTTCAGCCCAGAGAGTTCAGCGTGTCCCACACTTTGCTATTTGCTCACAGTGTCCCGGTTGGCACAGCTCACTCCTGACCTATCTACTCCGCGGGAGGATAGGATCAGTACCTGTTCATCAGCTGCCTGTGGAATGCAGAGAGGCTGGGAGATGTCCAGAAAGCTGCTGTGCGCACACGTGTGGGCATATCACCGCTGACGAATGGATCCAGCCATCTGCCATTACATATGGAGCTCTTTTGAAATGTAGAGCTTAAGAATTAGAGCTGGTGCTGCACACTTACAGCGCAGTGCCATTCGGAAGTGCCACTCTCTGACAATCGCTGTGTTATACAAGATGAAACGAGATGAAATGAGTTAGCACAAGTCTTTCAGCAGCTCTTTAGAAACAGTCAAGATGTTCATCATGCAAGTGCAGGCTTCCTACAGGGCATCCAACTGGAATACTGAGTGATTTTTTTAAATCTTGTAATGTTACATTACAAGCCGTGTTGTTCTGGTCTTTCTGACCTGATGGTTAACATCTGTGTGGATAAGTGAATCCATATCCATCCATATCCATTAGTGTGCACTTGAATCTGTCGTGCTTTTAAATGCACTTATCTTAATCAATAAATGGCATGGTGAATGAATGTGCCACGTGTTATGAACCTGAATGAGTCCCAGACAGCACCCTGCTCCCTACTGCACTCTGTACCTACCCATACTGTGAGCAATGAAACTATGGATATATTCTATTAAACAATGTCTAATAAACTATTCTAAAGCCAAATAGTGCAACATATGTCTTGTAGGTAACTGCTCATACAGACTGAATCTCAAAAGGCTTTTTGGTAGACATATGTTTCACTGCTTTGGTACTGAAGTCATTATTTTCACCACCCTCAAAGGGCACTACTGAGACCCAGCTGAAATTGAGATTCAGCTGCAGCAAAAGTCATGGTCTGATCTGGTTTTAACAAAAGATCAGAATTGTGTGTCCACACAGCTCTGAACACAACACATCAGGTCTGTCTCACATTAGGGCACAAATGGGCTTTGGGTCACGTCAAGTTTCAAGTGATGTAAACACAGCCTAATTGCATGCATAAAGAAGTCATATATTAATGTGGCCCATTTAGGTTTATTTATTTTCTTTATTCTACGGAACAGCAAATATTACGAATGCAGCAGCATATGAGCTATGTCTAAAAGAATGAAGAAAATGAAGAATGTGAAAAATGAAGAGGATTCTACATACTTGTAGAACCATGCTGTACTGATAAAACCAAATTAAGTAAACATAGTCAAGCTAGATATAAGCAAGAACACCAGCTAGTATCTACCCAGTCTGTTGCCATGTCAGTCACCAGAATTTCAATACTGATGCTAAGTATTGTCAATACTTGATACCAAGCGATATGATGGCCAAAACCCTGAACAATCTAAATGTGTAGGCCAGATTTACTAATCTATATATCCATCCATCCATCTACCTATCTATCTATCTCTCAATCTAAAATACTGGTCACTAGTAAAGATGATTTTTGGTCATTTTGGTAACGTTTTGGTAATACATTTTTTAAAAGGTATTATACACAACCATCTACACAAGGTTTTCCAACAATCCAAAAAACCTTTTAACCAGGCAAAGAACCATTTAAGCATGCAAGTTGTTATGGTTAAATGGCTGTGTCTGTACAGAACCATTGCGTTTACTAAAATCCCCTTGAACTAAATTACCATGTAAAAAGTCTTCTTTTTAAATTGTTTACTTGAAAAATTGAAAGTATATTAAGCACTGAAAGTGAAAGAGCATTGAACATGATGCCAAAAACTGAAAGCGTATTGAACTTTTCATACTTTGGTAACTCCAATCAGAAAAGAATTCAGTCATTCAGTATACGAAAACAGCACTGAGCATGTGAATGCTGACACTGTGCTGTGTGCATTTTCATACAGACTATTTTAATACAGCTCCACCCTAGAGAGTGCATTCCAATAGCTTAGAATTGTGTGATGGAAATTGTGATCTGAATAGGCGGCTAAACATCTGAAGAATCCAGATATGTGCAGGCAGGGTGTATGTTTTTTTTTTTTTTTTTAACATGCTTGTTTCCAAATTGTTGCTTTAGCAAACGGCTACCTTCTTGTATCTCTGTTCATTTGAAAGGAGTCAGATAGAAATGTTTTACTGAAGTGAAAATGGTCCTGAGTGGTTTAAAATGGATTTTTACCATATAAAGTTTGGGAATGTGGTCTTTGAAAAGAGCCCCTGCAAGTAGAATGATGCATAGGATGATGAAGTGTGGCAGCTAAGAATAAACACATTGCCAAAGGGGAGATGTTCGAGCAGTAAACCTGCGGGAGCTCTTTGTAGCTCTAAATATCTCCGTTTTGGTGAAGAGTTCTTTCGCTCTAAAGGAAGCTTAACTCCTTCATCAGGACATTCAGCTTACACTGCTGTGTGTTGAATCATTGAGGGTGAGATATCTGCTGAAAAGGTCCTGTTTTTTTCCGGCACACCGTTCAGAAATGTTACTGTAAATAGTAACTCATAATTGCCCCCTCCAGGCTTTAGTTAGAGCGTAATTGCAGCCTGTGGAGTGGCCCATTCGCCTGAAGGGCCGCTACAGTCACTGGAGTGTGCAGTGAATATTTAACCCTTAGAAGTGTGGAGTTATTATTATATTGTTGTTGGGTTTTTTTTACACATACTTACACAAATATTACATTATGATTAGGGTTCTGTATGGACATATTTAAGATGGCTCTTCTGACTGTGTTGATGTGAGATGGTCCTTTTGACTGTGCAAATGTTAAAACAGGTGAAAAACTGTTCCTTCTACAGAACCAGACTGAATACAACACCTGCACTTTCCACACAGATACTCTTGATTGTTGTACTGAACTAGGAGGTAGAAATAAGTAAACAACATGGAAGAAGTGATGTTTAATGGCATATGCAGCACAGACTCAGTTCAGATTACAGCATGAATTCTGAGGTTTGTAATTAGGCATTACTGTTCAGACAGTGAAGTGTTTTCCTCAAATAACTGCAGGTTTTGCAAAGTGGAAAAAGTGCAGAATAAAATAGGCGGTTCTCTAGACAGGACATTTAACTGTCAGAGCTTTAATATCTTTCAGGAGACCTTGAAGTATCCAGATTATTCTCTGTCCTAGCACCAAGGTGTTGGAACAAACAGCAGTGTATTACCAGCAAAATCACTGGCTATCTTTAAACTGCAACTGAAGACCCACCTCTTCTGGGAGAACTTAATAAAGCACTAATATTAAAGCTATTAAAGCAATTTTAGTAGTCTCTACATTCAGGTTCTAGGAATTGTGTATTGCGTGTAAAGTGTGTTTATTAGTATTGTGTGGCTCAGTTGTATCTTGAATTTCGGGTCTATCAACACTAGAATTGGATAATCTAAGTGAAGGATAAAGCATTTTGTAAGTCACTCTGGATAAAAGCATCTGTTAAATGCCATACATGTAAATGTAGAATATAGCAAAATGTCCCACTACACCTGTTAACGAACAGTGTTTGACCGTGTGTCATTTGCTCTCCACTCTAATGTTAATCTTAAAGCGTATATTTAAGCTCTTATAACTGTTTGTTCTATATATGCTGTATAAGTTTATGCATTTCCAGAAAATAATAATAATTCCCTGAACATGAAATACAGTTACTATTTACTATTTTAACTGTCTGCAGTTTTTAAAAAATAAATAAATGACGACGCATCTTCATTGAGAACATGAAGTTGGATGTGGGCAATACAGCAAAAATATTATATTGTGACCCTTTCATACAATTTTCTGACACAGACTGAAAGCATAAGTAGTGCCAGATCTTAAAAGCTGCTGTCAAAAACCTCAGTTCAGGGATTGTCATTTAAACTTTGCTGTAGTATATCCAGTCAAGTCTAATGAACTTACTGAAATATGAACATTTACATCTACATTTAAAACATTTAACAGACGCTCTCAGAAGCTATTAAATACAAAAGTCAATATGGAGACCATAATACTTGACACTACACTTTGCCCAAGTACTCTCGGAAAAGGTGGGTCTTCAGTCTGCGTTTGAAGACAGCGAGTGATTCTGCCGTTCGGACACCCAGGGGAAGCTCGCTCCACCACTTTGGTGCCAGAACAGAAAAAAGCCTTGGTGCTTGTCTTCCGTAGGTGGCAGGTTAAGCTCGAAGCTCAAAGGGATCTTGGTACAGATCGGCTTTTGACCATTGCCATCAAGTACAGAGGGGCTTGTCCATTTTAGGATTTGTAGGCCAGCATCAGTAAAGAGAACGCAGCAGAGGAGTTACATGACTGAACTGGATTATTTGCAGGGGCCTGATGGTGCGCAAAGGTAGACCAACCAGAGTAGTCAAGTCCTGAAGTGACAAAAGACTGAACAAGCACCTGGGTGGGTTCCCTAGAGAGGAAAGGTCGAACTCTGGATGTTGAAAAGAAGAAATCTGCATGACTGAGTATTTTAATGAATGAATGAATGAATGAATGAATGAATGAAGCATTTATTTGGTGTATATACTAACAGTATCCTCAATACTCTGAAAATCGAATTATTTATCACAATAACAATAAAGTAGCATCATATTGCCCACCATCTAAATGTATTTGGTGGAGCATATTAGAACCAGCCTCCAGATCCCCTGCTTTGAGGGATCGATGTGGGTTAAACATAGCTAATGTGCTGTTTATGTTGTAATATGCAGCAGTTAACTGATGGAGAAGGGGAAAACGCTGATGGTAGGGTGTTTGAGGAAAGAAAAGTGTGCATTTGTGGTTCTGAGTGAACTCAAATGTGAACTAAACGAGTTAAAGTGTCATTTTATGGCCGGTAATGCGAAAAAGCTTAACGATGCAGCAAGAGTGAGAAGAAAGAGAGAGATGATTAAAGGATAAGACCAAGGCCAGGGTCCTGACTGCGAGTTTAATATTCATTTAACATAAAGGATTAGCTGGAGATGGAGTGTCGTTTTCAAGGCTGATTCACTGATTCGTGTGAGAGCATGAGAATCCATCTGGTTGGTGGGTGGCATCGCTTCAAGGAAACAATCCCTGAGGTCTTATTCATCCATCTGCCTGCATCTCTTCATTCACCCTGTCTGTCTCCAGGCCACCTTGCTCTTAGTTTATCTGCTCAGGCGTTCAGTCAGGTGAGACGGCTCAGCACCTCTGCTTTTGAGGCTTTTGTGTTTTCCTTTAATTTATATTAACTGGGCCATGGAGAGGGCCTTAATGTGTTAGCTTGGTACGGCGTTCAATACTGTGACTCTTTATAGGTATAAACATTCTTTACTTTAAATGGAAGTCACTGTAAAACGAGGTGTCTGGAAATCGGGAAGCAGGGTTGCAGGTTTGATCCACCGTGATGGCATAACCGTCCGTGACCAAGAGTCCCAGAGAGCACCATAGGCCTTACTCTGTATCTGAATCTGAATATGATGGTCTTCTTTCTTCCTCCATCACTTACAGTATAGTGCTAGCTTTCTGTTAGCTAAAATAACAGAATTACCATTTAGTGTCTTCCTCAAGTGTTTTGAGCTCAAGAAGTATTGCAGTTTTTTTTTTTTATTGTGCAATCAGCCAGGGGAAGCCAGGGGTGTTTTTGGAGAACGAATGACAAAAAATGAGATACAGTGAGATACTGACTGCAATAGTATTACAACTGTGCAGTATTCACATAATATAATCTGTAAATTAATGTAAATTGTATGTAAATATTAATATATTATGTTCGAGTGTACATTGGGTCAGATCTACATACAAGTGCAGGCACAGTGCAAAATGATCTTATTCACTCACAGTGTGTCTGAAATTAACAATCAATTTACTACAATTTTTGCTTATCACGCAAATTATGCTAGGACCTCCCACAAATATGCACACATTTGTGGCACAGGAATTAAAAGAACATGTGGAGTCACCAACTAGACTGGGACTTACAACGGAAAAAGTTAAGTTGCTGAAAGATTTGTTAATAAATAAAGCTGTGTCTCACCAAATCCAGCAGAAAATGAGAGATAACAACATGTACAAATCAATACCATAAGAACAACTAGAACAATTCTGAAGGAAGAAAAAAAAGAGAAGATGAGCAGCATTGTTCACGGATTCTTCTGTTGCTCCTGGGCTCTCCCTACAGCCAGGAGGTGTAATTCATGCTTTGAACCACCACTGAAGGACACACTTACATGCATTTCTGGACAAGCTGAGAGATACAAAACCATCACTGAAAGTGAAAGAAACATGTGAACTGATGAGGAGTAATATTACAAGATTTTACACAGATATGACTTTTGTTATGCAGTGTTATGCAGCTCTCATGAGCGTTATTCTGCCCTTTTCACCAAAGTTACATTGTGGCATTAGCAGCGTGGAGCCTGGAGTGGCGAGGATAGAGATACTTTTCTCCCTGTTACAGATCAGTGGAACATCAACATGATTTTGAAGCTGCTATTCTAAGATAAAAATGCTACATAGTGTTGCTTTAAGAAGGAGAACTAAAGATAAATATATCGGTCTCAATATTAACAAAATTAGCTGGATAATTAGGCCGGTCCATGGAACCGGAATCCTTTTACTTTAATTGGTTGGTGGGAGACTGCACTAAATGTTTACATGTTTGCAGTTTTTGGTTGCTGCTTGTATGTTTGACAAAGTTACTTATTTATTCTCAGGTTCAGCTGCTATATTTTATTTTGAATAACTGTTTACGCTAAATATTTTAAAATAAGATGTATTACTGTTTGTGTGTTTGACAAAGTGAAGCTACTTATTTTACTTTATTTTTGGCTGATACATTTTATGTATTTTAATATATTTTAAGAAGTTTGACTCCTTTGACTACTATATATATATATATGTTAATTTGTTATATGTTGTTTTACAATATTAATAAAGTAAGGTTTAAGTCAATCCTGATGCTTTAAGTCTCTTCCACATGGTGAGGTATATGTATTTTTTTATTCAACAATGGTATCGGAAAAAGCCGGATCGGTGCATCCCTACTGCCAGTGAAATGCAATCCAGACCAACCAGGCATCTAACCACCACAGGACAAGACACTGAGCTCTCCTTTTTTAACAAATACTGGTGTCAGAACAAGTGGAAGGTCATTTATTATACCCTAATGCAAAGACGGCTATGTATAGATTATACATTTCTATTTATATATTTATTGTTTGTTTGTTTACTATTGTTGCTTTTGTTGTTGTTGTTTTAGTTGTTGGCATTGCTGTTTCTGTCTTTGCTCATCATTTGGCTCCTTGCACAAGAGCGGAAGATTTGCAAGGTATCAATGTTGTGCTCTTGGAAGAGCGAAATAATGCAGACCAGGACCTTTTAGAATGAGGTGAAAGACGTGGGAGCAAAGAGCTGCTCATTTCTGGCTTACAACTGGTGAGATCTGTTAAAGAGCTGACTTCAGCCTTTTCCAGTATGGCCCTCCAGCAGGAACATGTCTCAAGCTGCAATGCATTTCAGATCTGCAGAACCCCTTCCTGAACAGACATGACAGCCACAGGAATCAGCTGAGGTGCCATCACACTGAGAAAGTGAAAAATGACTGTGGTTTCTCTTCATTAAATTAAAATGTAACTTTATTCTTGTTATCCCTATGCATTGTATGCCTATGTACTTCCCTAACAGCCCCAGTGTTGAAATGAGCTTGCATTGGCTCCCATTCATGTGTAGATGCCTTCAAATGCTTTTACAGATGGGAGGGAAGTGCGGTTTTTTTATGTATGCAATGTGGCCGAAAGCATATAGACGCCCCTTCTAGTTGTTGAGTTCAAGTATTTCAGCCACACACATAGCTAACAGCCGACCGATCTCCAAAGACACACACTGGCAGTAGAACAGGTCATATCTAAGAGCTCAGGGACTTTAAAAGTGGCACATGGCAATTTCTGCTAGAGCTGCCCCGATCAACTATAAGTGTTGTTATTGTGAAATGGAAGCATCTAAGAGCAACAGCAGCTTAGCCACGAAGCTCACAGATCAGATCTGCCAAGTGCTGAAGTGCATAGCTTCACTCACTACAGAATACCAAACAACATCAGCACAAGACGTGAGTGTCAAGAGCTCCATGAAATGGGGTTCTATGGCCAGGCAGAAGCACACAAGTCTAAGATCATGATGCCAAGTGTCGGCAGGAGTGGTGTAAAGAACACTGCTGCTGGGCTCTGGAGCAGTGGAAATAGGTTCTCTAAAGTGATGAATCATGCTTCACTTTCTGACAGGCTGATGGATGAATCTGGGTTTGGCAGATGCCAGCAGAACGCAGCCTATCGGACTGCAGAGTGCTAACAGTACAGTTTGGTGGAGGCGGAACGATGCTCTGGGGCTGTTTTTTTAGGGATTGTGTTCCGGTATAGGGTGATGGAAAAGCTATAGCACACGCAAATTTTCTGCACAGCTTCCTGCCTCTAACTTTGTGGCAGCAGTTTGTGAAAGCCTTTACTTTTCCAGTGTGACTCTTCAGTGTGAGCCCCTATGCAAAAAGCCAGCTCTGTAGACATGGATGGTTTGATGAGTATGATGTGCAAGAACTCCAGTGGTCTGTACAGGGCCTTGACCTCAACCACACGTAACTGGAACATTTCGGACTGAATAGGCTCAGATTTTGAGACAAGCTCCTAAATCTTCGTATTGCCAATAGTTTTAGCACCAGTGCCTCGGGCCTGTGGCTTTGAGCATTTTGTGCATTTTATAAATGTTATACACAAAGAAAGGGTTATTTAAGTTATAACAACAGTGGGACCCTTTTTGATACTATGGGAAGGAACCATTTAAACATTCACATGGTTCTTTTCAGTGGTTGTGGTTCTTTACTGAACTATAATCTTTGCTAAAGAACCCTTTCAGAAGAGTGCAGCTCTATTCATGGGATCTACATATTCGGCACCACAGAGCACAGCATTTTACATGGTAGTGTTCTCCTCTGTTGCAGTTCCTGCGGCTCTGACCTCTCCTCCAGCTCGTGTCCTGTGACCGGAGGATTAGAGTGATGGGTTTCCACGGCTGTCCAGTTTCATTGTGCGTTGTTTATTCATTTATTTTTGCGACATGTTCGATCGATACTAAATCCTATAAGCTGCTTTGCCCCTGGGCAGATCATGCATCTGCATGCCAGCTTTTTGCTATTTATTTAGGATGTATCTGTTTCCTTCATTTACCCTAGTTTGTCAATAGAGCTGCGTGAAAGTGCAGAGATAGTGGATCACCTCGTCCTGACTGGAGTCGGCTGCCTAAACGGAAAGGTAGTGTTTTGTGCCACAAGTCTGTTTTTTTTTTTTACTCAGATCTAATCATTCTGCCTTAATGATTTGTTTGCCTGTGTCAGCAGCGTGAACTCACCTGTACCCTGAAACACACATTTTATCAGTGAGTTTAAGCTGCTGTTGTACCACAATGGTATTATGTGATAATAACAAAAACACTCTCCATACAGCATTGCAGGGAATAACTATAGGGGGATTAAATTCCCTACTTTGAAGCACTATCTAGAACACTTTTTAGGGAACAGGAATGATGCACTAAGCACCATTCCCTACGTTAGAACACAGTTGTATGGAACCGGAATGGTGCCTTAAGTGGTATTGGAACGTGATTATCTGTAACAGGAATAATGCTCTAATTGCTATTCTCTACATTGGAGGACTATCTGCCTCCATCCTGTGGATTGCCAGTTGAACCATTGCCTACAAATGCACTAAATGGTCTCCTAATAACCTCTGTCTGGAGCTGCCAGACTGAAGGACTGGCTCCGATGGTCATGGTTCACCACTGGGTATCTGAGTGTGCATATCAAATTTGATTTGGGAGGATCTGATGTTTTATTTGAAAAGAGATGTATGTGTTTACACAGGAGTGCAACGTCCCAAAAAATGGATTCATGCCACTTTAACTCTGTAATGTGAGAGCCTGAGAGCAGGAACATGCAAACATTTGCATTGTTCAGTAGTGTGTATGTATTTCTGTGTGTGTGCACACGCATTTGTGTGTGTGTGTCTACTCCCACTCAGTCAGCCTGTGAGGTGTCCCAGATTCTGTCTGTTAAATTTGGCCTCCTCGGGATGAATGAGTTTTCTTTTTCAGAAAGGGAGAGTGAGAGACTGTTTGTTCCACTCCCTCTCTCAGTTTTTTGCTGCCTCAGCTGACTGTAAATCTTTTTATGGCCTCATAAAAGTTTTCATTAAGGGAAATATTCAAAACACACTAATAGTAATGAGCTGGCTCTGGCCCTGCTCTGGGGGTGCATGCTGCTTATTTTATTGGGTTCATGTTCACCACTTTTGGACCATATTGAGTGAATCATTAACTCTCAATATGAGGCAACTGCTGCACACCTGGATGCCTTTAATCTCCTCATAAGCCTTATTCGAGCTGGATTAGATTTACCAGTAGAAGTTGAGTAATGGTGGTTGTAAGTGATCGGAGTGTCAGATTTATACAGGCTGAAATAACTGTAAAATGTTCAATTAATTTACAATTAATGTCAGATAGGCATAGCATAAAGGAAAGTAAAGTGGGCTTATTCAACTTACCATCACCAAAAATGTGATAAAGTAAAGTGGTCGTGGGTTGAACTAAAAGTACTATATCCATCCCAGCTCCAGGTCCTGTGTTAGGTGAATTTTAGAATGCTATTCATGTGAAATTATTACCTTTCAAAAATGTTCCCAGTGAGGCTTTACATAAACCTGTTTCCTAATATCAGTGTGTTTTTCAGTCCATATGAAACCAATGAAAAGCATAAATCTCTATTTTTGTCCATTTTTAGTTTTCAATAATTCTGGATAAAAGTTAGGAACATTTGCCTTCTCCTGTAAAGTCACTATTTTGGACATGTTTTTCAATGGACAGTATGTATACATATATATATATATATATATATATATATATATATATATATATATATATATATATATGGATAGGTATGGATAGGTATGTATATGTTTAGAGACGTGGACAGATGTGGACTGACCCTAAAGATGTTTTAAAGCTATGTGTGCTTTCACACACTCCTACTAAACTGCCCCCCTGTGATTGCCAACTGTGTACATGTTTTATCAAAATACAAATAAAAATGCCATTATCTTGTGCATGTAGTGTTTCTTTATAGTTAGGGTTGCAAAATTCTGGGAAAGTTGGGAAATTTACCATGGGATTTAAAGGGTAATTAATTAATGGGAATACTCATAGCTAAAGGTGAGAAACTTGCATATAGTTGCATATAGTAGAATAAAAAATATTCTGTAGCATAATTATGTCTAAAATAATTGAAACAGGTGAATAGCAAAGCTGTTCCTCAATCCAATGCACATGGCACCTTACACACTGCAGGGCTATTGAGCCCCCATTCACTGTACATTCCTCCATCACATGTACAGCATATGCCCAGATGATTTCTAGAAACCTGATACTCACCACTAGCTTGTGAGAAAATACCTTTATTTAATGTTAATAATTAACATTAAATAAGTATTAATTTCTGGGTACAGAAACCCATTGAGGCACAAATATAGGTCTAGACTTGGTAAACTAGTCTTAAATTAAGTTTTTCTGATTTTCCAGATAGCAACTGTGAGATTTCACCTTGCTAATAGTTGCCTAAATGTTTCGGTGCTATTACTGTCAATAAAAATATGAACCTTGTCAAAACTGACTTTAGGCAGTTTACCAACTATATGCAAGTTTCTCATCTTTGAATATTCCCATTTTATTCCCATAAATTCCCATAATTACCCGTTCATTCCCGTTAATTCTAAAGATTTTTTTGTATTGTTATGCCTTCATGTCTGCAGTTGATAAAAAAGCGGTAAACTGATGATAGTAATCCAATATTTCCTATTAATTCCAATAGATTCCCATAAGTTCCCAAAAGTTCCATGGAAACTTTACATTTTGTAAAGTGAGCTAAAGTTCTCATGTTAAGTTACCGGTAATTTACTGGAAATTTATTGAACATTTTCAACCCTATTCATAGTGCAGTATCCTTTTGCGCTGTTACGGTTAGATATAATTGTTAATATTGGAACGTACGTAGAGCATTGCCCTTAGTAACTAAAAATAAATAAATATATAAACAAATCCAATAACCATAACTCCTGCCCATGCCAATACTAACTTTATTCAAGAGAATATTAATCAGAAGCAAAACATTTTGTTGTTTGGCGCGTTCCTGGTGTTGGTTTTTTCCTTTGCATTTCCTGAATGAATGTTTAATTGATGTGCTGGCGTGTTCATGAAGTTAATGAACGGAGCGAGGACTTAGCCATTCATGTTTTATGGATCAAAGACACAATGAGGCCTCTGCTTCAGCTTGTGTGTATGTGTGTGTTTGTGTGCTTGCATGTGTGTGTTTGCGTGTCTGTCCAATTAAAGCAAGACTTTGACAGGCCCATTTCTCCCCGCCCTAAACAAACACACACTCTTGCGCGCACACACACACATTCACAGCTGATGGAGACTCAGGGGAGCTCAGCTAATCTGAGATTCATACAGCACTTCTTGTTGCTTCTATAAAAAGAACACATGTTTATTTCTCTCTTTGCTTTGGCAGCGCTGTGTGCCAGACCAGCAGACTCCCTTCACCTGCAGCTGCTGTGGGATGCTAATTAAACCAAACAGCAAAGCCGTCTTCCCTCTGCAGTGCTGGCCGATATTGCCTACACTTGGGCCAGTGGTGAACCATGACTGTTGGAGATGGGCCTTAAGTTCAGGCAGCAAAAGCTATCAGCAACTAAGCTAACAGCAATGCGTTGTCACAAGTTATTTCTGTTGATGTTTGGTGGTGGTTGGTGGTTAATTGAACACAGTAGTCCTTCAGTGTTACCAGTGAAGTCTCAACAAGTGGGACTAAAACTTATTCTTTCAATAGGATGTCTCTGTCTTGCCCTAGTCTCTGTCACTGTGCCTGTGTTTTGTCAGTGTCTCTTCAGCCCCGCCTCGTAATTAGTGTTCCCACCTGTGTCTCATTTGTAGCCCTTCCCTCTCGTTATCTTCCCCCCCCCCAGGCGTTCCTGTTTGTATCTTGTGCTCTTATACCTTTGTGTTTGCCCTGTTCTTTGCCTGGCATTGCTAATGTACATGGAGAGTGGGAGCTGTGGTAGCTGTTCCTCCAGTATGCAAACAGCTGCTCTTATTAATTTTGTAAGTTCAGTGTTAGACTCTGTGAAAAGTTCTAATGAAGAAAACTTGCACTTGCATCCTCACTCTACTCCTCACATGTTACACAAATAATGTGTAACACTGTAAAATGCAGAATAAATGTCTCAGCAAAAAATAAACACTCAATATTTAAATGCTAATTTTACTGGATTGGACACAGAACCAAGTGTAGAGTAGCCCCGTCATTCATGTTGCAGTTTTTAGAACTGCTGCAAGTGTTTTTGAACGAGGCACAATGCGGTACAGACAGTCAGAATGGCATTCATTTACATATACTAAAATCCAAGAAAAAATGTGATTAAGCCTTTCAAGCCTTTCAATAAAATATTGAATGTATTGAAAGGGCTGAAAGGGCATCTCCACGCTGCAGCATTAACAAATTACTGTGTGCAGCTCAGCTTACTTAGGGGATATTAAAGATCAGACCAGTCATCAGATAGCTCTCAGAAAGCACTGAAACACACCTTTCTGTTTCCTCTGAACTGTTTGACGTGTGTTGGCTGTTGTCAGCTGGAACCGGTGTGTTATTAGAGGAGAATGGCTCTGAGAGGGGCGCTGTAGCTGTAGGTGATGGAGCTGTAAATGATGTACATGAAAAGAGAAGCTCTTTGTGATTCAGCCCATTTACTCTTCTATATAGACAAGCACAGCACAGCCAGAGACACTTCCTCCGTGCTATCTGACTCCACAGCTGCCACTATCAAACATTTTTCGTTTTCAAATAGTCATTTTCAAGTATTATATAGAGATAAAGCTGAAGACACGTCTCACTTTAGTGACTGAATGAGAAAGTTGAATACAGGATTTTAGTCCTATATAAAACCCTTTGTGGAGAGGTTCTGCAAATCTACATATGGGTTTCCACCAATCTAAAGAAAGACAGACAAAGAGCCATTGATGCATTCAAATATTTAATGCCTTGGTTCTACCACTGGGCTACATATTTTGCATTCACACATTCACATATCATGTCAGTATTGGGCTTTGGACTGTTGTTTTTATGGGGCAGAATGAAGGTACAGCATACATCTATAATACCACTTGGATGAGGTTAATAAGTTAGTTTATTGATGAAGGGGAAACTATCTAGATTTAGAACTGTTTGTTGGAGGACTTCTTGGCCATATCTCTGGGCTGTTAGAGCTATAGTCATGTACAGTTGACAGAAGGCTGGTTCTCTCTTGCAAGCTTGCGGTTTAATCTTGAGGAATTGTTTGGCACCATATGCACAATGGATACAAACACTGGTTATTTGGATGTTTTTTATTACCAACTTCTTGGAAATGTCTGTAAAAATGGCAAAACATATGGAATGGAAAATGTGTGTGTGTGTGTTTGTGTGTTTGTGTTACCTCCATCAGTGCTGGTACAAGAACTTCTCAAAAGTTGCCGGTTGTAGTAGTTGCTACCCAAAAATCTTATGTACAAATAAATCTGCGGCCAGTGAAAGTGTGTAGCAGTGTAGTGTAGGTGGTCCTCCAACCTGGTGATGTTTCCTTAAATTGATCTAGACGTGGCTAGAGTTGGGTTTCTCATCTCCACACATTACTGGATTCTCGCATTTCCATGTTCTTCACGTCCAGTCATTGTTTATGGTTCTCCTAAAAAAACAGATCTCTCAAGCACATTCAACATCTGATCAACATCTGTCTGCGACATACACTATATGGACAAAAGTATTTGGTCACTTGCTCATTTTTTTTTGGTTGGAGTGACTGTCTCCAGTCTCCAGAAGGCTTTCTACTAGATGTTGGAGCATTGCTGTGAGAATTTGATTGCATTCAGCACATCTGTGTCAGCAGTGGGTTCAACTTAAAGTACCTAAAGGCTTTCACTAGTGGGGGTGTGTACACAGATTTTCAAATAGTCTGTAAACTAATCTTTTAAAATGTTAAATATTATATAGATAGAAGCTCAAGTCATACAGCTCTGAGAGAATGGAATAGTCTTAATATCATAGCTCAATGGAGAGAACTTGAGTAATCTGAGATTACTTACAATGGATTGAGGGGTCAGGAGTGACATGTAACACACTGCATATATATAACCATTATGTCTCTGTGTTGCCAAAAATTTTATCACCACCATAAAAAGTATTTGTCTCTGTCAGTAATTGTTTCTTTATATATTTATTTATATATGTATTTATATATTTATCTATTTATTCATTTATTTGTTCTCAATCTAAAACACAGCACCGGATTGGAGAGATTTCCTAGAAATCACATAAGAGAGGATGTACATACTGGGATTATGTGTTTTTTCCCCATCTCTCCTACTTCCCACATGGCTGGTAATCCCTGCAGCATTGTGTGTGCGTTTGTGTGTATGTGTGTGTGTGGATGAAAGTCTTAAAACTTCATCTTTATTTAGGACTTTTCAGGGTTACAGAATAAATTTCTCAGCAGTGAGCTGTACTTTCCATATGCTAAATACTTATTTTCACCTCTACTTCTTCTTCTTGTTCCTCCTCTGTGCAGAAGGACAGAGGTTTTAGCTGAGCTGGAGCTTTTGTGCCCACAGTCGTTTGTTTTCATTTGTTTGGGGTGGCACTGCTGGGTAATGTGATGGATCAATCCAAACGCAGCCGAATCAGCCGCCGGCTGCACCCCTGGGTTTCGTCCCCATTAGGAGTGGTCTTGTTAGGGACATGGGGGGCCCAGCTCAGTTTCTCTTTCAACATCTCACCCCCGCCAAGTGATTAAACTCAGGCTTCCAGCTAAATCAGCTCCTTTTTAATGATGATACACAGACGCCAAGCCCAGTTTAGCGCGCAGTAATTAAGAGAGAGAATCACAGGCGGTCTAATAGGGCACTGGTCTTGGTTTTTATTTTGCCTTTTAACCCTTTAATGTTACAGCAACCTCTCAGTGGATTTATGTGACTTTAATTTTGTTTGTGTCACAATGTTTCAATTTTTTACACCTTATAAAAGCTTTGCCTGCAATTTCTACAGAAAGAAATTAAATGAGAAACTTTAAAAAGCCACAAATTGTTCTTTTTTCTAGAAGTGTTAATAGATCAACTGGGAGTGGGGGAAAATCAATTCTCAGATCCACCTCCAGACGATTCTGAATAGATTCATAAAGGCCAAAAATGTATTCTCTAAACGTTAATTGATAACGTAATGTTGACGGAATGCAAAACACCGAAGTTCGGAAGTGCAGCGCCTGCACAGTCTGTGGGCGACACATAAAAGAGAACCGTCAAGCGACATCAGAGTTTCTACCCAACTCATAAAAGGTGAAGCGAATGACAAGCTCTGTCGCAACTTTTATTGTCAAGGATTTGCAACCGTGTTCAGTTGTTGAGAACCAGGGCTTTTGCACTATGTTGTACCCTGAGATACTCTCAAAGATATTTTACTGACACGGCAATCTCCACACTCTACAACCAGACCAAAACCAAAGTCATGTAATCACTGAAGAAAACGTTAGCTGTAAGATGTGATGCGTGGACCTCCATTACCACAGAATCTTATGTCACCGTAACTGTGCATTTTATTCCCGATAACTGGAAGCTAATGTCTTATGTGCTTTAAAACAAGAGCAGTAAATGTGAGAGAGAGCCACACGGGTGCAGATCTGATTAAACTGTTACAGACTGTGGCACTAAGAAAGGTTTCGAGTTAGTTAATGATAACGCCTGCTGAACTGGGTGAATTCCTACAGGTGAAATGCTCTGCCCACATGCTAAACCTGACCTCTCAGTGAGTGTGCACTGTGTCATTAAGGTTTTCTACCACTTGTGTGTTGGGACTTGGGACAGTGTTATTGTATATATTTATAAGGACAGAGATTGTATGTACGGTAGTCTGTTAGCTAGTCATCCGGTTGTCTTTTGCCAGTCAAAAAAGTAAGTTTTGCCCCTCATATTTTGAAGATGTGGCTCCCCCACTGGTTTACTATGTCTGTATTTGTTTTATTATGTGTGTATATGAATAAATATTCGTATAAATAAATAAGTTTGGCAGACTAGCTAGTGAACTGTGTGCTGCAGAGTCTATGGTTAATGAGTCAGTATGACTAGTTTTGTAAAATTCTTTTAATGGTATCATCACAAAACACTTTATTATATTATTAGTACATTTTTTTATTTTAATGTTCTGATGTCTGTTACCGCATTAAACCGTTCAGACTCTCCTTTAGAGATCCCACTGTTCTGATTGGATAAGAAGTCAACTTTTTCTTTACTCAGATTTTATACATATGATGAGGTTTTAATACTATGACAGTTGTCCTGAGATTAAATGTATACAAATCGCTGTACACTGCCTTGTTTACACTACTGCAACATATTCAATCATAACCCCTGTATCGTATCGCATTGCAAGGTTCTTTCCAGTGCACATGTAAATGTGACAAGCCCTGAGAAATCGGTCCATTAAGGGAGAGAAGCAGATTAAGCAGCAGAAATAGCAGTTGTTTTTTCAGCTTGGGATTAAAGAGTTAACGGGCAGTAATCACACACACAAATTCAAAGGCAGTCTAACAGAGCTCAGGGATATTTTCCTGTAACTGTGATTGAGTTTGATGTTACGCTTTCAGGCTATACGCAGGGTCATTATCTGAAGCTGGAGATGCAGCGGTCAGTGAAAAGGGCCTGCTGACCGCAGTGTTTTCCGTTGCTCTGTGATTAACCCGGTCATATGAAGGCCAGGGTGGGAAATGTGCCCACTCAGGCTGCCCACCGGGAGCCAAACCAGGGCTAATGTAAACATTGCAGCTCAAATTTACTGCTGACCACAGCAGGGCCAGCGCTGTTTCACACCTTCACTGTCATATCAAACAGATGTGGTACTGATTTCTTTTTACATTTGAGAATCTGAAAAAGCAAGTAAAAGCATATCTGTTTCTTCTTGTAGATCAACTGTTTCCTGCTAAAACCTGATCTCCCAGCACTGCTGTTGTAATTATTCTGATCTGTAATGAAGGTGATCTAACAAAGCAGTGTTTACTGTGTGTGAGTGTGTGGTTGTGTGCTGAACTGCTGCACACAGACTGTAGTACACTCCACACATCAGAGGTAATGTATCATTACTCTGATTAAAAAGAACAGTAATGAGCTTTTACTGATCTAAACAGCGCTCTAATGTGATCACACACTCTCCCAGACAGAATCCATGCTCTGCCAACATGTGAGTGACCAACACTGTGTTTTCTATAGCACTGGAAAACACAGAACTACATAGAACCTGCATGGTCTATACGCTGCTCCACTGTGGAAAAGCGCTTTCAGTGGTGCACCTTTTGAGAAAAACAAATCTTGTGCCTGATACTGGTTTACAGACTCATATAGACTTTATAGTGCAGTTATAATATAGAAATAATGTGTTAATGATATATTGCATGTTTGTTTTATTCATCTAAAGCCAGGCATACATGGTGTGATTACAGCCTGATTTGGTTGTAGCTAAACTAAATTTCAGAATCAACCCGAATTTTAGTTTGAACGGCTGGCGTTTGACATGCAGTGTGAAAAGGGAAGCAATGTCCGATTAACTGCCCAAACGAGCTCAGAGCGAGCAGTTGGTGAACCGGATGGATATCTGACCTGTCAGAAATGTTGGTCACTTGTCTGGCAGTTTGAGCAGTCTGTTTTCCCCAAACCTTTTGCCACAAAATGAAAACTGTATTGTCAAATTTTAAAGTCAAATTTATTTGTATAGTGCTTTTTACAACTGTTGTCATCACAAATAACGTAAGAAGACATGAAGGATCCAAGACTCTCAGTGAGCAAGCCAGCGGCGACAGTGGCAGTGAAAAACCCTCTCAGAGCTGGAGGAAGAAACCTTGGGTGGAACCAAGCCTCACAAGGCGGACCCATCCTCCTCTGGCCAGAACAATTTATAAATTATTATTAAAAGTTACCAAACCACCTATACTGTTGAGCTCAGATCATAATCATAATATAATAATCATGGTTTAGAATAACTTAATATAGTCATGGCAGTGATGGTCAGAGTAATGATAGTTAATAGTGGTGACATTAATAGTGGCAGATAGTTAAGAGTCCATTTAGGTTTTAACATGGTCATTAGACAGGTAGCAGTGGTAGGAGGGTGTGCCGCTTGTCCTGTCTTCCCAGCCAGCCCCCTGTCCTTGTATGTCTTCTCTTTTTTTCGCTGAATTTCAGCACACAGCATGGCACAAGTTAGCAAGGCTATGCGCTTTCTTCAACATTTCTGAATGACATGGTTCCATATTCTGCTGAATTGAAGGCTTGTATGTAGACAGAACACTGCCTACACTGTTAAAAGTATAAGATCCTGGAGGAACTTTTGGAGGTTCTTCAGTGCTTTGAAAAACCTTTAAGAAAGGATTTTTAGAATAAAAAGGTTCCTTGAAGGTTCATCAAAGCACTTCAAGAGGTTCCCCCACGGTTTAAAACTAAAGAACCTACAAAAGTTCCTCAAAGATCTTATACTTTTACCAGTGTAGGAGCTGCGTTTCAAGTGCAGTGTGAGCACCCATATTGCAGCAAGTCAGTCGGATTGAGTACCTTCACACAGTATGAGCATGTAAATCGCTGGCTTTGTCAGAATTCTGAATAATTCAGCCATGCAGTGTGTGCTAGAAGATTTCCCAAACTGCACAGCGTATGCCGGGCTCAAGGTACAGTAAAAAAAAAGTGATGTTGATATGGGAATTCTGGGTCACTGCCAATGTCCCATATTTTTGATGCGGTTGACTACTCATGAAGTGTAATTGTGATATCATTGTGCATTACTGAGCATGATACAATAAAATTTTAAATAATGATAAAAATAATAATTTATATTAATATTAAAACAAGACATGTTAGCAAATAGAATGCCGGGAAACATACATTCTTTTTTTTCTTACAGAGGTTGATGTAAGAATCACCTTACCTTAGCTTCACAGAACGGTCTTTAGAAACCGCTCTGTTCTTTCTGGACAGTTAATTGTCTGACCGTTAGATTTGGCGTGTAACCTAAAAGGACTGGACTGGTTCAGGTGTATTGGGTGATTGATGGATTTTTCCGTCCGTGCTGTGTTTTAGCACAGTGTTCTGCTGGATTGGGCTGTGTCACTTTGATTAGCCGCACAGTCGCTCACAATTTTCGGCGAGCGTGTGCTCCTCAGTCACAGTGATGGTGCTCATTTACAGCCTGACTGCAGAGAGTGATGAAAGAGGAGCAGACTGCACTTCCTCCAACACTGAGAGTACAGAAGCAGAGCTTGCAGAGAGGGCACCAGCATCCCATCAGTAAACACCTCGCACACACACACACACACACACACACACACACTCACAGTCTACCTCATACACAGCTATACTACTGAGAAACCTAATAGAATTAGGCTATATTTGCTTAAAGATACTAAGTGACCGTTATGAGAAATATAACTATAAATATAAAAAAGGAACTCGCCGTTTCTTGCCATCCCAGTGATTTTAGGACATACCTACAGTAAGTCACCACAAGTCACCACAAGGCAAGGGAGCTACATTCATGTTGTTAAGGTTGTTTTTTCAGTTTTTGTCAGTTAAAGCAAAGGAGCACCATGCACAAGTTTGAGCACCCCACCAGCTTTAAACTCTCAGATAACATTTACAAGTTCTCAGGCTTTGTTAGGGCTGTAGCTTATTCATTGTTAGGAAAGGGCAGGTGATGCAAATTTCCTGAAAGCTTTATAAATACCCTGACTCCTGAAACCTTGTCCTAACATTTAGCAGCCATGGGCTCCTCTGAGTAGCTACTAAGCATGACAAACATTTCACTGGCAGAGTAGAGAATGCATTAAGTACTAGCAGACTTTGGAAACAAATCACACTGTCTGTAAATAGGCTGAAGATATAAAGAAAATGGTGTATACAACAGGATAATGCAGGATAAACACACCTTTGAAATCTACAAGAGGGGCAAACCTAACTTTTTTCCAGGCCCCTCAGTCTCCCTCATCATCCAGTATCTGTGGGCTATCCTCAAATGAGGTTTTTGCAGAAGGAATAGGTCAAAATCAGTAAACTGTTTATAAATTACGATACCTGCTAAACGATATTGACCACAACGGTACACAAACTTTTGTTATTTATAAAACATCGTTCTTAAAATATTATAGAAATGTGTATCCATATTAACATTTTAGGGTTTTACAAGCGTTTTCTCACCCACTACTGTTGCTATGGAAAAACACATTTGTGGGCAGAACCTGGAGTGGTTCTTTGAAAACAAAGCCTTGAGATGTTCCACAAATGCAAGGAACACTCTACATTATTAAAAATGGTTTTCCGTTGCCAGGTTTGTTGCCAAGGACAGGAAGAGGTCAGCACCCCTTAGAATCCTGATATCCACTATAATATCACAGCTTCACAGAAAAATGTGTCAGTGCATGTCAGACTTCCACTGTTAATAACCCATCCACTTTATTAGAGCGCTTCCACTCACTGGCCACTTTATTAGAAACCCCTACCTTGTACTTGCACTCACTGGCCCATTTATTAGAAACACCTACCTTAGCTTCCACTCAGTGGCCACTGCATTAGAACCCTTTACCTTGTGCTTCCACTCAGTGGCCACTTTATTAGAAACCTCTGCCTTGTGCTTCCAATCACTGGCCACTTTATTAGAAACCCCAGGCCTAACTTCTGCTTCCACTCACTGGCCACTCAATTCTCATTTACACTCTCTATTCACAGTTTAATGTGTGATACAAGTAAATATAGTAGTAGCCTACCATCTAGAACTGAGTTATCCCTGCATAGCCATGTATTTCAGGCTCCAAAACTCACATTACTTTATGGACATGTATCACTGCACTCAGCAGTATGTATTCTCTAACTGACTGAAAATTCAATTACACATTAGTGGACTATTATTGTTCCTCTGAAAAATTAGAAAAAATAGTAGGTTTAATGCACCGTGAAGTTAGATTTAGATTTAGATTAGACATTAGATTTATTTGAGTAATAGTAGTAATAGTAGTAGTAATGTACACTTTTATCATGTACAGTATATATGTGATAATGCAGAAGTCTATTATTAAATGATTAGCTATATATCCTCTATATATCCTCTATATAATATAAAATGTCCTCCTATAATCTAACTTTTCCTGTCTCTGTAATGAAGAGTCTCAATGCTCCCCATTTGCCAAATGCAAATACTACCCAGACATCTTACTACCAGCAGTTTTAGTTGTCTTGGGTGTGGGATTTCTTGGGTTCTCTATTTTATATATTTATGTAAACATACATGTGTAACTGCACATTACATGTTTACCCATTCATCCCCAATTATGTTTATTATGATGAGGGATAATACCTCTGAAATTGTTTTGATTGGTCTGAAGGGATGAAATGGTGTATAGCTGTAATGTATTGAACATTTAACAGCACCCGTTTTAGTTGTTTTGATGATATGTCATCAAATTTTCACACTTTTATTCACAGTAAAATTTGAAATTTGAATTAGCCATTGAAACCATCAAGGGCTGCTTTTACAAACAGGTATTAAGGCCTGTCTTGGACGATTCAGCACTTAGAACAGAGATTTCTTTCAGTACTGGATAGATCCCTTTTTACAGAGAGTGTGGGCGTAATATCTGTCTGGAAAACAGATGTTTTCTGCATGCTTGGTTTGAATCACATTGTTCAGATTTGTGCTCAGGCTAAAAAAAACATATTGAGCAAAAGAAATGAAAAGTTATGAATGTTAATTGGTTAACTACAAAAGGAATAAAAAAATGTAAAGGTAAAAACAAATTCTTTTTAGGTTGACTTTAATAAGGTCAGCATTTATGCTAACACTGATCCGATCGTATCAGTCCATCTCCTACGTGCTGCACCCCTGAAGTGTTATTTTGCTGGTCTGCAGGCAGTTGATAGGTTTAGGGTGAATACTGCAGTGAGAGAGATTGGAGGCTGTGGGGTGAATGCCCTGGACATCATAACTGCAATATTTTTTCAAAAAATGCTGACACTGGGGCACTCCCAGAGCTCTGCAGTTTTACCAACTGTCTAGACCGAATGCTTTGTCCTGTTTGTACCATAAATGTTCAAAATATACGATCAGCATCAATGCCTGAAGAAAAACAACAAAGTCTGCCCGCTGTTCCTAAATGCAGGGAAATACAGCAAGACATCATAGAGCCGACAGGTCTATTATAGCATATGGTCAAAAGTTTTGGGACAGCTACTCTTTTGGTGTTTATTCCGAAAACCAATTTTTGGAGCATTGCTGTGAGTATTTGATTGCATTTAGCGACAATAGCATAAGTGAGGTCAGAAGGTTAGATGATCACCACTAGGCCTGTCATGATAACTATTTATTTATGGACGATACATTGTCCAGGAAATAATTGCGAGAAATGATTATATTGTTATTTTAATTGTAATTGTAAAAATAATTGAATTTAATTTGATGTCATTATGTATTTACACATTGAAAAGAACTAAAAATCTAATACAGTGTTTCTGCAGCAGTGTGCAATGACAATCCGGAACCTTCCGCGGCACTTGTATACAACAGATGCAACACATACATCGCTGCACTGTTATCATACATGATAGATGTCGCTGTCTGCTCACAGACTCATCCTCACCTCTGACAGAGAGGCAACAGCTTGCTTAGATAAAAGCAACAACTCTGCTAAAATACTCACAAATAAACACAATGGGCAATATTGAGGTCACTGAACATTATTGAAATCCTGTTCATATATTGTACGATAAGTCACAAACATTACTATCGTGACAGGCCTACTCAGGCCTACACAGTTCCACTGCTCCACAGCGCTTTTATACCCCTCTAGCCTACACCTGGCATTAGGCATGGTACCAGTAGGTCCATATTTATCTGCTATTGTATCCTATTTTATTGGCAATACATCTCTATAGGGACTAGACAAGCTGTATGTGTGCATGTACACATCTGTGTCAGCAGTGGGTGCACACTCAAAGTAGCTGAATGCATTCTCTAAAAGGGGTGTCCACAAACATTTGGACAC
The DNA here is from genome assembly GCF_030463535.1 of Salminus brasiliensis. Lineage (NCBI taxonomy): Eukaryota > Metazoa > Chordata > Actinopteri > Characiformes > Bryconidae > Salminus > Salminus brasiliensis. The sequence goes on from NC_132878.1 coordinate 68,352,868, forward strand.
ATTCCAGTGCCTCCTGTTCTGCACCTCTCCTTATCCTCCAGGGTTTGAGAGAGTGAAGGGGATAAATGAGTAAAGCAGTGTGAGGTCAGAACATCTGAATTAATGAGGGACACGTTTGTACTGGTACAGCTCCACACTGAGACCCATATATCTTAAACTGAGAGAGTTACAAATGGCTTAAGGGTGACACCCTCTCCAGTGTTAGTCTGAAAGTTAGTTACAGGCCTGACCCCAGTCCACATTAGTTCTTCATGAGCCCTAAATGTGTCTTTATGCATAAGGAGAGTTGGATAATTTGGCAAAAGTGAATTCTCAAGGCCTTAAGTGTGCTGCTTTCCACCAATCCCACCAATACGAGCCTCTTATCTCTCATCTTTTTGTCTAAGCTGTTACTGTTACTACTAAGCCAGCTTACTGATGTTCCTAAAAAAAAGGGGGGGGGGGGTTAAGGGTTCTTTACTCAAGACAGTTGTTTCATATAGAACCAGGGTAACTCATAGAACCAATCCCCCCATCTGTCTGTCTCTCAAGTCCTCTCTCTCTCTCTCTCTCTCTCTCTCTCTCTCTCTCTCTCTCTCTCTCTACTGCTCTCTTACTCTCTCTCCCCCTGTCTGTCTCTTTATTTCTTTCTTCTCCCGCTTTGTCTCTCTGTAGTACATGCTCTTTCATGGTCTCTCTCTCTCTCTGTCTCTCTCGCATTGTTACAGTCTATAGCCAAGTCTGTGGCGCTATACAGTCATTTGACCAGTCAGTTGACCAGACGAGCCTGATTGGGTTGGGTCTCAAATTCTTGGATACGGGACAGGTTCAGACTTCACTTTCATGCCTGCACAGACCTCTACAGTGTTCACTAAACGCTCCCATTAATTGGGACAGAAGCTGAATAGAGCTGGGGCCCACAAACTCAAAACAAGTAGTGTGGTTGTGTTTGAAATGTTGCTGATTCCACTACCACTGACAGAAAAAAAAGCTTACAGTCTCCTTAAAGCATTTCAGGACACCAGGACCACATATTATAAATAATAAAAATATAAAGTGCCTTGAGGAAGAATGAGGTAGGCTTTAGACTGTTCTGCATGTTATTTTGGGTTGTAGGTGCACAGTAAGTAAAACGGAAAAAAAGCGGATTTTCCAAACTCAGTAAAAACAGTCAGCACCTTCAACATAATCAGATCATTCCAGTGAGTTCTGTACGGGCCTGCATCAAGACAGCATGTAGGAGGTAAAAACAGTAAGGGCCTTAAAAATGAGTAAAATCTAAAGCCTTACAGAGAGAGAGGGCCATGCAACCTTAACATACAGCTCCAAGGGCCTGAGAGTCGAAACTGAAGCTTGCATGAATGAAATTTTACTATAATTTAGCACAGAAAAGAAAGTTGTCTCAACAAGCACCTTTCTACAATGCAGAGGGAAGTACATTTTCCACATTTATTTATATAAAATAGGCAGGCTGTTACAGAATAAACAATATCAGAAGAGGCCCCAGGATTGAACCTTGTGACATACCTTTAGTAATCTCCACAAATTCAGAGTAAACATCTCCTACAGTCACACACTGCTGTGCATCTGTGAGGTAACTCACTTTAATCAAATCTAAGACTAAGAGGTCTTATATAAATAAGATTTTTTTCTTTTATCTCCAGCTGAAATATTATCATTTAAAACAAGAGTGGCAGCAGTAATAGTGCAAAAGTAAGTAAAAGTAAAAGTTTTTGTCTAAAGCCAGAATAAATGCTGAGAGGAATGGTTTCAGCTTATTATACACTTGTAATTTAGAGATAGGCCTATAATTGATGAAGTCAGATGCTCAACCTTCTTTATGTAGAGAACTGAAAGAGGGAAACAGCTGTAGAGGAAAGCAAGGTCTTGGAATATCATGGATGTCAAGCTCAGGAACCAAGGAGGTTCTGTGTAAACTTCATCAAATAAGTCCAGCAGATGCAAAATGATGATTATTAAATCTCATCTCAAAAGTCCTCACCACAGCTGCCCCCCACCCCCCCCCACCCCCCAGAAGGGCTCCAGAATTTGGCTGTGTTTAAATAGGAATATAGGAAACTATAAATAGGAACTAATCCTCCTCTGGTTGAACGGCTATCACAACAGGGATCATGGATGCAGAGAGTCTGCATGAGAGTCTAATTTGGAGAAAGTGTTTACATTTTTTTTTTTAATAATTTGTCATAGTTTCATTGACAGAAATGTCATATTTCAAACAACTGACAATTTTAGGTCCTATCCACTGAGGGTTCCAACATTTCTGGAGGTCAGTGTATTTATCTCTGTGGATTAGCCACGCTAAACAGAGGAGCCCTTCTCTCTGCATTAGTTAATGTAAGCCTGCTTTAGCATGCTTGGGTCCAGGTTACCATGGTTACCGTTTAAATACAACTGCGCTGGTGGCTACAGGAGTGTACGGCAGTGAGGAGTGTTCGACTGCCAGAACCTAGAGCCCACGCTTGGCCTAAAACCTGCATCAAAGCCTAGACACACATTACAGACGATCTGAGCGCTGCCAGTCGGAGAGAATAAATAACAGTATATTATATATTTATATATGTATATATATATATGTTATATATATACATTTGTAGCTATATCACACAGTCAAGTGAGGCTCTTAATAGTATCAACAGTTCACTCAACTGTTCACTTCTGGAAAAGTACAAAGGAAGCATCAGCTGTGTAATTGCTAATCTATGCTATTGAGTGGCTGATTGTGTTTTCTGTCTTTCACACAGCAGTGAGCGGTCAGCATGAGGTCCAGAAACACAGCAGACTGAGTCAAGGGGACACCTAATTATTGCTGCCCATTTCACTGTGAGTGACACACAGTGCTTTTGATCCTCTACTACACAAACATAAACACACATATACACACACAGACAAACGCACACCTGAATCCACACATAAAAGACCATCATCAATAGATTAAGAAGAAGCTGGAGGCACAAAATAAAAAATCAGGATTCTCCTGTTATTATTTTTTTTTTATTTGACCATATTTTACAAGACATTAACCCCAGTACTTCTTTTGTTTTGAATAGTATTCAAATGTATCTAATTAATTCATTAAGGTTTGAGTTTAGGGTAGTATTAACATGGAGATAAACAGAAATAAAAACTACTAGAAAAAAAAAAACAAAAGAAAGTTTTTTAGTAAAGATAGTGGTTTAGTAGATATGGTTCTTTATGGTGATTTTTTACTTTCAAACACATATGTGGCTAAAAAGCTGCTCTGTCAACAGTCACAATCCAATCCCAGAAACAGTGAGGTTAAACAGTAGATAGGTCAGAGACTCGTAAGAGTGGTAGTGGATACTGAAGTGGTGTTAGAGACTAATAGGAACATGGTTTAGAGAAGAAATGGTCTAAACACACCACTAAACACAGATACTTGGTCAATGTGGATGGAGCCCACATCAGCTACAGTCAGTCTCATTCTTCTCTGACTGCTAACAAAGCTCCTTTACACAATAGTGAACATAGCAATGTTTTCTCAACTGTGTAAGTATGACTTTTTCACTCCGCAGGCCTAACTGTCCCTGTTAGTGCACACTGATTAATATTATTTGATTATTTCACAGTAATTAGGCAAAATAATTAGTTTATTCTTTTCTTGCTTTATGCTTCATGGTTTATTAATGATTCTATTCATCTTCATCATTGTCATTATTTCATAATCATTATTATTATTTATAGTAATTATTATAAATTATTATTATTATTATTATTATTATTATTATTACTATTATTATTATATTTACCATTATTGGTTTTTACCATTATGGGTGTGTGTTAAATACATGTGATACTGTGGGGCTATTTGCAAGTAAACACACCCCTGTCCATGGTGATGTGTGAGTAAGCATGTAGCTGTCCATGGTTCTACATTCCACTCCATGGTTGTGCAAGTGTATACATGCCGGTCTGCGGTGCTGATACTAAAGCGGACATGTCCTTGTCCGTGGTTCTGATTTGTAAGTGAATCTGTCCCTGTTCGTGGTCCTGATTTGTAAGTGAATCTGTCCCTGTTCGTGGTCCTGATTCGTAAGTGAATCTGTCCCTGTTCGTGAAGCAGATATGTAAGCGTGTATGTCCCTGTCCGTGGTCCTGATTTGTAAGTGAATCTGTCCCTGTTCGTGGTCCTGATTTGTAAGTGAATCTGTCCCTGTTCGTGGTGCTAGTAGAGCTAGGCAATATGCCAATTATTTTATCGTATCATGATAAATTTTGTTATTGTGATAACAATATGCTTTTCTAAGCATATCGAGGATACTGTTTGTGCTTAATAAACACTGATCATCTGCAGATTTCATTACAAACTGTGTAATTAGACTGGTTTAATTAGATGAAGAACAGCAGATCAGATATCTAAATAGTAGTTTTTAAGAATGTGACGCTACTGACATTCTTAGTCTGTAATTACATATATTGTGATAAATATTGTGAATTGCACAAAAAGTCTTTAAATATCGTGATATAGTATTTTACCATATCGCCCAGCCCTAGGTGCTAGTTTGGAAGTGAGTTTGTTCATGTACATGGTGCTGATGCTAAAGTGGATATGTCCCTGTCCTTGGTTCTGATTTGTAAGTTAATCTGTCCCTGTTTGTGGTGCTAGTTTGTAAGGGAGTATGTCCCTGTCTGTGGTGCTCATGCTAAAGTGAATCTTTCTCTGTCCATGGTGATGATATGTGGTATGTGTATGTTGTGTGTATGTTAAAAGGTGAAGGGGTTGGTGACATTTTGTAAATAATATAGAAACTGCTCTTAAACGAAAATGCCAAGGCCCTGTTGCCAACATGGACGTTCCTAAACAGATGTAACAGAATTAGCAATTAGTTTTTTTCCTCCAAGCATATTGAGCTCCAGTGGTGTTGCATGAGTGACAGTTTGAAAAGATGCAGTAGAGTGTCATGCGTCTCAGAGGAAACACATGCTGGCCTTCATAATTTCTTTAACAAGTTGTTGCTGAATGCAGCTTCACCTTCAGCTTGTAAAAAACAATTACGTGGGGACGTTCCATTTTCCACTTCCATTTATTTTCATTTGCATACTGACACTTGCCTGAAATGGCACAGTCAGAGAGTTTATCTTACAGTGTTGTCAACTGTCTAGAGTGAAACTGAATTAGATATTTTTGGGAAGAATGTTTTAAATATTACCTGCAATTATAGAGTGTCTCAGTTCTTTTAAGAATTATTTTTCTTAAAATCCACTATAAACAGCAACCTTGTGCAGCCACCCACTGTCCGCTTTATTAGAAACATCTACCTTGTACATCCATTCAGTGGCCACTTTATTAGAAACACCTACCTTGTACGTCCACTTTCTGCCCACGTTCTAAGCTCTACCTACTTTATGCCACTATAAAGGTGTACAGTTACAGATTACAGCAGTGAAACTGACAAGGTACATATCCAAGAGCAGCTCTGTGGTCATAAACTGACCACTGATGAAGAGCTAGAGAATTAATAACTCAGCTCCTTGTTACCAAGACGAAGGACCATCTTAATGGTCAATGGTGTGATAATCAGAGGCACTGCTCTACAGAAAGGTGTTAAAAAAGTGATCTAGCCACATGAGTCACGCTCCACCATATTCTCTGGACAAGAACAGTACAGGCCTAAATGTCTGACCCCTACAGTGAGTGCTGTGAGCGCATTTTTCTAGCACTTGCCCTCTTAGAGCAAAGGGTCGCTGCAAATCAATACACAGTTATTCTGACTGATCCCCTTTATTCTATAATGAAAAAATTCTGAGGTGTGGTCACTATGGCCTTCACAGTCACCACATCTGAGTCCAGTTGAACACCTGTGGGAGAGTTTGGACTGGACTTCCATCATTAAAACACCAATTGAGGAAAAACATTTTTGAAGAACAGTGTTTCATCCCACTAGTACAGTCTTAGAACAAAAAATAGTCATATTATTATTGTTATGAAATATGATATGAGTTTCCTCAGTGAAACATTGTTAAGCAATGACAGAAGTGATCACATGCAGCTCCACAGTGGCAGTAGTAGTTTGGCATGAATGTTGAATTTGAAGCTAAACAAGCATTTTCCAGGGGACAGAGATCAAATGAAGCACTCAACAGCCATTTGTACAAAACACACATACACAGCATACACAGTTAGCTTGTCAGTGTAACATAATTGAAGCAGTTATGGCTCTGAATCCACCGTACCCTAGCAGTATATTCACAGACACACAACCGACACATATGGCCTGTTTCTTCCTCATCAATGACTATAATATATCCCACATTTTGTCTCTCTCCACACAACAGAACCTTTGCTTAACTATAATGTAGCTTATCCTAGCCTAGCCTGGTCGAAACTTAGCTGTATCATTTGCTTGTTGTTAGCCCTAGAGCCACTAGCTTACAGATTCTTGCTTAAGGCTTTGTTTGGATTAACTTTAGCCTTTTTTAAACTTCATTTAGTCTTGGTTTAGTTGATTTCTCATTTTACCATTTGTTCATGTTTATTTTTTGAGTTTTGGATTCTCATCGGCTTATTGTTTTGTCATCTGCAATAGTTATAGTTAATTACTTGCTGCACATCAGGTCAGAGATATAATACTGTACTAAGTTATTGCTTCTGTTGCTTCCGTTTTTGAGATTTCCAACAGCTTTATTTGTAACTTTATTATTTATCATTGCATTTAATGTCTTTATCATGCAGCCCTACCAGGGACTACTATAGGTTGTGTTAACTAACACACTTCATGTTGATTAATGTGTCATTTATCTGTGTGGAGTTTTACCTCAGTTGCTGTTACAGTACGAGAGATATGAGTGTTCTATTCTTGTTTATTGGCCGGATTTATTTGTCCTTAAGCGGGTCGTTTAGAGTGTGTCCTGGCTGCGTGTCCTTCTGTAAACCTCACACACTCAGTAGGGAGTTTGGCTGCATCCCTGAGAGGGCCGGATCAGAGTGCTAAAAGTGCTTTAGCTGAGCAAGGCTGAGAGGAGCCGGCGGTGTGTGTATGCCAGGAGAATCCTCCGCTGCCCCTCGGCCTCATAGTGCTCCAGTCTTGCAGTGCTTTCCAGGAACACATAAGCCAACTGTGGAGGAGCAAATCTCCAGGCATTGCCTTTTATTTAAAGGGGTGGACGTAAGAGCTGGCCTCACATACAACAGCCAGACTCAGACAAACCTGACAAATTAGTCTCAGAATGCTGTGGAACTCAAGCTGAACAAGAAATTTGTTAAATATTGTGTTTTCTGAGAGACTGAGGGCTTCTATTATAGTCCCAGGGAACATATATTAATTGTTCCCTGTAAAATATTGTGTGTATAATATGATGCTAATAAATAAAGTTTGGATAAAAAAAATAAATAAATATAGAAATCTGATTTTAAAAAAGCTTAAATGCTAATTAGACATTGTTAAGAACTGTCTGGGCATGGTCCTGTTACTCTAGTTAGTACCCCTGATTACCAGCCCAAGATTTGAATCTCCTAGTTTCCACTGAATAGGGAAAAATATGGCAAATGTTATTGATGCATACTGTCTGCATGTGTTTGCCCTCAAGAACAAGATTAACCTCATTAGAAGGAAAACAGGGTTTTGGCCTCCCTGGGGCTTTAGGCATGGGCGATATGACAATAATGTAGATTAGATTAGATTAACTTTATTATCCCCCACAGTGGAAATTTGGCTTTGGCTTCTCCATTGTAAAATACAAATATACAAAGTGACCCATAAATGCAGTAAAGTGTTTAAGCTGCAGTGGGAACAGGATCATCACACTTGTTCATTTAAAAGGACAAGAACACTCTTAGAATAAACTGGAAGAGGTATCAAATAAGTGTTAAAATACATAAATAAAATAAGATAATGTCATAAAAACAGCCATCCAATCAGTTCCCTGTTGCTATGCAATTTACATAGCTACAGTGCAGTGGTTGTTGTTGCTGTCGTTTAAAGGTTCTCTATAATTGGTCTACATCTGCTGGTGTTTATTGTAGGGTTTGGTTGAGAATACATTAAACCCCAACTAGCCATCACAGTATTTTCCTGTGTAATAGGATATTGCTTTACATGTATAGCAACTAGAAAACACAGCTGTTGCACATTCACATATGGCAATAACTGGCAGGTGTACAGGAGAAGAAAAGTCTTAATGGAAGTCTGTGAAAAAAAAAAAATTATATTATATAATATATTCTAAGCCATGTCAGACAATTTCCAAAAATGGGAAGGATTACTGATTGCCTGTTAGAAAATATAATCTTGTACCCTAATCCAAAAGATTACTAAATTAAAGTAATGTAATCTGATTAGTTTCCTTACTGGTTGGATTATTTGTCAGTTTCAACCACATAATTAAATAAATTGGAGGAAAGAATATTTTCAGCAGGAGCACATTAACCACAATGTCAGCAGAAATTTACATTCATCTACATGATTTTGTTACTGTTCATGAAAATATGAAATCCACTGATTAGACTTCCCAAAACATACAGCGCATTCTGATAATGCAGGAATTTAATGCTCCACCGTAATGGTGCAGAAGGTACGTAATGTTACAGAACTGCAGCAGTGGTCGTGCTTAAAGAACTCATTCTGGATGGACCATTTTTTTCTAGCAGGTAGCTAGAAAGTACTTGTGAAAGGGTTAAACATTAAGCTGGAGGTATTTCAGTAAGGCTTATGTAGTTCATAAACAAGTGGGGAATAAGACTCCAGTGTTCTACCATTGTACCTTTATTCTCCATTTCTGCTTGTCTACCAGTGCTGGGAGCGTAAGGGCTAGCATGTGCTTCTTTCAAGTCACGTGAAGCTCCACCACATCTTTTCAAACTGCTACTAAACAACACCACTGGAGCTTAACATATTCTAAGGAGAACACTAACTGCTGATCAACTAACAGACTTTCCGTATTGGACAGCATCATGCTGAGCATTTGGGTGGAAAGGAGGGCTGTCCTGCCCACTCAGACAAACAGAAGTGCTCTCTGGGCCATGGATAGCTGTGGAAGCACAAGGTGTCAAACCAGTGACCCCTATCAGGAGCTCATTACCTATGTACCTATATGAGTTTCCATCATCTTTATAAACCTGTCCTTTACTTGTCAACCGAGCTTCAGTAGACAGGTAGACAGATTGTTTACAGTTTGTTTTCTGAAGATGTGAGAGGTTTAGGATTATGATGTGTGGTTCTGAGCTTGATGGACACCTGTGAAGACAAGACTGAGCTGCCTGACCAAAAATATAAATATGCAAACAACCAAATAAATATATAAAATACAGCTCTCAGATTATTTTTAGCAGGAAGTTGTCAACTATCATTCATCCGCCACGGTAATTAGCTTCGCAGGTGGTTGGAGCAGGGCTCATTAATTTCTTAGAGCTAGTTTATATCTCCTTTGCTATCCTTCCCTCTCTCTCTTTCTAGTTCCTTGAGGTTCTGAAAACACAGAGCAGATCCTGAAAGTGTGAAAGTGAAGTGTTCTGGCGTGGGATAAAGTGAGAAATATGGAAGCAGATGCAATCAGCGCCTTGCCAAGAGATGGATTGGATTTCTTATCGGCGTTTTGAAATTGAGCCTTATGCTTTGTTTATCTTCTGCTACTGAGCCCAGACTGATGATCCGTCAGGCTTCGGAACATTACAAAGCTAATGGCAGGGAGACGTCCCCTCCAAACATGCTCCTGTAAAGGATGCCCGTCATTAGCTCGTCATTAGTCTCAAACCAAGTGAAGATAATGTGCTCTGTACTTAACAACATACAAATAACAGTGCCAGCTTCAGCACGCCTTGAAAGTGGCTCAACATTCAGTGGCCCCAATGCGTTATTGCCCTCCTAACACAAAGGGGTCTCTGTCTGACTTGTGTTTTTATTTTTTTAGTTCAAGTTCTTTTGGACCATTTCTGTTGGTGGAACTGAACAAACACACTTACTGACCCCTGCCTTTTATTCTAATGTTATAAAGAGTTTTACAGTAAACACACTCACTGACCACTGACTTTATGTTTATTAGGGTTTATTCTAATGTTATATAGAGTTTTACAGTAAACACGCTCACTGACCACTGACTTTTGTTTATTGCTTTTTTAATTCTTATTTATATTGTGTATATAGTGTAAATTATTTATCTAAATTTTTGTAACTGAGTGTCTTGCTATCCCTTTCTGCTGTCACACTGTGAATTGCCCCACTACGGGACTAATAAAGGACTATCTTATCTTATCTTATCTTTATGTTTATTAGGGTTTATTCTAATGTTATATAGAGTTTTACAGTAAACACGCTTACTGACCACTGACTTTATGTTTATTTGGGTTTATTCTAATGTTATATAGAGTTTTACACTAAACACACTCACTGACCACTGACTTTATGTTTATTAGGGTTTATTCTAATGTTATATAGAGTTTTACACTAAACACACTCACTGACCACTGACTTTATGTTTATTAGGGTTTATTCTAATGTTATATAGAGTTTTATAGTAAACACGCTCACTGACCACTGACTTTATGTTTATTAGGGTTTATTCTAATGTTATATAGAGTTTTACAGTAAACATACTCACTGACCACTGACTTTATGTTTATTAGGGTTTATTCTAATGATATATAGAGTTTTACAGTAAACACGCTCACTGACCACTGACTTTATGTTTATTAGGGTTTATTCTAATGTTATATAGAGTTTTACAGTAAACACGCTGACTGACCACTGACTTTATGTTTATTAGGGTTTATTCTAATGATATATAGAGTTTTACAGTAAACACGCTCACTGACCACTGACTTTATGTTTATTAGGGTTTATTCTAATGTTATATAGAGTTTTACAGTAAACACACTCACTGACCACTGACTTTATGTTTATTAGGGTTTATTCTAATGATATATAGAGTTTTACAGTAAACACGCTCACTGACCACTGACTTTATGTTTATTAGGGTTTATTCTAATGTTATATAGAGTTTTACAGTAAACACACTGACTGACCACTGACGTTTATTCTGATGTTACACACTCACTGCTGGGATAACAGTGAAACAGTTATCTTGACTACCCAAGATTTTTACACTTTGCTAAAAGATTCCTAAATAAACCCTCTTTTAAGTCTAGGACATGAATTATACATCAGTTCTCCAGATACTGTGTGCCTTATTTGATCTGAAGACCCTCTCGATTGTTTATATGCAAAGGATTCCGTTTTTTCCCCATGTTTCCTGTGTGTCGCGATAGTGGAAGCCCCTTATCGAGCTATTACTCAAAAAGTCAAAAGCAGTGTTTTCTCAGCAGCATCTTCCGATCTGGTAAACAACACATGCTATTGATATTTATAATCACCCTCTTATCAACAATCCTTTATTTGCAAAGCCTGGAGAAGAAGCAACAGAACAGGCTTTGAATGTGAATAGGCTCACGCTTTTGCCACCTGGATGCACTTTGTGTCTCTAAATCTTATTTGAGCCCAGTAATCCTCGTAATCAAATTCATCATAAAACAATAAACCCCTTGTTCAGAGCATTAATCAGGCCAAATCCCTTTGATTTATCACACGTAGTGTGCTGCTGAATTTGAAGGGGTCTTTAAGGTTGCTCTGTAATTTCATTGTTCCACATACAGTACCTGCTTCAGTGTGTATAGTGGCAATAATTGCCTCCGAATCAATAACTTTCGCTTAATTTGAGGTTGAGAGGATGGTGACCCTGAATGTTCCCCAGCTTTTTCTGGAGGTTTAATTTTACTCTATAGGATTGGCTCCTTAGGCAGAGGACATGTAGTAGTATTGTTCCAAGCCTAGTGGAGTGAGGAACCAAGGCACATCAACAGAGTCACGCAACCAGAGGGAACACAGCTGGGAACTAGCAGAGCATTAAAGCAACAATTCATACCCAATCATACCCAACCCAATCTAATTATGGGTTCTGTATAGTACAGAAAAACATCACTTTATGATGCTGAACTATTGCCAACCATAATAATGATAATGAACTATTATTTTTTTAACCATACATTTTCATCTTACAAAAAAAAAAAACATTTATTGCGGACACATTGTGGTCATGGTTCTACAGTATCCAGAATCATTGTCCTTACTAAAGAACCCATGAACACATTTTTATGGTGTGTGATAAAAAAAAAAACTACAGTAAAGGATTCTTTAAAGGAACTTTTAAAACATAGTTTAGTATATTAGCATAAATGATTCAACTATTGTCATAAATCAGAGAGTATAAGTAGAGTATACTAAAGAGCTGAAGAGCTGATTTTAGCTCAAACTTGAGTTGTCACGGCAGAATATACAGCTCTTGAAAAAATGCAGAGACCACACATATATATATATATATATATACAGTGGGGGAAAAAGGTATTTAGTCAGCCACCAATTGTGCAAGTTCTCCCACTTAAAAAGATGAGAGAGGCCTGTAATTGACATCATAGGTAGACCTCAACTATGACAAAATGAGGAAAAGAATTCTGAAAATCACATTGTCTGATTTTTAAAGAATTTATTTGCAAATAATGGTGGAAAATAAGTATTTGGTCAATAACAAAAGTTCATCTCAATACTTTGTTATATATCCTTTGTTGGCAATGACAGAGGTCAAACGTTTTCTGTAAGTTTTCACAAGGTTGGCACACACCGTTGCTGGTATGTTGGCCTATTCCTCCATGCAGATCTCCTCTAGAGCAGTGATGTTTTGGGGCTGTCGGCGGGCAACACGGACTTTCAACTCCCTCCAAAGGTTTTCTATGGGTTTGAGATCTGGAGACTGGCTAGGCCACTCCAGGACCTTGAAATGCTTCTTACGAAGCCACTCCTTCGTTACCCTGGCAGTGTGCTTGGGATCATTGTCATGCTGAAAGACCCAGCCATGTTTCATCTTCAATGCCCTTGCTGATGGAAGGAGGTTTGCACTCAAAATCTCACAATACATGGCCCCATTCATTCTTTCATGTACACGGACCAGTTGTCCTAGTCCCCAAAACAGCCCCAAAGCATGATGTTGCCACCCCCATGCTTCACAGTTGGTATGGTGTTTGTTTGGATGCAACTCAGCATTCACTCTCCTCCAAACACAACGAGTTGTGTTTGTACCAAACAGTTCTACTTTGGTTTCATCTGACCATAAGACATTCTCCCAATACTCTTCCGGAACATCCAAATGCTCTCTAGCAAACTTCAGGTGCGCCCGGATATGTACTGGCTTAAGCAGGGGAACACATCTGGCACTGCAAGAGAGTGCAAGAGTCCCTGGCGGCGTAGTGTGTTACTGACGGTAGCCTTTGTAACGTTGGTCCCAGCTTTCTGCAGGACATTCACTAGGTCCCCCCGTGTGGTTCTGGGATTTTTGCTCACCGTTCTTGTGATCATTTTGACCCCACGGGCTGAGATCTTGCGTGGAGCCCCTGATCGAGGGAGATTAGCAGTGGTCTTGTAGGTCTTCTATTTTCTGATTATTGCTCCCACAGTAGATTTCTTCCCAGCCTGGTGCAGGTCTACAATTTTGTTTCTGGTGTCCTTTGACAGCTCTTTGGTCTTCACCATAGTGGAGTTTGGAGTGTGACTGTTTGAGGTTGTGGGCAGGTGTCTTTTATACTGTTAACGAGTTCAAACAGGTGCCATTAATACAGGTAATGAGTGGAGGGCAGAGAAGCCTCTTAAAGAAGAAGTTACAGGTCTCTGACAGCCAGAAATCTTGCTTGTTTGTAGGTGACCAAATACTTTCCACCATTATTTGCAAGTAAATTCTTTAAAAATCAGATTTTCAGAATGTTTTTTCTCAATTTGTCTCTCGTAGTCCCTCACATTAAGTGGGAGAACTTGCACAATTGGTGACTGACTAAATACTTTTTTCCCCACTGTATATATATATATATCCTTGACAAAATTACATTACATTAGGAGACATCATCAAAGATCATAAAAGTGATAGTTTTGATAAAGAAAAAGATTTAATCTAGTAATGAAAGTTAATAGGTGGGGTATAAGCTTTCTTGCTTGTTTGCTATATCAGCCTTGTTAGTGTCCTAAAACCGGACCCAAAAAACAAACATTTCTCAGCTGAAATACATTTGGGCTAAGGGAGATGGGCGACACTATCACTTTGAGGATTTTTATTGTCTCCTTTCAGCTGATACGGTTAGCCCTTTTCTCAAGTACAGTGTCACGGTGGGATTTGCTGTGGCTGGTCCCTGTTTAGTGTAGTCCTACCAGTCGCATTCAAGCGTTCAGTGCAAAATGTTCTGCTTTCGTCTTCAGCTGAGAACAATCAGCCAAATCCACTTCTTTATCAGATCTGTGCTGTCTTATTTCCCCACAGCATACATTGTGTTCCCAACACACAGCCTAAAGACAGGGACTCCTGCCAGTCTGTGGTAATCAACGTAAGTTTGACTGTCGTCAGTCCACTGCCCTGCTCGCTTACGTAGTCCACTGCAGTCCACTGCCCTGCTCGCTTACGTAAGGAAGCATGCTGAAAACACACTCCCATGATGTCTTTCTCTCATTATTCACTATAAACATTGCAGGAAAGTTCCGCTTTGCAGGCCATGCTTCTGGTAATTTAATTATCTCTTCAAATTATCTCAGCGTAATATTTCTGTCAGAAAATCCAGAATGTCATGATTTATTGTGAGGCTATAAAAGGCTTCCTGTTTACCAGCTTCTTATTGGAATTTTCCTTTTCTCCCTTTCCTCCTTAAATGGTATAGAAGTGTCAGGTGCCAGAATGTAACTCTTACATTATTTTAAGGTGAAACTTCAGCTTCGTGTTGGAGGGATAGCACACAATTAACATTTTGTGTCTTCAAAATGTTCAGTTAAAACACTTTATATCAGTCAGTTTTAGTGAATACAAGAATCTAAAGTCATCCTCAGTGTCACCAAATATGAAAATGTGCATAAGCAGTTCATAATAATACAAATACTATCGGATTGATCTGATCTTGTCTGCACAGTTCTTGCCTGCTGATTTTACTGCAGCTGTGCTCGTGCTAGAAGATCTTACTTGGAGTAGACTGTCACAGACAGAACCCACGTGTGAAAGGGTTAATTATCACTGATATACAGCCCACCTGATTTGGCACAGACATGCTTGGGTTCATCCGTACATCCCAGCTCAGTGAAATCCTTCCCCAAAAAGCCCCAATCCCAAACATATCAAAAAACCCAATAGAGGTAATGTCATCACCTGTGTGTGTGTGTGTCAGCGTGGTGAAGATTTACTGAATCTGAAATAGTGTTGTGGAAATGATAAAGATGAAAAGCAGGATTTTTTGCGGTTTTACAGTCAGAGACAGTTGTTTGGCATTTTTTGTTGTGTTGTTTACCTGCTTGTGGCAGATTATCACTGCAGTGTTGCATAAATTTGTCCTAATCCCCCTTCCAACCACCCACCTTTCCCACACCCCATTTGATTCTGTGTGATGGTTTGGGTTAAGATCATACCTGTCAGCTTCATAACCCCTGATTGTAGTGCAATAAATCAGCATAACGCTGGCTGACAGTATTCCAGAGCGTTGTGGGAAGGCTTTATACAGTCATATTGAGGCGGCTGGTGGATGACGGTGGGAAAATATGACTTTTCTCTGCTTTCATTTATCAAGGCTAATCATCAGCCCTGGCCTGCTGGAGGGAGGAGCGTGGGATTTGATTGACGGGCCTCCAACTTGTGAGGGAACCTATGGCACAGCTGAAGCACAGTACAGGTAAGCCTACACAATCAACTTTGTTCAGGACGGAAGTGCCAGAGGAGTTCTTTAAACCAGAATTGTTCAGTGGTTCCTAAACTCTGTTAAACCCTAATGCTCAAAACCCAGCAAGAGGCTCAAAACTGATTGGCATTTGCAGTTAGTATCTGAAATTATGTTTAAATGGAAAAAAAAGTGAAGGAGTTGTGAATTCGCAAAAAGAATGAAGTTGTCTTCGTTCATGACGTTTTTTGATTGTAGCCAATAAGCGTTGAAGCAGTCATTCTAAGCTGACCCCGCTGTGTGAGGAATCAGGGAACGTGCGCTTTAAACCTCTGCCTTGAGCATAAGGATTCAGCAAGAATCTAAATATTTGTGATGTGTTCATGCTGGGCGTTTTATCCTCAGCCATTGGCACGTTTCACATTTAATCCCATGGCAAGCGGCAAGAAGGTGGTCAGAAAGCTCTGCTGCCAGTATTATTTTGCTTTATTAAGAAAGCACTTTTGAAAAAGTTCAGCTATTTACAAAAGCATGTGCCATTACTTTTGCACATATATATATATATATATATATATATACATATATAGCGATATGTTAAATTAAGTAAATGAACAGTAATTATGCAGAAGTGTCTCTGCAGAACATTTATTTACTCTGAGAAAATCAAGCATTACATGTATTTGACCTTTCTGCAGAAGACTAATGTGTGTGTATCTATACCCAAGAGTCAGCCAAACAACCAGTGAGAGCATGAGAGACTTGTGATGAACAAGGTGCAGGCAATCAGAACGAAAGTCATAGTGAAGGACTTACTTCACTTAAAAGAACAGTCTTGAACAGTCTTTTTAGCTCCCTGCTCTTGTGTGTCTGAGCACAAAGGTTATATTTGAAGTGCTAGTAATTGTATCATTAATTATATTCCAAAAATAATAATAAACTGGGAAGACCACTGAAGAACATTCAGCTCATTGTCATGTTCCCTAAACCATTTTGAGATGCTTTTGTTTTGTAATATGGTGCACTACCATGCTGAAAATGGCTGTTAGAGGATGGTTACATTGTGGTCATGAAAGGATGCCCATGGTCAGCAACAATCCTGAAATAGTTTGTGGCTTTTAAATGATGCCACAATGAACAGGCCCAAATTATGCCCAGAAAGCACCCCCCCACACACACACACACACACCATTACACCACCTCCACCAGCCTGGACTGCTGACTCAGGACTCAAGGTTATGTTCATGCTGTTGACACCAAATTCTGAGCTTACCATCTGTGTGCATCAGCAGACATTCTTGTGGATTTCTGCTATTGTAGACCATTCACCACAAGTTTTGTGGTTATATGAGTTACTGTAGCCTTTCTGTCAGTTCGAACCAGTCTAGCCATATGTAGACCTCTCATCAACAAGGCTCATCCATCTACAGAACTGCCACTCACTATATGTTTTTCTTTATTACACCATTATGAGACATAATCAATGTAGCCTGTGCCATTGACAATGGGCAGTACTTGGGCAGTAACAAAACCCTGATATCACAGCTTGCAAATGCTAAAATCTTTCATTTCTTGTAAATTATTTTTTCCATTCTGCTACACTGTTAAAAGTATAAGATCTGTGAGGAACTTTTGGAGGTCCTTCAGTGCGGTGTGAGGTGAGGTGCTTTGAGGAACCGTAAAGAAATCTTTTTTTTCCTAAAAACGTTTTCTTGAAAGGTTCTCAAACCTTAAGAGGTTCCTTCACAGTTTAATGAACCTCCAAAAGTTCTTAAAGGATCTTATTATGTGGGTGAGGAGAATATAACAGCCATTCCAAACGCTTCAGGTTGTGCCTTTATCCAATTGTGGAAGTCAGTTCTGTCTGAAAGTTTTCTTAATGTTCACAGTTCCACTTACTGCCATTTCTTAATAACATTCCACACAAGCCACTAGCTGAAATCACTTGTCTTTGTATTTTGTCAGTATACTTGTCTATCTTGAGGTAGCTGACTGTTGCTAACTGCAATTGGCAATGTGTATTAGTGTTCATTTGCTAATCAAGTTCTGGGAAAAAAACTAAGATGTAGAAACACTTAGAGTATGGTGCAAACATTTGCACAAGCCATCTTAATGCTATTTTATGGTTTATGTTACAAAAAAAAAAAAAAAAAAAAAAAATATATATATATATATATATATATATATATATATATATTATATATGTATATATACTGTATATATATTGCTCTTATATGACATCAGTGATGCATAATGGCCATTTCAATAAATTGAAATAAATGTCATGAAGTCATAAGCATAAATAAAAAAGAAAGTAAATAACTATCAGGAGTGAAAAGGCTTGTTGGTGACTGTCATATCATTAAGTATGTACTAATTATCTCGAATTAATTAAGCAATATATATTGAATGCGTAGCGAAATGACAGTAATAAATCCAGACCTCTGAGGGTTACACACAGTTAAGTTCATCAGTTAATCAGCTCATTATCGTTTCATATGTATGTTGGAGGAGGGTAAAGGTTCAATTTCAGCAGGGCTTCATGGTTTGACAGTGCAGCTTTTAAGCATTTCTCTGCTGTGCGTGTGTGTGCGTGCGCGTGCATGTGTGTGACAGCGCAGGGATCACGGCTGGGTTTTTGGAGCATTTTTCCTTTTACACTTCAGCACCTCCAGCAGAGCAGAGCACTGGTGGTTTGTTATTTCTAAAATACTATCTTGGGGCGTGCTTGAGGAGTGTGTGGTGCAGGATCCAGCGACTGCTTTAAAGTACCGTACCCCCACTGCACCCTCCCCACCACCACACCCCTCAAAGCCTGCACTCATTCAGAGTCATAGGGCCGCTTCTCCTCAGTTCCTGGAAGATTGTGGGAGATTTTCTATGGCCCTGACCGCAGCAAATTAGATCAATGGCCTCCCGCTGCTGCAAAGACCAAACGGGGCCAAGGAGGCCGACCGTCAAACAGAAGAGATCGCTTTTGATCACATGCGATTTAAGGGTCAGTTAACAGCTGGATATTGAGCACAGCTGACCTCAGCTTTAGGGTCTGTGTTAATGGTCTGAAATTATGTATTAACCCGAGGAAGCAGCCTTACTCTTTAGAGAAACTGGTAATCAAAGGTCATTTTCATACACATAAAGACAGTTTAAGGTGTTTTTATATAAATAAAAGCTGAATAAAACACACAAGAAGAGAAGATAATGAAACTAGAGGATATGATTGACCTGTTTCAGAAAGTGACTCCCAACTTCACATCACCCTTCTGTGTTCCATTTCCTCAATGTTTTGTTTTTGCTCCTCTTAAATTCCCATTGTTCCCTATTTATATCCCTTATTTAAACAGCCTACCCACAGATAAGAGTTCATTAAAGCCAAATTATCCAGTGTAATAAGGTTTCCTCTGATTGGCTGTTGGCAGCAATTGAGAAAATATGTGTGTATGAGACAGTGAGAGTGAATGAGAGAGGAAGAGATAGAGGTAGAAGAGAATTTAAAGGAGAGAAAGACAGAGCAAGATAGAAAAAGACTATGGGAGGGAGGGAGAGAAATTAAGAGAAACAGACCTTAATAAAAAGAAAGTGAGAGAATTAGAGGACCAGAGAGAAGGAAGGAGAGAGGGAGATTGAGATGGAGAGATTAGCCTATTTAAGATCATTTTCAAAAACCGAATTACTAATTACTCAGAAACAACAGTGTGATACACCTTTTTTGGTGTTTTATATGGCACCTTTTTAAAATGGCTTAATATAGCACAAAGAAAAGAAGGGCTCTAACATTGCTTCAGAAGTAACAAATCACAGAACCTTTTCAGTACTATATGGACCCCTTTTTGCTGAGGATGTGGTCACTCTGATTTTCAGTAGAGAAAAGCAGATGAAGAGGCATTAAAGTGTTACACTCCTTTTGCTCATGACCGCTTGCAAAAGTGACCGCTTGGTCCCAGCAAGTGTGAGGTGAGGTCATCAAGCTGATACAGTTTCTGCTCAGCAGAGATCCTAATCACCTTCACTCATCCCAAAGCAAACACAAAACACTGTAATTAGGCTGAATTTTACCTGTCAGGTGTTTAGCTTGCTAACCAAGCTGGAATTAACACCTGCTCTGAAGCCCCCGGCAGCAGAAGCATTTTGCGATGAGTCAGCGAAAAGCCCGGGAAAGAGAACAGTAACTAAAGATAAACTCCAGAGATCAGCCGTACGGAGGAAAACCCGTACGAGCGCAAACCATTTCCCCCAAGAAATACTGATGGAATGGAGGTGATAGGGAAGATAAGGAGCGCTGCAGTGAAACTTAGGGGAAGGGGGAAGCATTTCAAACGCAAGTCTGTAATTTTCTGCTTGTTAATTAAATATTTACAGAGACGTGACAGCTTTAGGATTTCCCGTCTGCTGTCTTTTTTTGCGACACAGTCATCTAGCTGGTCCCTCCACTTCGCTCCACAGGGAAATTAACACAGATCTAGGCCTCACAGTGGAAATGACTGCAGCTGGACTTGTCAAGTATGCAGCTAAAGTAGTGAGGATTTTTGCATAATGATTATGAAAATATCTAAAAAGATATTTGACAAAAAACTTTAACAATTGCTCAGAACACTTTGTTTCTGACTACACTTGACACGTCTGTATCAGCTAGCACTCAAATAACTTCAGCCCACGCATTTCATTTGACATTTGTTACTGACCTCAGCAGATATAACAGTCAGACAGAACTCATGCAGTGCAGTCTTGAAGTGTGATCCCGCTAACTAGCTCTGTGCTAAATCGGCTAGTAGAGATATAGGATTGATCAGATGAAGCCTGTTACTGGAATTAGTACTCCAAAATAGGACTCCATGACAAAACAAGACAAGACAAGACAAGCGTATTCACCCTTTGTGCTGGACCTATGGCCTCCTTATTCAGAGTGGTACACAAGACGTCTGCCAGGCACCTTTATCAAGTTCAAGACTATGACTGGTTTAGACTGAGTTAAGACTATGATAAAAGACCCCTACACCCCTACACGTTACCAACACAGCTATTACTTTCATTTTTTTTATATTGTTATATAAAATAATATAATTACACAATTCAATGATTGTGTAATCAGTTGAGTACAAATACTGTCAAGACAAAGACAAAGAAATGTGTGAACACTACTGAGACCAAAACAGGTCTGAGTATGAAT
This sequence comes from Salminus brasiliensis, assembly GCF_030463535.1. Lineage (NCBI taxonomy): Eukaryota > Metazoa > Chordata > Actinopteri > Characiformes > Bryconidae > Salminus > Salminus brasiliensis. The sequence goes on from NC_132878.1 coordinate 68,373,708, forward strand.
ACAATAGATTTCAAGACTGAAAGTCTCAAGTCTGAGTACATATACTGTCAAGACCAAGACAAGTATGAATAGTACTGAGGCCAAAATAAGTCTGAGTATATATATTGTTGAGACCAAGATAAGTCCAAGAGTGAATACTACTGAGACCTAAAGCCTAAAGCGTAAAGAGTAAAAATCCTATCAAGCCCACATCAATTCTTAGTATATATATACTTGAGAGTACTTGAACTTGGACTATATATATAAACAGAGTCCAGAGGCCAAGTTCAAGCACTCTCAAGTCCAAGACAACAGAAAACAATTTTGAGACCAATTATCATTCATCACAGCACTTCATCACACACTACACTAATCTCTAAAAGACTTTTAGGTGGTTTCTGATACTATATGACCCACTGTTATCTCCAAACACGTGCTAAAGTACATCACATGGCCAAAATAAGTAGCAGCATCTCAAAGCCTGAATTCTCTTCCTATTTCAGCTATGAAGGTCCTGTTGGATAATTTTTACTGTTAACTTACTGTCATTTTTATCAGATCTTAGATATATATGCTCTGCAGTAGTACTTCTGGCTCTTTGGGGAGCTTAGGATGGAGTGAGGGACAGGGAATAGAGGAAGGGAGTGAAAGGAACACAGTCCGATCCCGCAGAAAATGTCATCAACAGGATGTGGAACGGATCCAAGGCCTATTTCCATTTAAACCTTGTGTTCCTCACTTTAAAACAAAATTGTTAATCGATTGCTTTTTAAAAGGGGAGCATTAAGAGTAATGCAGAACAAATAACGCACTGAGATGGAAATGGATTAGTGTGTACTCTAACCGCTCTAAATGCCAAATGAGTACATCCACATGCCTGTGGAAAAGCTTAAATGTAAAAAAAATGGTGATAAATCATATTTACACATTTTTTCCATCTTTATCTCAAATGCAGTCAATCAATCAGGACATGTTTGGTGTCTGATTTTAACTTAACAAAATTTACCATTGGAGCTTTGCCAACACATTTCATCAAATGTACGTAATGCAAATAAAATATTGGCTGCTCTTCTGCACTTTTGACAAGACTCTCTAGAACAGATAAACATGAAGCTATTGGTACCATGTCTAATGCCAGGTGTGGGCTAGAGGGGTATAAAAGTGCTGTGGAGTAGTGGAACTGTGTTCTCTGGAATGAAGGTGCTCCTTCCAATACTTTTGGGATTAGTTGGGAAGCTGGAGATGAGGTAAGATAAGGTGATCATCCATCATCCTGACCTCACTTACAGCAGCAAAGCTCCGAAATCTAGTAGAAAGCCTTCCCTGGGCAGTAGACACAGTTACTCCAATAAAAGCAGGATAAATTCTTTTTTAATACCTTGATTTCAGAAGAAACATTAAATGAGCAGGTGTCCCAATACTTCTGCCCATACAGTGTAGCAGCTGAATGTAGGCATTTGATGTCTATTGTTTTTCTTCTTCACTGGCGGTGACAGTCCTATAATTTCCTTGGGGTACAACCACTTTCTCAAACTCATTTTTCCACCCTGTGACTCATAGGAATTCCCAGTTCATTAACTTCCATAAGACGCCTGAACTTCGCTGTGCTAAAACTTTCTGTTTGCCGAGGAACAGAACAAAGGACTTGACGCGGTTATGGAGAGAAGAGCAAGTTGAAGTAATTGTTTTGGCAAGGTTAATTGGTAGGACTTCAGGATGGAGGAACACACATATACATACACACACACACACACTCACACACACAAACTGTGGTCTCTCTTGACAAATTATTTATTACGGGGGTGTAAGCGATGTGGGTAATTTGAGGCGTGAGTGGGAGATTATTCTGGCCCCTTGTGCGGGCGCCGGCCAGATGATAATAGAAGACCTATTCGTGGAGTGTATTCACTGGGCTGGTGTTCATTAAGCTGCTCTTCAGTATGCGTGTGTGCATGCCTCTGATAGCCCAGCTCACTTTTTGCCCAGCGCTGCCTTTGTGCTGCAGCTTCACGTGTCAGACCGCTCGAGTGGGGGCTATGCTGAAAATGGAGCGTGTGTGTGTGTATGTGTGGGGATGGGGGTGCAATACTGAACCAATGAAGACATGGACCATGGCCTGACCTACATTTCTTTTTTTATGTGGACCCAGAAGCTTTCACTAGCCTACTATTATGCAAAATTTACATATCTATCTCACATGTACACTACATGTCCAGAATTATCCAAACCCTTCAGGGACATTGCGTGCATTGCTTCTACAGTCTAAAAGCCATGGACAGTCTGAGGAACCGCTGACCCTACTGAGTTTGAGAAGCCATCGACCCTACTGACTGTAGAGCCATTGACTCTACAGAGTCTAAGGAACTATTGACCCTTCTGAGTCTCATGAACCAGGAGTCCCATGAGGACTCGATGTCTCTACTGACACTGTAGACGCTACAGAGTTTACTACTGACTTTACAGAGTCTAAGGAACTATTGACACTGCTGAGTCTCAGGTTCCATTAATCCCAATGCAAAATGTAGTCGATCAGCCAAGACAAGTTTTGTGTTGGAGGTTTCCTTCTTTCTAAGAGCTTCAGAGCACCAAAGAAAATGCAAGGTGAACGAGTAATTATTTGGCCATGCATTTTGCATGCATGGCTGACTGGAGTGCAAAAACCTCCTATATGTGTTTGCAACATTTGCCTCATAAAACCTGCACAAACTAAAGAAGCTGATCATCTAAATATCGAAATTGGAGCCCACTGTCATTTCAGAGCTACCTCCATAGTTCTTTTGAAACTATATTTTGTAGCCCAATCAACACCTGAATGACAGTAACATTTGAAGTGTGTTCCTTTCAGTGCCAGCACTTTTGGGACCCCTAGTACGACATAGCAGAGTGGAGCAATTTAGAGACAAGTCCTCCACAGCTACATCTGTTTTACATTCATGCCCTTAACTTGCTGCTTATGTGAATGTGAAAACAAACTCAGGGCTAACTGTTTTCTTTTTTATATTTCTACAGTGTGTGTGTGTGTGTGTGTGTGTGTGTGTGTGTGCCTGCTGTCTCGCAGGGAGCTTTTCTTAAAGTGTGCCGCAGCGGGGAGCACGTTTTTAAGCTTTTGTTTGTGCTTCAAATATGAATTACCACCAAGGTGTATATGCAATGTCCTTCCGCTGCAGTTTTTGAAGGCACTTTTGCTAACAGGAGCCTTAGCTTTAGTTTTGTTTTTTTTTCTTGAAGTTCTGCACAAGTTTTGTTCCTCTGTGTGCAAAGACCCCAGTTTTGCCATTCCTGGTTGGTTTTCATTCAGAAGGGATTAGTTATTTGATGCCCTGAGTGATGTATATGTGTGTGTGTGTGTGTGTGGGGGGGGGTTATTTGCTATTTTTCCTGTGCTTTCCTGCAGTCCTCTGTTCTCTCCTGCTTTGCTCTGGTGTTCCTTGTGGATCCCTGATTGTAGCAGCCAATTCCTATATTTAAGAGAGTCATTCAAGACAGGGCCAAGGCTCCCCTATCACTTCTGTTCACTCTAATAATGAAACATGTTCATGTGTTATTATCTTTTGAATTTATTGGTGAATTCAACATTATAACATTTATAATATTTGGAACAAACATGCTGATTACAGTAGAATGATACACTGTGATACCATACAGTGCACTGCAATACACTTTGATATAGATATACATTAAATTGTTACATCCCAACACACAAACACACACATTTATTACCAAAATAAATTGTGACCATTAGATCTAAGCCTTCAGTTCAGACCACAAATGGCAAAACTCTGTGTCAAAAAAGAGGAAAACACCCATCTGTCCAGTAATGCTCATTTCTGTTAGCACCCCTGTGGGGTGATTGTTGTATGTCAGTACAAAGTTAACAGCAAAGCCCTACATTTTTTTTTTTTTGACATTTTAGATTGACAATAAACATTCAAAGCTTGTTGAAAATATTCCATGTTTGTGTTGAAGCTTGAACACACACATACACACAGTTTGTACTCAGAGACTCGGAGACCTGTCAATCAGCATCCATCCTGTCAGACAGGGATTTCGCGAGTCCCTGAGGGAGTTCTTGTTCACTTTAGTCCACTCTTGCATTGATTAGATGCCGAGTTTCAGCCTTTGACTGCTGATGGATGTGACTAATTATGTTTCCAGAGAGCTCTGTCCTCACAGAAGGACAAACACACAAACACATACATGCATATACGCACATGCACATACATAGATTTCCACAAATACACAAACACACACACAAAGAGTTGACACTCACTGAAAGATAAACACAGACACACACTGAGGTTAATATCTTCAGCACTCTGATCAGTGATCTCTCTCTCTCATTCCTGTTAGACCTCAGAGGGATTTTGTTTATCCTCATTCTGCTGTTTAATCTAATTCCCTCTGGTAATAATGCTACACTTCACTGATGCTGCTGTGTTTTCTTGATAGAGTTTTTATGTTGTTAGTGTCACACAATGAAACAGAGTGTCATTTAGAAACATGGTATAAGTCACATAATCACACATTTTACTCTTGATTGATTGAATAAAAACAGTAATAAGTGCTTACTGGTCCAAACTGATTTCTGATTAAACTTGGGGGGGGGGGGGGGGGGGGGGGGGGGGGGGGAATGAAATCTCTGAATCTCAGAAACAGAATAAATTGGCTCCCAAGTGGTGCAGCCATCTAGAGCATTGGCTCTATAATCCAGACTTGCAAGTTTGATCCTCAGCAATGCAGCAGAGACCATAGATCAACTCGTTATTTTCCACATCACTTTTTTTCTCCCAAACCACTCAGTGCAAAGCTATCCAGAATAACAGAGCCACCCGTTAGCATTCTGTAGGCACATTCAGCTGTCCAGTGACATGTTAGCTGCAGTTTGAAATGAAGCGGCAGAGCTTTGTGTGATTTAGAGAAACCACACGCTAGCCTTGTTTCATCCCAGCCCTGGCAGCACTTTGTGATTTCAATTATAAATTAGTGAAAAATAATTGTGATGCATATCAGGTATCAGGAAATATCAGCATGTTATATTTTTTGCCGTATCATCTGCTCTTTTGGATTTCTATGCTTTCAAAGTTTCAAAAATTAGAGCGTACTTAATTAAAATTATAATTGTAAATGATTCTAATGCTCTCAAACCGATGCAGCGATGCAGTCTCCTTCTTCAGATCCATGTGCTTTATGCCTCTCTGAGTATCTTGTGGTTTCTGTGTGGCTTTGAGGAACTTCCCCACATTGCCTACTATACACACACACACACACACACACACACACACACTGAGCATAATTACCCATAATTACTGAGAGAGAAACGTCTCTACTGATTATAGTGACCAAGGAGAGAGAGGGAGGGGAGGAAGAGAGAGACAGAAAGGGGAGTAACAGAGATGTAGAAAGAAGAGAGAAGCAGCCAGAATTGAGAAAGAGTGAAGAAGAAGAGGGGGCTAAGGGGGAAGGGGAGCAATAAAGAGAGTAAGGAGCAGGATGTGTTGTTGAGGCACCTACAGGGACATTACAGGCATTTGACTGTGCTGTGTTGTGCTCTTCTATTGGCTTGCTGACTGACTGTAAGTAGCCATGTTAAAGCGGTGGCTGTTAGTGGACAGGACAGCGCAGGCCTGATTAGCGAGCAGCCATTAAGTGAGCTGAACGTAAAGCTGTAACTTTAATCTGTCTGCTGCTGGATGGGCATTTGCTCAGCTTATGGAGAACGTTCTACATTTATTCTATATTCAAACCAGCAAGGACATGAAAACACAAACATCAAAGGCAAAAGGATTCACCATTTCTAAAGTGTCTACAAGACTCTTCAGAGTCTTAAGCTCTGAGGGTCTCTGTGGGGTCCACACTTCAGTTTCTCACTTGCACAACTACATACCTTACACACCAGCTTCACTACATTAGTAATTACTGACATAGGTTCCTGAGCAGTGGAGCATCCCTCACTTTAAGAGGAGAAGCAAATGTTTCTTTTGCATCCACACTTTTTAGATTAGAGTAAAATTAGAGTAGCAAAAGCAAGCACAGAGTGCTTCCTAGATCATCGTAACTTGTAGAGAAAGTGTGTATTGAGGCCTGCTTTGCTCTGCCACATTTGTGCATGCCATTCATTGTGAGAACAGTGAGATATGGAGGCTGTGGATGCTCTCTGTTCTCTGTGTGAAGTGGTTGGGGAGAAGGATAGCTGAGGTTTCCCCTGGAGCCGCAGTGCTCCAGTTCTAAACCTCTAGCCTTCAAGTGAATCAGATTGCATTAGAGGTTGTTTTATACTCTTTGAATGAATGAATGATGGAGGAAGGCCTCTGGAATGGGAACTTCAGCTTCATAACTTTGTCAGACAGCTCGCTCAATAAAACTAAGGCTGTGTTAGCCCAGGTAATATGCAGCAGAACACAGTCAACAGTGTTCGATGGAAAACAATGGACACGTCAGCAACAAGGCTGATCCATCGACTTAGCTTAGTCCTGCAGGCCTCCTCTCTCTCTCTCTCTCTCTCTCTCTTTCTATTTTCTCTCTCTGGTGTAAAATTTCAACAGATTAAAAAAAATTAAGTTGCACTTAATTGCAATTACCTCACAAAGTTGTGCGACTAATTTCAATTAAAATGCTTATTTGCTTGACAGCACTAGTAATACACACTTATCATATCACAGACTTTGCTCATAACAGCAGAACAGTATTTCAGCTCAATTAATACTCAACATAATATTGCACTGTGGGGCCTGTTGTGATTCCTACTCCTAGTACTAAGATTTCTTTCTTAAAAACACTAATATGGTCATTATAACACTAATACAGTCTCGCTAAACACTCACACAGGCTGTAAAATAGTCAGCAAAATCACTGCCACCTAAAGATAAACTGCTTAGAGATGGTCTAATCTTTTCTCTGAACAAAAAAAAAAATATTAATAATACTAATAGTAATTAGTAAATAGTAACTAATAGTAATTAGTACATTTTAAAAATATTAGTAATTTTAGTTAAAGTCTACTGATAATTTTAGGATTTTTCATCTGCAACACCTTCAAGAGCTGGACTGAAAGTCTTACTCATCATAATTAGGAAGAAAGGAATCAGCTGGTCACGTTCTGATTTTGTGAGAATCTCACTGGAGGTTCTACACGTCACTAGCTGTGAATCTGAGCGGTAGTGTGAGCAAGTTTCAGTCATTTTTAGAGAGAGTAGCAGTGTCAGCTCTGTGCCAGCCTTTTTTGCTTGCATGATGTGCATTTTCATTAGTTTGGCGTGAAAAGACACTACTAGAAATCACAGACAAGAGCTGACAAAAATTGCTATTATTATTAAATTAGTTTTTCTTCTTTTTTTATATTTGTGGTCCAAACTGAAGGTCAAGCTTTAACAGCATGGTACAGATCTACAGATCACAAAAGCATTAGATGTTACTGACGGGGCAGCTTTAACTCAAGGTAGTAATATTATCTTTGCTATTCAAATTGAAAGAGCTGGTGGGTGGATGAACAGAGCTACAGTCAGATGCTGAGATTAGTTCTGGCAGAATGTTCATTTCAGAACAAGCTTAATTACTCTTTTATTTCAGGGACTTGAATGTGTAAACATGCCAGAAATCCTGTACATTAGTTTCATGGAGAAAATACCATCGGGCTGAATCACTGAGTGACTTTTGGCAGGTCCAGCTCAGGCTATTATAAAACACATCATTAAAATCAGCATCTATTATGAAAGTATGATTGCAAAATTAATCTCAAACAACACCTAACCCTTAGTTCAGAACATGCAGTAATTTACACATCTTAATTGTACATTACTGTCTGTAGGTAGAAGAGGAGATATTTTATAGTGATTTGAATTAGTTGATCAGTTATTATGGTGTGCAGAGCTGTGTACAGATAGACCCCAGGTGGTTTGAGCCCCTGCCCTTTGTGCACTCTGACTGTTGGGCTCTTGATCGACATGTATAATGATTATAAATTGAATGACCTCCAACATTTTTCAAGATCAATTTCATCAAGGCAGAAATTGCTTGATTTCACACCAGAAATAGAGCTTGTGGGGCAGCTTATGGTTTTAGGCACCCCCTTACTGGTGTAGTACCAGGAACATAGGGAGATTCTAAAGTATCAGAAAGTCAAGTCAGTTTTGAATTGAATAAAAACTTTTTTTATATTTTCCAGAGGAAATATATAGATTGTTCTCCTTCTGCTGCAATATGTCAAAACAATGCCATTTTTGACTATTTGACTTATTTTTTACGTATTGTATTAAGATATTGCACTTTTTAATATTTTACAAATTTTCTGTGAATTTTGAAAGATTGTGAAAAAATATGCCATCAAAGTCAGACTGTTGATATAATAAGTTAGTTTGACTTACTTCTGTAGACAAGAAAAGAGAGTTATTTTGGTTTCCTGGCTGGCAGAAACAGGATGAATGAGTAGCCTCAGCTTTAGTGATACTGATAAAGTGCTACATTTTAGATGCTGATAAAGCACTACTTTAAACTATAACCAAACATTATGTGTGTGTGCTTAGTCGTGTGTACAGGCATGATGGAAATCAACAAGAAATAAACGTTTTAACAACAAAAGATCAAATCAGCTGATGTTACATGTCATTTGAATGTAAATGTAATTCATTATGTAACTAAATCAAGGGTTCAGATGTTTGCGGACACCCCTTTTAATGAAAGCATTCAGCTAATTTAGCATTGCGTTACACAGCTTGTCTAGTCCCTTAAGAGAAATACTACAAATAGAATAGGACTCTCTAATGAACCTACTGGCACCTTGTTTAATGCCAGACGTGGGCTAGAGGGGTATAAAGCCCCCAGCATTGAGCTGTGGAGCAGTGGAACTGTGTTCTCTGAAAGAATGGTGGAGGTTGGCTGGTAATCATCCATCATCCTGACCTCACTAAGTCACTGACTCTTGTTGCTGAATTCAATCAAATCCTCAGCAAATCTCCAGACTTGATTTCAGAAGAGACAATGAATAAGCAGTCTCAGTGAGTGATACTCAATGAATACTCAATGAATGAGTATTGTCCAAATACTTTATCCATATAGTGTATGCAGTTATAATTCATACATCATTCAGTGCATCATGAAATCTTAAAATTCACCATGAGTTAATTTAATTTTAAAGTCTTAAAAATGCACTGAATTCACAAACTGTCTGAAGTGTTAACATAGTTGTGGAATATAGACTATAAAACAGACTAAAGAATTTAGATTACACCAAGCTATTTTGGATTTTTAGATTTGAACCAAAATATGAAAACATTCATCTGAATATTATTTGAATATTGTTTCACAATGACATAACTGAATCATCTCCTACAGACATACAGATTTACAGTGTCAATGTAAATGCTGTAGAGAAATGAATCTGTGTGGTATATGGCAGTAAAACAATACAATAAATCTGAGCAATAAAAGCCTCACCTCACCCACTCTGTTCTGTGAATGACAGTGTCCAATTTACTGTCCAGAACCCATTATTCTCCTACACACTGCTCAGTGTATGGCTCTCTCTGTCTATTCTGAAGTAATGCACCTCCGCTGGAGATGTCATTGATTGTTTGGAAGCTGCCAGGAACCACAGGCTCTGGCTGATCTCCAGGCTTTGTTTGTAGCCTGTGGGCTGTCAGGCGGTTCACGCTGAGCCTTGTCTTCTGCATGTTTGTGGTTGAAGTGCCAGTCATGCTGCAGTAAAAGGTCCTCGTGTCCGGGCCCAACGCTAAGCGCTATTTCCTCCTGAGAAACTGAGCTTTGGGAAGCTGCAGCATGTTTTTATGCTTCATCATTAGAGTGCTGTGCAAAAGCTTTAGACTGTCAAAAAAACAAAAAACTGATCTGTACAGCTGTTTATCTGGCCAGGAGGAGTTTATGAAACACTAACAGGATTAATGCAAATGTGTGTTACGTTAACCATTTCAAGTGCTCTGCTGGAGGAAGGCCAGTATTGCAGTAAATCAAGAGAGCTGCTACTGGAACTGACCAACATCATACAGTTCACAGAGAAGGCTGTTTTACAGGTAAACGCATTCACAGACCACTGACTTTGTTTATTTGGCATATATATATATATATGTATAATGTTTGAGTTTTGCAGGTTAACATGCTAAGATCAGCTAAGATACACCGTTTTAAACAGTATTACAGCTGCCAAAGGCTTTTACACACTAGTACAGTTACATTTCTGAAAACTGCAGCAGTCATAACTCTTCTTGAGCTGAGATGAGCACACTTTCCTGACCTTTCCTTTCCTTTCCATCATCTCACCATTTCTCTTGCTGCAGAGCTGCTACAGAGCCGAGATTACAACTTTCATATATTCACATTTACAGCAAGATCTGATTCCTCTCTCCTACACCCTTAAAAACGAGGTGCTACAACTGTTTCTTTGAGTGATGCCATTGAAGAACCGCTTCTGGTTTCATAAAGAACCATGTTTGTCATGCAGAGTCATAGTGAATGTGAAGAACCTTTGAAAGACCCCAAAATATTCTTTTGATTCAAAGGTTTCTTTATCAATTTAAAGGTAACATCTCTATTTAAAAAATGGTTCATTGTGGAACCAAAAGTGGTTCTTCCATGGCATCGGTCAGATAACCTTTTGTAGCACTGTTATGTTTTAGACTGTATGCTTTGATAGCACTTTGTTCTTCATTTACATTTATGGCATTTAGCTAACGCTCTTATCCAGAGCAACTTACAAGGTTACTTGTATTACAGATGTGGGCCAATGTGGTGTTAGGAGTCTTGCCCAAGGACTCTTATTAGTGTAGTGCAGCACAGTCACCCAGACTGGGAATCAAACCGTCCATCTCCCCCATGGTGTAATACCTCACTGGCAGATAGTGGTGTTATCTGTTGCGCCACACCAACCACTTCAGTACCAGTACCCATATTCAAATCTTGAGCATTGGCCAATAGAGATTCAGTATTTCTTCTTTAAAATCTTTAGCACTTTAAAATGAACTGTTTTTAAGCTAAGACTCTATTGTCTTTGCATATGTAGAGCATCATGAAAGAGAGAAGACATTCTAAAAAGCAGCATTGCAGCCATACATTTAGTTTAAGACAGGTGGGAACTTTTTTTTTTTTTTTTTTGCTTGTTTTGTGTATTCATGCCACACACTGGTAGCACGTTCTTCAAGTTGAAGATCTACATGATACAGTGTGGTTAGGTACAGATTCTAAGCTGATAAGGGCTGTGGTGGCTGTAGTCCAGCAGCTGCAGGGGTGACACAGAGAATCCTTTATCGTCTTGTGAGAGATAAGGGTTGTGGGCAGGACAAACGCAGGTTTTAAACAGCGGGATCTGTTTACCCTCACCAATGATTTATACCCCCAGTCTTCTAACTCCTCTCTGCCATGACCTCAACTCACATTTTTCAGCTCCTGCGCTCCTGATATATAGCCCTTTTGTACTGAGGTTGGACTTTTCTTAGCCTGACGTTTGACTCAGCACACTGCAGTACAGCAATATCAGGACATAATAATATCTCAGTCAAATTTAATTGCTGTCATTAACAGCCGGGTTGTTCCACATGCAGACTTATTTTATAGGATAATGAATCACTTTTTCACTGTTTGCTGATATCTGCTTTTCTACTAGGATGTCCAGAGATTCGGCAGATCAGCATATATACCAACACAGTTTTCCCCTTTTTATCCTAAATGTACTCAATCAGCTATGGCATGTTTGAAGTCTGACCTTTGCTTCACTAGTTTTACAAATAAAATAAAAAATAAAGATATCTTTGAAAGTGAAATCATCTTTAATGTAGTCGATGATTATTCAGCATATTTCTGGATTCTGCTGACAGATCATTTTGCTTGTTTCCAAGAAATAATCACTAAAATAAGCTGTCAATTAAATAAGACACTTTCTCTGGTTAAAATGACATAAAGCAAGTTAAATAATAGTAGATTCTTGCCAAAGTCGTAACATGAGAAATGTAACTACTGGTAAAGTAAAGACTCTAAATTATTAACAGTGCTAAGGTTTTTAATGCGGTTAACATATTTCCCTAGTTTTCTTTTTTGACCCATCCAAAGCCCTGCAGGCTGACGCCCAGCTGTTCACACGCCGATAGAATCCTTGATGAAGCTTATTTGTCATTTCATATGGATCTAACACAATGCAGTGTGTTTTAAATAGAAAATATATTTCTTTAGGGTCAAATTTGAGCAAATCAGAAAAAAGGTTACAGTGATATATATATATTTTTGTTACTGATTTTATAAACAAGAACAAAGATTAACTTATGTATATAGTAATTGGAAATGCAAACAAACAATTTAATAAACAAACCAAAAAAAAACACACACACACATATATAATTAATGAATATGTAAATAAGATACAGACCATTACATTACATGCATTATAAAAACACTCCACAATACAAACCCCATGCCTGCCCCCCTAAAAACCCTATCTACACCCGTAAGCATTTACATTGTCCAATGTCAAGAACAAAAGAAGCGTCAGTACAAAGACTAATTCATTTTACTGGGTCTGCAAGAGATGGCACCACTCAAAAACATTACCAACCTAATTATAATCTCCCGTAGGCTATGATATTTTGTAAACCCTTGATAATCGCAGTAAAACGACAACTTGACTGCTCGTTATTTCTGGGGTCTGGGGTCACTGTTACCCTGTGTCTCTGGGTCACTGTGAGCTGATTCTGTTAACAGTACAGGAGGGCTCACAGCAGTTAAATCCATTGATTTTTCTCCAGGCAAATAACTTTCCCTCTCTAAGCAACTTGCAAAAATGCTATGTGACCTTGACAAAATTTAGTGCTTTACAAGTCAATAGGCGCTATGATATTACACCAACAGCAGGCAAAAAAAAAACCAATCTCTGCTGGCCGAGTGAATAGAGTTTATGTAAGGCTTATCAGATGCGTAAAAATAAGTGTTGCCTCTGCATTTTGATCATTTTCTGAAAGGCTGCAGCAGGCTGGATAAGATCAGTTCTTTATCTGCCCTCTAAAGCCCAGGCATCTCCCATGTGTGATGTGCACAATTTAAAAATCATGCAGTCTGCCACCAGTGGTGGTTCAGAACGAGGGGAAAGAGATTAAAAGAAGGAAGGAAAAGTTCATAGATGCAGTGTAGTCTATTCTCAGATCGTCCTCCGAGACAGAGAAACTGAATCATAGATGAACTCTTGTTCGAGGCTTTTGATGCTTTGTGTCATTCTCTGCTATTTTTGATTTTGAAACATGCAACTGTACGATTATCAGATGCACGTGAGCAGAAATACTATGCCTTTCAAAAGTTTGAGGACACATTTAAGAATACTTTTAATCCAAATAATAATGAGTACCTCTTTATGTGACATTATGGTAGGAACCCAGTATGGAATAGGCAAGTATACATATAGAAATGACAAAGTATTTAATTATATTTATGCAGTAATTATTTAGAATTATTCAGAATTGAATAGACAATTATGTAGAATGGGAGGATGTTATAATGGTAAAAAGGTATACCCCCTGTATTTAGAAATGATTACATGATGATTTCAAAATTACATAATGTGTGATGTGTCATTTACATTTCTGTTCCGTGTCTGTCTAGTACACAGCCAAATAAGCTCATTCCCCCATGTGCATTTAAGAAAGCTACAATGTGGGGGCTCTACGTAAGCTCAGTAACTGGTGATCCATTATGGATGTTGTGGCAAGGGGGCTAAAGGTAGGCCTAAGTTGAAGAACCTGTGGCAATATGTGTGAGGGCAGGAGGAAGTTAAATATTTCTAAAATCATGCTCATGCTAAAATGTTATTAAACATTATTACATAAACATGTACTCATGTACCAGAACTAATAAACGGTCTCCTTTTATGTGTCTTAAAATTATAATGTGTAAAAAAAAAAAAGAAAGAAAAGAAAAGAAACATGCCAATAAATGCATCAGAAAAATAAAAATCCAGGTAAAGTCAAAGTGATTTGTGTTTATTTACATATGTTTTTTTCGTTTTTATGTTTATGTTTTTTCATATCTGTGGTCAATCGCTTGTGGTGGGAAGCAGTTTGACCAATTGTTTATGTAGATGCAGGTACATATAGACCAAAAGTGGTGGTGAAAAGGCAGGACTTAAATAGATGTGTTTATAACTGTAAAAACGTAGACATGTAGAAAGTCAGAAACCCGGCGTGGATCAATGCAGACTTTTTACACAGTTTAGAAATCCCGGCCAGATGCATTTTTCACATCCAAAAGAGGATATGTCTAGGATAGAAATGACCAATATTCACCTTATCTAATCTGTACATGGTTTATGCACATGGAATTGTTCTGGTCAAACTAACATCAGTGTCACTTAACCAACAGCCAGCACACATTCATTATCACCTGTTAAGTTACTCACAAAGACCATGCTTTCAACTAGAATATGAGTATAGATATGATAAAACTCTTAGATATGAAGATAGATTATAAGGAGAGATATAAACTGTCCATAAAACGTGTGAGATTTGAGCCGCAGTTAGTCGGAACACAGCCTGTACTGTGCTGTTTGGCCTGATAGCTAACCTTAACTATGGTAAACCTAGTTAGTGGAATACATGGAGGATCAGTCTGTAGACCATGCTTAGGATAGAGTAATTAATGTGAGAAATACCAGGCATGTTTCAGTATTTAAAGGTAATATATGTGGTATTGGTAAGTACAGTAAATATAAGCGGTAGCAATATAAGCAATATAAGAGCAGGTACTGCATGTACAAGTGAAGGAGACCTACTTCCTTAGTAAGTACCTTTTTTAGGAAAGTAAAAAATATATAATCAATATTAAATGATACTGTACATTTACTGGTAGGTTGTTTGTAATACCTTGGTAACATGAGTGTAAAATAAAAAGTCCCATAACAGAGCGGACAAATCTAAAACTCTAGACCAGAGGCATACTGACACTAGGCCTAATCATACTGCAGGAGAGCCTTCACAAAGTCCAAGTGGACTGAGAGTTTATACGATGTAGTTAATGAGTCTATTAATGAGCTACAGGTGTGTGTGGGTGGAGCTGGTGTTTAGTATGCGGGTGCTGCTTAGAGTGGGAGTTTGGAAGTGGGCATGACAGATGTGAGCACTAAGGGTGTAATGATTGCGCTATAATACACAAGAGGGAGTGCTATACCTTCAGATGCTGGCTTCTGGTGTGCTGTGATCGGCTGAATATTTGATGTGGTAAGAATATGTAGATTCTACAGAGCTCTAGTCATGCAGTAATAGAGTAACAAAATAAAGCCAGTCATTTCAGCGTAAATGTGTCCGTAACTTAAGCCACTTGCTAAGCTAACACTGCTGTGCACTGACCTGACATAAGCCTGACACTCACTTAAATACCCCAAACAAATCGACCAGCTCTGTCCAGTGTAGGAGTTAAGTGACTTTGGCAGTTTTAAGCGACAGTTTAAGGAGCTGGTGTTAAAGTTTAAATGGCCCCTATCATAGAAAACAGAAAGTCCCCTGCCTTTTAATTTAATTCTCATTTTATACATGGAAATTAAACTTTTTTAACATCTCTGCCTATTCAGGCTACCGCATTTTCAGCTCCGCCAAACTCTTCCTGCGGTTCCCTGGAGCTTTGAGTGCTTTTTGAATAGGGCACAATTCTGGACAGCCATTTAGAGCAGAGAACGGAGAGTTCATTTATCTTATATCTGTCTTAAAGTAACAGAAGCATTGATTGCTTGAAAATAATTAAGGCTGTTTTTGGAACATAAAACCACACAAACATTAAAAATGGATTTCACCTATGACTGTGAAAATGTAGGATATACACTGATCAGCCACAACTGACTTACGTTATCATTGATTAACACTGATTTTCTTTATCTACAGTGGCATCTGTTAAGGGGTGGATATATTAGGCAGCAAGTGAACAGTCCGTTCTTGAAGGTGGTGTGTTAAAAGCTGGAGCAAAGGGCATGCATGAGAATCTGAGCCATTTTAACAAGAGCCAAATTGTGATGGCTAGACCGACTGGGACAGAGCATCTCTAAAACATCAGGCAGGTCTTGTGGGGCTGTTCCCGGGATGCAGTGGTCAGTACTTACCAAAAGTGCTCCAAGAAACAAGAACTGGCGGCAGGGTCATGGACACCTAAGGCTCTCTGATGCAATCCTTGGAGGCCCCACATCATAACTTACAGGATGTAAAGGATCTGCTGCTAACATTGTGGTGCCAGAGACCACAGGGAGTCCTTGCCTTAAATGATCAATACTATTCAAAATTCCTCAGCATTTGGCAGCAGGTATTAATGTTATGGCTGTAATTAATGTAATGGCTGATCGGTGTATGTAGTAGTTGACTTACTTTTATGCAGCATCATCACACACATGATTTCAGAGGTCCGCACTTTGATGAACATATGGTTGAGTGATGTCCCCATGTATACACCTTTATTACGTCATTGAAATTAACAGTAAAAAATCAAGTGGTAAAGGGGAAGTGTAAACTTTTTGGGCAGTGTGACTAAACTGTAGGGACCACCTGTAATGACCACACACTTTTCTCAGTATGTGTGTGTATGTGTGTCTGCATGTGTCACCAGCAGCCTTGGAGTGAGTTTGGGGGCAATGTTCTTGTGCGAGTTTGTGTGTGTGCGTGCTTGTGTGTGTGTGTGTAGAAGCCTTTGAGCATTTTATGGACAGCAGCAGACCAACAGTCTGACAGAACCTGATAAGAATTGTGCACTCACTCTCTCTCCCTCTCTCTCTCTCTCTCTCTCTCACACACGCACACACACAGAGACTCTGGCGTGCCACTGACCAGTTTTAGCAAGAGATAAGACCCTGCATGGAAGCAAGCATAGAATGTATAGGATGGAGAACAAGAGCTACACACACACACACACACAACATGCGCATGTATGTATGGAAATATTATACCCGCCCTCGTTGTGCTGAGAGTGACTCTGATCACACACATGCACTCTCTATCACCAGTCTGTTTGAGAGGCTGACCCTCCAGCATGGCATGAGGGTGAAGTGCAGGGTGAGTGTGGAGGAGTGCTGCCTGGTGGCTGGTAATGCCGTGGGGCACAACAACATCATCTCTGCCTCGTAAATGAACTGTGCGGCTGTGCTGTTTTTGACGACTGGAGAGAAATGCTTTGGTTCAGAGCAGAATGACGTACTGAATGATCAGTTTGCCCCCTGTGCTTCCGCTTCCCCTCAGTACCCCCTCTTTTCTATCTCCCCTTGTTTCTGTGCTCAGAGGGGATTTTAACTGCACAGCAAGAAGCAGGTGGAACTGTATGCCGCTTCCTGTAGAATTCCATGTGAGATGCTGGAGGCCCAGGATCTGTGTGATACTTGAAGATACTTGGACTCCGTCCCTGTATCTATCGATCTCTCTCTCCTTTTCCTCATTCTATCTCTCTCACTCCTTAGTTGCTCACTCTACCTTCCTCCCTCTCTCTCCCTATCTCTCCTTCCTCTCTACCCCCCCTCTTTCCCTCCCTCTTTCTGTCTCTAGCTATCTCTCCTTCCCTGTCTCTCTCTCCCTCTTTCTCTCTCTCTCCCTATCTCTCCTTCCCTCTGTCTCTCTACCTCTTTCGCTCTCTTCCTCCCTCCCTTCATCTCCTTCCCTCTTTCTCACTCCCCTTCTTTCTCCCTTCGCCTCTTTTCTTCCCCCTTCTATCTCTCTCCCAATCTCTCCTCCCCTCCATCTCTCTCTCCCTCCCTCCCTTTATTTCATTCCCTCTCTCTATCCATATCTCTCCTTTCCTCTTTCTTTCTCCCCCTCTGTCTCCCTCTCTTACTGTGGTAGAGTGAGTTGCGTCCAGGCTCCTTCTGTTGGACTGATGCTGATGGTTGATATGTCAAGGGCTTCCAGTCACCCCTCTCTGTCTCTTTTTGCTTTTTTTTTTTACTATTTAACAGAAATAAGGATGATTATTCAAATATATGGAAATCTAAACTCATCTCAGAGTTCAGATATCTTAGTAAGGCAGAAGTTAGTGGTGAGGTTAGGACTGAAACAGTCAAACACACTGTGTCATTTCCCCCTACTCTACTGCATCTTCTCCACTGCCACTAACTGGAACTCAACACTCTACTAGCAGACTATTAACTGCTAATTCTGTTATGTCAGCTAGCAGGCACCCATGCTGGCTAGTGTCTGACTAGGAGATGGGGGACCAGCCTATGCACCCAGAGAGAGGCCAGTTTTGCTGCCCTGGACTCCAAGCCACAGATGTCTGTGACATCCCTGTGATCAAAATCATGACCTCCTGATGATTCCACCATATTTTCTCATAGTCATTTAAAGTCAAGCTGAAACCACAGACTGTCTATACCAGTGGACATTACATCACTGTTCACTTCCATTGCAATGTTTTGAGGCCAAAACATTTTGAGAGCTGCCATCTTGTTTGCACTCGAGTAGTACAGAAAAATTGGAGCCAAAGACAGGAGGCGAGGTCGTTTGACCACCGAACCACACC
Source organism: Salminus brasiliensis (assembly GCF_030463535.1). Taxonomy (NCBI): domain Eukaryota; kingdom Metazoa; phylum Chordata; class Actinopteri; order Characiformes; family Bryconidae; genus Salminus; species Salminus brasiliensis. The sequence continues at coordinate 68,392,149 of NC_132878.1, forward strand.
CATATTTCTGAGTGGGAAGCGCTCTACATGTCCGTTTTCCGAGTGTGCACGGCAACTAAACTGGACTTTCATTTAAAACAGGAAAATTGCAAAATTGACAGAGACTCAACTGGCCAAAAACAAATTCCATTCAAATTTAGTTACATGGGATTGGGTGGGGTTAAAGAGATATTTTGGCTTTACTTTTGAAGCGCTGACGTCCTATTCACTCTTATATACAGTCTATGGAAACTGTTAGCAGAGTACATCCTTAAAACATTAGTTCCATTTTGACTTTAAAATAATGTTTGACTGAACATGTGGCTGTAAATGGAAAAACATTGAATACAACATTCCATCCAAATGTTGCATAGTAGCCCTCGCTCCCTCTGGGTGAGTAGACTGGGCACCCCTGCAAATGACTGTTAGCTGATGTGACTGTTAGCGTTCCCTTCCAAGTGTGTTGAGCTCCAGTGACGTTGCATTAGTAGCAGTTTGAACACGTGGTGGAGCTTCACATGTCTAGTGCTAGCCTTCCCCCAACAAGCACTGGGAGCATTGTCTGATAGGGAAGCTCTTTCCCAGTGGGTGGGTACTGGGAAAAAAAGGATGATACATTTGTGCAGTGTTTCTTTCTGGCTTATTAATTAACAAAAATTCGGGTTGCAGTAATGAATGTATCTACTGGTCACAAGTGAGTAGAGAGTTTCAACAAAACTATAGACAATTTAAATGTAGTTCTAGTATACTGCTATCATCACTTCAGACCAATCAGAACGAGTTCTGTGGGATTTCCTTTTGTCATAGTACTTAAATATAGGACATGAACAGGTTAAAATAGCCATTAGTAAAATTGACAAAACCCTTCCTACAAACTTCCCATTACATCCCACCACATTCTGTCTTTCTTTTCTTTTCTTCTCTCTCTCTCTCTCTCTCTCTCTCTCTCTCTCTCTCTCTCTCTCTCTCTCTGTCTCTCTCTCTCTCTGCAGTGCGTTTATGAACACACTCCTCACTCAGACATATGGCTAGATAATGTGACAAATTGCTGTGCCATTTCATCCATTTCTGTCTGGCCTCATCCTGCAATTGATCAGGGTATGGTTGCCCACCCCTACATACACGCACTCCCTGCAGTATTATTATGCTGTGATTGGTGTGGTGTTTCAAGGAGCCGGGGGGGGGGGGTTCTGGGGGGGTTCTGGGGAATAACTCTAGGCATGCAGCAATTATGTGTGGTGAATTGATGTGTTGTGGGTGAAACAGGCATAATTAATAATTAGAAGGTCACTGAATCTGATCTGCTGTTTTGATCTCTGTTCAATTTGATTTGATTGTGATTCTTTGGGAAATGATTCACTTCATCGCAAAATTCAATTACAGCTTGAATCCTGGTCAGCTTTATTTCACACTGATCTGCTTCCGTTTTGTTGTGGTACAGTTCAGGGTTACATTTTAAAACACACTGCTGTGAACTAGAATAGAATAGAATGCTGTGTAATTTTAGTTAGTAATGCTCTTATTGGATTATTATTGTTACAGTTTGTTGGAAAAGAATGTGATTCACACCTTTAATCGCCCAACAGAATTTACACACAAATAAGGAAGAACAACCAAATGCCCATATGCACCGCTTTTAGCTTAGCGCAAACATACACCTGGAATCTAATAGGAACGCTAGCAGGAATGATTATTATAGGTGCTTGAGGTCTTCTTTTTTGTTTTAATATTTATGGGCCAATCTCAAGCCACTGTAAATGTCATATATCACAATACTGCATGTTACAGAACCTAAAAACATTAGACAGAACTCAGGACAGACTGAACACTGTGTAGTAATGCAGTTTTTGGTTGGTTAAGAGCTGCTTAATTAACACAGTGAGCATTCGATTATTGTGAAAATTCCTATTAGGCCAGCTCAACAGTCCCCAAGCACTGTGACCTTGACATGGTGTGCTGTTTTCACGCACACCCTAGCCACAGAACATGCTGCACCTGCATTTCTTCTTATTTTGTATCTCTTATAACAGATGCGCTTTGTGACTGTTGCTCTAAAGTAATACTCCTTTAACGTATATGACTCAGCTTGGGCAATCACAAGTCCATTTAGTTCGAGATTCCTGTTATCTCTCAACCCCACTGCTTCCTCTTCATACCCATCTTTTTGCATGCAATGTTCTCTCATATATATATATATATATATATATATATATATATATCTGCATATATATATATATATATATATATATATATCTGCCACAATAAACTCAGAACTTCTGCTGAATACATCTCCAACTCTATCTGGATTGTATTTAGGGCACTCTGAGCACAGGAGGCTGTGTGAGGACTGGGAGGATTTTTGGAGTTTCTGCTTTGGGAAATCTTACAGTGAAGAGAGTGCACTGTAGAAATAACCACATAGAGTCTCTTATTTCAGAAACTTGCACATCCTGTACATGGGTTTTATGGTGAAAATGCAGTTGTGCTGAATGACTCAAGGTTTACTACAGCTGTTTAAACAGAAGTGGAATATACACAAAAATATTTATATTTTTAATTTTACAATTGAGCATGCAAAAATAAAACATCCTTCAAACACCCTTAACGGACATTATTCGGAGGTACAGCAGGGAGGTGTGTTCTGAAATGTAACATAATATCTGTGGTTCCAGTGCTTTGCATTCAACCCAATTTTTAACAGTAAATATCAGTCCAAGTAGAGGATCCAGTAGGGGGTCACTCACAACACTGAATATCACCATAAAACAGAATGAATACAGTCATAAAACCACAGAAACACTTAATACCACAGAAACCCTGTATACCACAGTAACTCTTTATATCATAGAAACACTAAATACCACATAAACAGTGAATACCACAGAAACCCTGTATACCACAGTAACACTTTATATCATAGAAACACTAAATACCACATAAACAGTGAATACCACAGAATCCCTGTGTACCACAGTAACACTTTATATCATAGAAACACTGGATACCACATAAACAGTGAATACCACAGAAACCCTGTATACCACAGTAACACTTTATATCATAGACACACTGAATACCACATAAACAGTGAATACCACAGAAACCCTGTATACCACAGTAACACTTTATATCATAGAAACACTGGATACCACATAACCAGTGAATACCACAGAAACCCTGTATACCACAGTAACACTTTATATCATAGAAACACTGAATACCACATAAACAGTGAATACCACAGAAACACTGTATACCACAGTAACACTTTATATCATAGAAACACTAAATACCACATAAACAGTGAATACCACAGAAACCCTGTATACCACAGTAACACTTTATATCATAGAAACACTGAATACCACATAAACAGTGAATACCACAGAAACACTTTATATCATAGAAACACTGGATACCACATAAACAGTGAATACCACAGAAACCCTGTATACCACAGTAACACTTTATATCATAGACACACTGAATACCACATAAACAGTGAATACCACAGAAACACTGTATACCACAGTAACACTTTATATCATAGAAACACTGGATACCACATACACAGTGAATACCACAGAAACACTGTATACCACAGTAACACTTTTATCATAGAAACACTGAATACCACATAAACAGTGAATACCACAGAAACACTGTATACCACAGAAACACTGAATACAACAGTAACACTTGATACCACAGAAACACTGTATAGCACAATAACACTTCATACCACAGTAACACTTGATACCACAGAAACACTTGATACCACAGAAACACTTATTGCCACAAAAACACCACAGAAACACTATATACAACAGTAACACTTATTGCCACAGAAACACTGCATACAACAGTAACACTTATTGCCACAGAAACACTGCATACAACAGTAACACTTATTGCCACAGAAACACTGCATACAACAGTAACACTTATTGCCACAGAAACACTGTATACAGCAGTAACACTTGATACCACAGAAACACTGGATACAACAGTAACACCATGAAAAACACAGAGTACAGCAATAATAGTGGATACCACTGAAACACTGGATACCATAGAAACATATCATACTACAGAAACACTGGATACTGCAAAAACTCCGGATACGACAGAAACATCAGATGCCACAGAAACACTGGACACCACAGAAACTCTGAATACACCAAGAACTTCATATACCACAGAAACACAGTTTTATCAGCATCAACAAAAGCCACACAAGGAGCATCTAGTTTATCAAACTATGAATATTCAGAGTTGTTCACTTTTTACAATGGCTTGGATACATAAATATCAGACAACTCTCAAGATTGGTACAAAATCTATGCAGCTGTAATGGAGTCTGGAGACTGTACTGTGCATTTTTTATACGCCTACTACGGTCCATGCACCTATAGAGCTCATAAAACACTGTTCTGAAATATCTGTTTTGTGTGGCACCTCATTTAAAAGAGGTGCTTGTTGTTTGTGTGTGTTTGTGTGTGTGCATGAGTGCGGTGAACTCTAATCCTGTGTGGATAATTGCACTGACAATTGGAGACAAAATTGGTGGTGTCACCTCTGCATTGGCAATAATGATTAATCTGCAATTAAAGGCTATTAACACTTAAAGGGAGCGAGGTGGGTAGGCGGAGGGTGGCGGGGGAGGGAGTGATGGGGGAAGAGCGTGTTTTCCTTCGCTGAATAAGCCCATCCTGTGCCCAGCTGGTTGATTGTGAACCCTGCGCTGTCACCACTGATAAATGAGCCCAATGCTGCCACTGTGCTGAGACCAGTCATGCAGGAGGAATTAAAATTGCGCTGCAGCGTCCCAAACTCTACAACATAATGTACACTGCCAGTCAAAAGTATGGTAACATCTTGCTTTTTTTAAAACAGAAATTAGCATGTTGTCTTTGTCAGTTTACAGTAGCACGCCATTTGAAAGTCTAATGAGGTTCATTCAGAGGAGAGCAATCTCAGGTTTTGATATTAGTGACAGCACTAGCATGGGAATAAGCCTTTTCTCCTCTTGTGATGGTGGCACTCATCAGCACTCAAGCGTTTCAATCTGCGATCTGTGCTTGTAACCATAATTTGGAATCATTTAAAATGTTAAATTGTTATTTGGACAAAGTCTGGCCTCCATTTCAGTCCATTTTGAGGCCAGGTTAGCCTTAGTGAGCTAATTAGCTAGACATGCAAACTAGAAATATATTTTTAAATATATATTAATATTATTTTATTAATAACAAAAAGCTAGTCAAGCTGGTTCAGCTGGTTGAGTTGTTTAAGTCTTGCTTTGCTATGAGTCGGATGGTTTAGCTGGTCTACCAGTGTACACAACCTGACCAAGCTAGTCAACTATGTAATCCAAGCTGGTTGACCAGCATGATCATGGTGGGTGACTAGCATGACCAAACTGGTCGACTAGTGTGAACAGCATGACCAAGGTAGTCGAAAAAGCTAGCCCAAGCTGCTTGACCAGCATGGCCAGCATAATCAAGCTGGTCGACCAGTATGATCAGCAAAAGCCGGTCTTGAGCTGGATTTTTCAGCATTGTCTGACTAAACACTGTGGTTTTCAACTTTGTGTTGCCTTTTTGTTGTTGTATCTGTACACTCTGATAAGTTAGCAGAGTAATGGAGTTGCATTAGCCGTCCTGTACAACAGGTGCAGTAGTTACCTATGTTAAGATTTTTTAAACAGCTTCATCTGTGATTTAATCATGTTTAATTAAAAGGTTTCTGGTCAGGTCAGGCTTTATTAAGGCTTTTTAAATGAGCTTCACTTGGAACAGCCCCTACATTTATTAATAAGAGATTAACAATGGCTTGTTAACAACAGTGATGACGCAGGCAGCTGCCCTTCACACTGCTGAGTAGTCCAACTAGTGAATAACAAGCTAACAAAGTCAGTTTCAAAAGCCTAGTTAGCATAGCACAACAGTATGATGGTGAAAATGGTGGGAATGTTGTAGTAGGTCAATGGCTTGGAAAGAAGCCAAAAAGGTTTTACAACGTGATGCTTCACAGAGAGATGGGTTATGAGAATTCCTCCCGTTAGAGACCTCCTCAGGGTCTGTTCTGCTCAAGCTCAGTGACATTTCTAAGGCTTAACACATCTTAAAATGCCCTCCTCGCAAAGCTAATGTGCTGAATGAGTCTTTTTTTTTTTTTCCCACAAAAGCAGCACTCCCAGGCAGCACTGGAGCACTACGGGAGGCACAGTGTCATTCTGGAGAAGCTGGAACCAGCAGGACTCTAATGATCCTGTATTTCTAAGCACATGAAAATGATTGTCATTTGTTTGAACCTGATCATTTGTTTGAAGTTCCAACTATTCTTATCCTTGTTAAGCGAGGTTTGGACATCATTACCGAACAACCTGTACAGTTTTCAGTATTGTTCAGACATTTTTTGGGCTATGAATTGTGCAGGTGTAGACAGTGTTGTGTGGACTACAGTCTAGTTCAGACAATGTTGTGTTAATCTACAGTCCAGTTCAATCAGTGTTGTGTCAGCTACAGTCCAGTTCAGACAGTGTTGTGTGGACTACAGTCTAGTTCAGACAGTGCAGTATCGGCTACAGTTCAGTTCAGACAGTGTTGTGTTGACTACAGTCCAGTTCAGACAGTGTTGTGTTAATCTACAGTTCAGTTCAGACAGTGTTGTGTTGACTACAGTCCAGTTCAGACAGTTTGTGTCAGCTACAGTCCAGTTCAGACAGTGTTGTGTTAATCTACAGTCCAGTTTAGACAGTTTTGTGTCAGCTACAGTCCAGTTCAATCAGTGTTGTGTCAGCTACAGTCCAGTTCAGACAGTGTTGTGTGGACTACAGTCTAGTTCAGACAGTGCAGTATCGGCTACAGTTCAGTTCAGACAGTGTTGTGTTGACTACAGTCCAGTTCAGACAGTGTTGTGTTAATCTACAGTCCAGTTCAGACAGTGTTGGGTTGATCTACAGTCCAGTTCAGACAGTGTTGTGTCAGCTACAGTCCAGGTCAGACAGTGTTGTGTCGGCTACAGTCCAGTTCAGACAGTGTTGTGTCAGCTACAGTCCAGGTCAGACACTGTTGTGTCAATCTACAGTCAGTTCAGACAGTGTTGTGTTAATCTACAGTCCAGTTCAGACAGTGTTGTGTTGATCTACAGTCCAGTTCCATCAGTGTTGGGTTGATCTACAGTCCAGTTCCATCAGTGTTGGGTTGATCTACAGTCCAGTTCAGACAGTGTTGTGTTGATCTACAGTCCAGTTCAATCAGTGTTGTGTTGATGTACAGTTCAGTTCAGACAGTGTTGTGTTGATGTACAGTCCAGTTCAGACAATGTTGTGTTGATCTACAGTCCAGTTCAGACAGTGTTATGTCAGCTACAGTCCAGTTCAGACAGTGTTGTGTTGACTACAGTCCAGTTCAGACAGTGTTGTGTTAATCTACAGTCCAGTTCAGACAATGTTGTGTCGGCTACAGTCCAGTTCAGACAGTGTTGGGTTGATCTACAGTCCAGTTCAATCAGTGTTGTGTTAATCTACAGTCAGTTCAGACAGTGTTGTGTCAGCTACAGTCCAGTTCAGACAGTGTTGTGTTAATCTACAGTCCAGTTCAGACAATGTTGTGTCGGCTACAGTCCAGTTCAGACAGTGTTGTGTCGGCTACAGTCCAGTTCAGACAGTGTTGTGTCAGCTACAGTCCAGTTCAGACAATGTTGTGTCAATCTACAGTCAGTTCAGACAGTGTTGTGTTAATCTACAGTCCAGTTCCATCAGTGTTGGGTTAATCTACAGTCCTGTTCAGACAGTGTTGTGTTGATCTACAGTCAAGTTCAATCAGTGTTGTGTTGATATACAGTCCTGTTCAGACAGTGTTGTGTTGATCTACAGTCCAGTTCAATCAGTGTTGTGTTGATGTACAGTCCAGTTCAGACAATGTTGTGTCAGCTACAGTCCAGTTCAGACAGTGTTGTGTCAGCTACAGTCCAGTTCAGACAGTGACTTCAAAATTGTGTTTATATAAAAATTGGGTTTATATACACTTTTGTCTGTATAATCTATAAGTTGGATATGATCTTTGGAAGATATAGTGAGAACTCTCATGGCTGAATTTTAATCTCAGGCACACCTACTAGCAACACCTGGGATTGTATCTCTCTCTCTCTCTCGCTCTCTCTCTCTCCTCCTTTGTTGCTGTCTTTCTTCATCTTATACTTACCTCCTCTCTTTGGCTTTGTCATTTCTATAATCATGACCTGCAATTTACTGAGTGGTCTTCACCACTTGTCTTTTAGCATTTAAAACACCACAGTTGCACTAAAGATGATTATCATCCACTTCTGTTTATTCAGGTCCAAGATCCAAGATAAATAAACTTCTGTTCTTTGGTCTTTCTTTCTCTCTCTCTTTTTCCAGATATAAACTTGTGAAAAAGCCTGCGCCGGAGGTGATGAGGCGCACACAGATAAAGGAGACAAATGTCTCACCTCTAGCTGAATACACTAATGAGGCAGCAAGGAAGTGCGAAGCCTCAAACTTTATACACACTCATAATGATGATGTCAATTAGCTTCACTGAGAGCAGCCTCAGAGTACACAGCAGTTTCTCATCCATAGACACCGCACACACAGCAGCCTCTGAGTACACAGCAGTTTCATATCTGTACAGAATGAGTCAGATACTCTCTCAACACACTTATTCTGGGACCATGAAAGTGTACTTAGACCTGTAAGAAATGAGTGTGTGTGTCTGTGTAGCTCTCTGTGTGCCAGGAACTACGCCTATCACCAAAATTACGTTATTGCATACTTATGGTATGTTATCAACTTATGGTACAATATATGGGCATGACCCCAATCATTTTTGCTGACCTCATTATTGTCCATTGTGTTTACTAGCATTTGTTTTTACTTTAAAAGGGTGTAATTGCTGTATTATGCTGTATTATTGAAATATCAAAATATTGGTGGCATACAATTAGATATAAAATAATTGTATGTATCACGATTATTTCTGGGACAATGCATTGTCCAAAAATATATTTGTCATGACAGGCCTGCCAGGAACAGTACCCAGTCACTGTGTGTGTTTGTTTCTGATGCCTGATCTCCTAGCCATTTGGACCCCCATTCTGGTCAGCTTTGGCAGCAGGCTACATTTCAATGCTTCCCACAGATTTGAAATATACTGTGGTGCTGAGGTGTAGCCTCAGGGTCTAGAGGGGTAGCTATTGATATTGTTGGCAGGTGCACCTTCACTCAAGTCTCAGCCATTGATCTCTTTAGTTCCTTCAAAGTGATTGTTGGACTCTCTGTGGCTTCCCTCAGTAGTCCCCTTCTTGAGTTCTGAGGAACAATTTTGTCCAGGCAGTGGATAGGATGTACAATGCTACTTCCTTACAACTGGTGCAGCAGATTGAGACTGGAATAATACATTATATGAATCTTATTTTAATGAGTTGAAATGTATTTGGACTGTGGCGATATACCTGGAAACACCTCCTTAGTATAGTGGATGTTGGAAACGCTAAATTTAGTGAAGCCATTAGCTACAGATGAGGCAATATTAAAGAAAGCACATTGGAAAGGATGTTTATTCTGTAATTTATATAGTGGAGTTAGGTGTGCGCTTACCTGCTATCTGCAGAAACATCCTCACGTCGTAGACCTGGAGCCTGGTGATTAACTGGGAGGTGCTACTCTGTGTAGTTCTGCTCTTGCAGGTACACTGCCTCTCCAATAACAACTCCTGCCAGGCCTCCTCATGGGCACACAGTAACTGGCTCCAAGCTATCATGGCAGGGCATCTAGAGCTGCAAATTGTTAACATCCTGATCACACTATTAGACACAAGTGCATATATTTCTATTTTTCTTGTTTCCCTTTGTAAAGGCACATTTTAGATGCAAACTTCACTGCACCAAATGCTGATTACTCACACATGGCATATTGAATGTGCACTATTGTTATGTTAGATTAATGATATAGTCAATAATGATACAGCCGAAAGCTTGCCAAAATGTACTAATAAAAGATTTGCTATGCTTGCTCTGAATATGTGAAGTATCATTTATGAAGTATTTGTGAAATATTGAAGTTCAGAAGTTATACTACACTAACCTAACCCTCAGCCCCCACTTTCAGAAGATATCACATATTGCAGTATTTGCCTTCGCAACAGCCCTTGAATGAACTCAGAGCTGCAGTGATCTCCAAGGTTCAATGCACCAGCCTACAGAGCGGACCTGCCTGGATGTTTTCCAACAACTGTACTGCTGCCCTATAGGATAGCCTGGGAAGACAAAATTCTGATGGAGGACTATAGGGTGTCAACATGCATCGACAAATATGAAGTCATCATTGCCAGTAGAATCCACAATCTGGAAGCAGCATACTCACATATAAAATCATTTACCACAGGTTTAAATCTAATTTTGGATAATTCATTTTGGATAATTAGATAGCATCGCTAGTGCAGGGGGGCTAGAAAAGGTGACCTAAAAATGGCTCACTCAGACTTTTCTGGATTGCTGTCTGCCTCTGCGGTCAAAATAATAATTATTCTCCAACCATTCTTAAGAAGAACATTCTTCTTAAAACTTACTGAGGCAGTTTTCACAAAGATTCTGACATTCAGTGTTTTCTTATTTGAGGTTCAATTTAGGAGGACAGTGAGATTCATCATTATAAGAGCATAGCTGTGAAAAATTGTGCTGGGCTTTTGTGTTAGGACTTTTCACAAGAACATATTTAAGAAAATTCTTAGGAAGATATTGGTGAATTGACCACTGTGACAAGGGCTGCATGGTATTGGGAAAAACTGATTACAATACGTAGTTGTTCTGTGATATGTATTGTGATTTTAAAAAATACAGTCATTTTTCCAGAGGTTTCACCCTCTCTGTATACAGTATTGGAATAAAGTAAATGATACTGGGCATGGGATAATCTGCCTCTGGTCTACATATTATGGAAATTAGATCGGTCAATTTTCCTTTTATATCAAGCAGCAATAGTTTTATTTAACCTTGCACATGACATTGCATGTCCTACGATGTGAGCATTTCAGATGTCCACATTAACAATGCTGAAACAATATATATTGTGCAGCCCTAACTGTGACTGAGTTGGAGAATAGCACTGTTTGCTGCAGAACCGTTATTTAACATGCAATTGATGTCCAGAGTGTTTCTGGATAAACTTTGGCCCGATTCTATAAAACAACAGTGTGACTTTACTTTACTTTACTTTCCTGCATAAGAAGCAGATAAACAAGCATGCTATTTTCCTTCCAGTACTTCCAGTAACCATAAACATGATTTCTCACCTGTAACTGCCAGCATATGACACACTTTCAAATACTGAAATAAATGCTTAAAACAGGCCGTTTGTATTGGCAGAGGAAAATATTGAGTTGCAGTTGCTGCGTTTCTGCTGCACCTCTACTAACCAGAGCACACTTTGGACATGAGCGAGTAGTGCAGATTTGTGGTGAAATCTGGCTGGTTTTACTTTAACATACATCATTCTGGCACACTTTTGCTTATGATGCCAGAGGTGCAGCTTAATTAACTAGTGGCAGCCCATACATATAACAGTATGCAGGTATAGGAAATCCATTCCATTATCCATTGAATGTGGTCAAGATCCGTCTCTGACCACTTCCAGGTGTGGTTTGAGTGATCCCATTGTAATTGATTTCTGAATGAGTTTTTAAAAAGGAACCAGTGGGCTCCAAAGGCAAATACATAGAGTGGCAGTTAGGAACACAGTTTGACTCAGACACTCAGGTGGCACACCATACCATGTGGAAGAATGGGGTTCAATTCCCGGTCTGGGTGACTATGCTGTGCTACACCAATAAGAGTCCTTGGCCAAGACTCTTACACTACATTAGCCCACCTCTGTAATATGAGTAACCTTGTAAGTCACTCAAACCTCAGCGTCAGCAAAATGCCATAAATGTAAATGTATATATAATGTAATGTCTGTATACCCTCTGGCTAGTTAGCCACTCTGGCTAGTTGACTACAATATCGTCAGACACAGAGGCCTCAGTGATACAGTGATCACTGCAGAGTTATGGCCAAACCTCATATAGCATTAGGCTCCCCACTGCAGCTGTAAAAGTCCAGCATGAAGCAGATGAACCACATTTATCTAAGAAAAGCTGAGCCAAGGAATGAGCTCTATCGCTCTCTGGCTGACAAGCTAAGGTAGATTGAACCTTCACTAAACTCAGAGGATACCATGGATCAGAAATGGGTTTCTGTCAGCTCTGCACTCTGTGAGGCAGCAGTGAAACCATTGTCTACACCCACACAAAACATCAAGACTGATTTAATTATACTTTAGACACCAACGACCTGCTAATCAACCCACACCAAGACCCAGAGATGGGATGTAATGGGGTCCAGGTTTTGGAAATACATATTCAGATTGCAGATTGAGGTATCTGTGTGCAGTTCGTGCAATATTTAGAATGCAGTTACTGATTCATTAGACAGGCTCTAAACAAGACAGCCCTGACCCTGTAATACTTTTTTTTACATAACTAAACAAAGTCTGTTTTAATGTGGTGAGTTAAAATGAAATATCACTGATCAACTTAACCACAACATTAAGTGGTTTCATTTATTCTTTTAGGTCAAAGAGCACAAAGAGGACAAATAGCACATACCCTCCATACTCATGCATATTCATACCCTTACCCATCCATACCAATATCCATCTGTATCCACACTTATTAATACCCATACCCAACCATATTTGTACCTATACATTCCCATACCCATCTATACCGATACCAGTCATACCCATACCCAACCATACCGACTCATGATGCCATACTATATATTTAATACCATGCTATACATTGTATTTTAAAACCCTCCTGTTGTATATTTTAAGGAAATATCATTTTCAAAACTGTGTGTGTTTGTGTGTGAACACCACAGTCAGGGTGAAAGGAGATTAATGATGCGTTTCAGTCCGGCAGTAGAGAGATGACCCAGGAGAAGGGCCACGGTGTGTTCCGTTTCAGCGGTTTCCCGGCTGTGCGAAAAGAACAGACACAGATGATCACGTTTGTGCTTTTAAATTTCCTCCAGGAGGAAAGTGCACTTGCTGCTCTCCCTTATCTCTGTAGGACCAGAGTGGATTCTCTTAAATATTCTATGAAACTTTGAGATTGTTGATTTTAAGAAGCTAAAAGTTCAAATAAGGAATAATATTACATTTATGGTATTTAGCAGACGCTCTTATCCAGAGCAACTTACAGGGTTACTCGTATTATAGAGGTGGGCCAATGTAGTGTTAGGAGTCTTGCCCAAGGACTCTTATTGGTGTAGTGCAGCATAGTCACCCAGACCGGGAATCGAACCACAGTCTCCAACACTGTGTGGTAGCTCAATGCCAGGTAGTGGTGTATATGGTGGTGTATATATATTAGTCACTCAATATCAATATATATATATATATATATATATATATATATATATATATATATATACTATTCACTCAATATCAATATTAGTGAATATACTTTTATTTACTCAAAATTGAACTTCAGTATGTTTTTTTAAACAGTGGTTTTCTGGCTGATTTGACCAGTTGTTAGTTGTGTAATTTCTTAACATCGAACAGCACAAACTATAAACTATAAAAATGATATAAATGTATACATGATTGTATACAATGTATACAATCATTTCTAAATTGTGTTGGGGGAACGTAGTATAAAGCTAAACATGACACTGTAAAAGAGACCTGCTGCTGTTAATGTAACTACAAATAAAACAATGTAGGGATTGTCTGTTGAACATATATATGTTATATATCTTGTTATATATATTGAACAGAAAAATAAGTAATCTGCTAGCATAAAATATGTTGTGTCACTAAAGATCAAGGTGGGATAAAGGTAATTTATAACATGGATCATATTGGCATATTTCATTAACATGAATTGTTTTTTAAATATAGTTTGTCTTGATTGGAATGATGATTGGAATAGAGAGTTGACTACAGTCTGGAACTCTCAGTCTCTCATTAGGGTTGAACGTTATTAACACTCTAAATGAAGGTATTGTGATATAAACTGAGGTGTGAGTTACAGTCTCTCATTAGGGTTAATATTAATAACACTCTAAATGTAGGTATTGTGATATAAACTGAGGTGTGAGTTACAGTCTCTCATTAGGGTTAATATTAATAATACTCTAAATGTAGGTATTGTGATATAAACTGAGGTGTGAGTTACAGTCTCTCATTAGGGTTAATATTAATAACACTCTAAATGTATGTATTGTGATATAAACTGAGGTGTGAGTTACAGTCTCTCATTAGGGTTAATATTAATAACACTCTAAATGTAGGTATTGTGATATAAACTGAGGTGTGAGTTACAGTCTCTCATTAGGGTTAATATTAATAATACTCTAAATGTAGGTATTGTGATATAAACTGAGGTGTGAGTTACAGTCTCTCATTAGGGTTAATATTAATAACACTCTAAATGTAGGTATTGTGATATAAACTGAGGTGTGTGTTACAGTCTCTCATTAGGGTTGAATATTAATAAGACTCTAAATGTAGGTATTGTGATATAAACTGAGGTGTGAGTTACAGTCTCTCATTAGGATTGAATATTAATAACACTCTAAATGTAGGTATTGTGATATAAACTGAGGTGTGTTACAGTCTCTCATTAGGGTTGAATATTAATAACACTCTAAATGTAGGTATTGTGATATAAACTGAGGTGTGTGTTACAGTCTCTCATTAGGGTTGAATATTAATAACACTCTAAATGTAGGTATTGTGATATAAACTGAGGTGTGAGTTACAGTCTCTCATTAGGGTTTAATATTAATAACACTCTAAATGTAGGTATTGTGATATAAACTGAGGTGTGTAGCCGGGGTAGAACAGTTCTACCATTGACATCTGGAACATGATGTATGATTCAATGATATTTCAGAGGTATTAAATATTTCTATTGTGTTTCTAAACGAAAAAGAAATACAGACGTGTATATGACATATCACATGCCTACTGCGACCTGCCTTGTTGTAGTTCACATAATTTGCATGCTATTCCTTGTAGTTTTCACACACACACACACACATACAGTAACGTACATACAAAAGATCAAACATCAACACAATCCTCATAGGACTGGTCACAGGTTGTTAAGCTGAATCAATCCACTGAAACTGGATCATTGGCTATCAGAAAGAGCCAGAGGGAGAGTGAGAGACACACACACACTTGCGAAAGCAAATTTATGCCAAAATGTGTAAACGAACATCTGTCATAGAAACGAGCTCCAAAAACAACAGTGTTTTTTCTTCCTTATTATTGGTTTATATTGGAAATAAGCAGGAGTAGCAGCTGTAGCTTCATTAATTTCTCTTTCTCTCGCTCTCTCTCTAATCCACACCCCACACACCATTGCCTCACGGAATGGGAATCTTTCAGGTTGATGTTTTTTAGCACTTTGTCATGTCTCTGCATTGTGTTTATGTATAAATATGTGGGTTTCTCTTTTGTACACTCGACACTGTCGAGCCTTTAATGGAGCAACCAATTTCATCTCAAGGATCAATAATATATGCCTGTGTGTTAGGAGTGGGTGATATGAGATATGATGATAGAATATTATTATTGAAAGAAATAGTCACAGTACACTCGTCTCAGTCTATCATGGATATCATTAGTGCTTACAGAAAACTGAACAACCACAATATTCATTGTGTTTAGAAGAGTCTCTCCAGCAGCTGTCTAAGGTTTTTTCCCCTGTTGAGAAAAAAGCTAGCAGTTCAATGCTCTATTTACACCTTAAATGGGACACTACTGCTGCACTGCTGGTGCAACTTATCACACCCCAGATAAATAAAAAATATCATCAAGGAAACTGTCTTTTTTTTATTTTAAAATAACTAATTTTTTTTACCAATATCAGCATGGTTAAACTGTGACTTTAACATGCAGGAGAAACTAGAGGAGTAAAGCTCCAGCAACAACACTGCTAATGTTTACAGGTCCCTCCTGCATCTAAAACAGCATTATGTGAGAATTGGAATTTTTTTAATCCATGGCCTTACCTACAGTTGGGAAATGTAATTTACTTTTACTCTAAGTAAATACAAATTTTGCTTTCAGCACCCTCTTCTGGACAGATACAAATCATCATCTCCATTTTCCAAAACGGTTTGTAACAAAACCTTGACTTCCATTGGAAAATTAAGACATTTTGGAGATACTAGGTTGTTGCAGGACAGCGTTACGTACACGCTTAGCTAAAGTTACATAGTGCAGTAGCCCAGAGTGGCAATGATAGAGATGCTGTTCTCCCTACTACAAGTCAGTGTAGCAACAACATGATTTTTAAGCTGTTATTTTAGGGTGAAAATGCTACACATGCTGCTTTAAACCAATGCATTTTCAAATGTTAATTCATAAATGCCCGTATCTGCATTTAGTGCATATTTAAGTAGGTGAATTCACTAATTATAAAGGAGGTCATTGTGTTTGAGTTATTGCTATATTGCACAGCCCTTACTATATACCTCTCTGTCTCCCTTAGGTCCCTTTGTGTGAATCTACCATGGACCGTGTGCTCTGTGGGCTGCTGGTCCTGGGTATGGCTGTGACGGTGGCTCACACATGCCCCAAATACTGTATGTGCCAGAACCTGTCTGAGTCACTGGGCACGCTGTGTCCAGCTAAAGGCCTTCTATTTGTTCCCCCCGACATCGACCGCCGCACCGTGGAGCTGCGGCTGGGTGGGAACTTCATCCTCCGCATCACGCAGCAGGACTTTGCCAACATGACCGATCTGGTGGACCTGACACTGTCGCGAAACACCATCAGCTACATCCAGCCTTTTTCATTCGGGGACCTGGAGACCCTTCGGTCACTTCATATGGACAACAACCGGCTAGTAGAGCTGGGTGCAGATGACTTGCGCGGGTTGGTGAACTTGCAGCACCTCATTTTGAACAATAACCAGCTTGGCCGAATCTCTGAGCGGGCCTTTGAGGACCTGGTCGCATCGCTAGAGGACCTGGATTTGTCTTACAACAACCTGCAGGCTTTACCCTGGGACTCGGTCCGGCAGATGGTCAACCTGCACCAGCTGAGTCTTGATCACAACTTGCTGGATTACATCCCAGAAGGTACCTTTGTAGACTTGGAAAGGCTGGCCCGTCTGGACCTGACCTCGAACCGCCTCCAGAAGCTTCCTCCTGACCCCATCTTTGCTCGGGCACAGGATTCAGCCCTGATGACCACGCCTTTCGCCCCGCAGCTTTCGCTCAGTGTGGGTGGAAACCCACTGCACTGCAACTGCGAGCTGCTCTGGTTTCGCCGGCTTGAGCGCGATGATGATCTGGAAACTTGCGCGTCCCCGCCTGGCCTGAAGGGCCGCTATTTCTGGAATGTTAGGGAGGATGAATTTGTGTGTGAGCAACCGCTCATTACACAACACACACACAGGTAGGGCTGAGAATTTTTACCTTTTAAATGATTGATAATCTTGTTATTTGCATGTTTTGTGTTTGTTTAAAATGAGAAGCATTAGAGCACTTCTGATGGCTCTTCCCATTATCTTATATCTGATAACAATACTTATTTTCTCCACAATATTTGTGCTACTTTAAGCTCCTGAAACTACTTTTTAAGGGGGTGTAAAGGGGTTCTATTACAGTGTATTTGTAACAGCGTTTACACACCGTTTTTCTATTTTGGTTTAAAATTGTTTAAAAGCAATAGGATTCAACAGAGAATCATATTTTTCTTATACAGTAAATGATTGATGCTTTGATTTGGACTGATATTGATAAAACTGAGTGTTAAAAAAAAAGTGAAAAAAATGTGTTTATTGAACTGCAGAAAAGAAGAATGTCCAGGTGTTGCTGAACTTAGTTAGTAAATTATCTGGATTTTATTTATTTTACTGCATAATGTCACTGTCACAAAAAAACTTGTATCTCCATTTTTCACTTTTGATATGAATATAAATCTGGCCACTGTCAAAAAGTAATGATGATTAGACATGCTCCAAAATGAGATGGAATACATTATTTTTACATTGACTTCCATTATAATTAAGTTTTTTCCCTTCATCTGTAAACTTGCTGTTTTGGAGGAACAAGGTTTTTGCATAGCAGCGATAATTTGTAACATTCCAAAAATAAAAGAAATATATTTTGGCAGAATTATTCCCAATTTGTTACATTTATAATAAACAATATTCATGCATCGCCATATGAGGAATATTGAATATTGGCATCAACCTATATCACCCCTGAATCCCTAGGCAATAACATCCGGCTGTGATGATCTACTACAAACAAATCACAGCCATAATATTATTTAGTCTCAAATGTTGCTTATGCAAAAATAATTACATTTTGGTCATTTGATCATTTTAATTTTGTTACAAAGTTACAAACTTGTGGATTGAGTTTAGTCAGCAAAAACAAACACTGTTATAGTCAGTGGATCTTTTTTCCAAAAATTTCATTTTTCTAACTTTTGCCAGCAACCACAGTGGTGGAGTAAACCGACTATTTATAAAGATGGGTACTGAACGCTGATAGGCCAGAAATTAGCAACCACTTTCAGCATGAAGAAGTGGCACATGTAATCCAGTAATGCCTTGTTGTCCTTAGTCGCCTACCACTATGACTCACAGAGCATCCAAGTATTCAGTGAAGTGTCCATTTGGCTTATGGTGAAGTGCAATATCAGCTGTGTGTGTTGGCACATTCACTGAAGTTGTACACGTTCGCGCAGTCAAATGCTTATATTAAAAAATAATTACATAAACCATTACATATTTAATATTCCTTATTAAATACCTTACTTGAATACCTGATTAAGTACATACACTGTATGGACAAAAGTATTCGGACACTCTTTATTCTGAAATCAAGGGCATTAAAAAAAGAGCTTATCCTAGTGCTGTTGGAGTAAATGTCTCTACTGTCTAGTGACGCCTTTCTGTTAGATACTGCTGTGAGCATGTCAGGATGTTGGATAATCACCACTGCACTGTCATTACACTGTTCCACTGCTCCACAGCTCAATGCTAGGGGTCTTTATACCCCTCCTGCCAACGCTTGACATTAGGCATGGTACCAATAGTTCATGTTTATCTTCTTCAGGGAGTCCTATTCTATTGACAATTCTCTTAACGGATGAGACAAGCTGTCAGTAATTTTCAACTTGGGTGGGCAGTGGTGGCTCAGTGGTTAGAACACCGGGTTATTGATGACTTGGTTGTGGGTTCAATATGCGGGTTCACCAAGCTGCCACTGTTGGGGCCTTGGGTTCAGTAGTGTGTTTGTGTGTGTCTACATGGATTGATTAATGGTGGAAATCAAATGGTGTTAAACACAAATGTTAAACACAAATGGTGATTGTGGTTGTCTTGCCTGTCTTAAAGTAGCTAAATACTTTAATTAGAAGGAGAGTTCATTAACATTTGGACATATAGTGTAATTGTTTATATTATATAAGCAAATAACCACAACCATCTCTGCAGGTTGCTGGTGCTGGAGGGTCAGACAGCCAGTCTGAGGTGCGAAGCCATCGGGGACCCAGCTCCCACCATCCACTGGGTTGCCCCTGATGACAGGTTGCTCGGTAACTCCTCCCGGACAGTTGTGTACCGAAATGGCACACTGGAGATTACCATCACCACCTCGAAAGACTATGGCATCTTCACCTGCATCGCAGCCAATGTGGCTGGAGAATCCACGGCTTCGGTAGAGCTGTCAATCATCCAGCTGCCCCACATCAACAACAGCACAGGACAGGCCTCTCAGCCTAAGTCCCGCCTTTCTGACATCACAGGTCTGTTTTTGTTTTTGTAACCCCTGATCTAAAGCATCCATGGCTATGTGAAGGCATCTTTCTCATCTCTAACTACTTATAGATACAGTAAATATCACTCACTGAACACTTTATTAGGAAGACCTGAACATCTACTTGTTCACCCACTTGTTCATGCACCGCATAACATCATGCAGATACGAGCCAGGTAATGTTCATATCCATCAAAATGAGGAAGAAATGTGATCTCAGTAATCGTGGCGTTATTGTTGGTATCTGAAGGGCTGAAGGGTTTGAGATGGAAACACCTTATTGATGAGAGAGGTCAACAAAGAATAGCCAGACTCTTGAGCTCACAGAAAGGCCTACAGTAACGTCTGCTGAGCAGAAAAGTATCCCAGAATACACAACACATCCAACTTTGAGGCAGATGGGCTGCAACAGCAGAAGACTATGTTGGGTTCCACTTCTGTTAGCCAAAAACAGAAAGCTGAGGCTGCAGTAGGCACAGGCTTAGCACAGTTGAAGACTGGAACAATGTGGCCTGGTCTGATGAATCTGGATTTCTCCTGAGACACACAGGTGGTACGATCTGAATTTGGTGCCAACAGCATGAATCCAAAAATCCAACCTGCCTGGTGTAACGTTGTAGAGAATGTTTTGTTGGGACACTTTGGGATCAGATTCAGAAATGAGAACAAAGGAAGGTCCCACCCAGTTTTTGTAAAGTGTTCCTAATAAAGTGTGCATATATATGTACAGGGTAGTCAAATCATTGCCTTATGAGACATGCATCTCTTATATCTCTCATGCTTCTATGCTTCTTTTACACCCGTATTATTGCTTATTATTCTTAATATTAATATTATTATTGTTATTATCACAGGTACTTCAAAGACTGGCAAAGCCGCACCCAAGAACCAGCCAGATAAGGCAGTGTCTGTTTCTGACGTAACTGCAGTGTCCGCCCTCGTCCGATGGTCTGTCAGCAAATCAGCTCCCAAAGTCAAGATGTTCCAGCTCCAGTACAACTGCTCTGATGATGAAGTGCTGATCTACAGGTACAGAGCCCAATTCAATTCAATTCTGCAGTTTCAGATTCAGTTTATCTGTTCTTTAAACTTTTTACAGTAGACGTTTACACAGCAAATTCACAGAAATCATGTGTAGTAAACTTTACATGCAACAAAAAAACACTGTAGAAAACCAAGACTCAGACTCTGCAAAACATCTTTAATGTAGTTGAGAAATTCATATTTCTCATTATGAGATCATTTTAAGAATATTATAGGATCATGCAATTTATGTGTGGATAGTTTCACTTGTTTCGAAGTAATGTGAAAAACTGATTTACTGTTGTTTTATACAATACTTTTTTTTAAACAAGTAAAACTTTGCCAACAGGCCAGGACAAATTCTCTACATAAAATGGCTTGTAAGATTTATAATGTATGAATACGACATGTATGATATGTAGATCATCTTAATGCTAGATTAAGATCTTTTTTCTCTTGCCTTGGTATCTTTTGCAGTTCCTCCTCTGGCTAATGAAAAACAGTGAAAAACGTTAAAATTAGCAAGTACTATATTGACACTTTGCAATGTGTGCATACTTTAGAGTGTGAAAACACACCTGCTTTTCTTTCACGGCTGTGAGACCCAAGTAAAGGGAGAAATGTGGTGCTCACGGGTAAACAGTGAGATTTGGCAGCTAGGCTAGGCCTGCAGCTACAGCCTGAGGGCATTTTATCTTTAAAAAAAAAGGTGTTAACAAAAGAAAAATCAATAAACCCTTTTCTAATGGTTTAAAAACTTTGCTGCGTTTTCATTTAATACAGTTTGGAAATCCGGGGTGCGGTAAAAGCCACGTCACACTCTTTAACAAACCAGCTTGTGACTGGTCTCATTTTCAGACACTTCGGTGTATTACATACATGCAAAAATTTGAGGCCCTGTTTTTCATTCTGAATAATCACATGTATCCCCACAACGCTCCACGTGTATATTCTAAAATCTATGCTCGTCACTGATGAATATGTCATTTTTGTATTACACCTCGCTTCTCTGATTGCTTTAAGATCAGGCGTGAACTTGGTGCAGTTAAGTGGGAGTTTGCGCTCACATAAAAGCTGCCTGACACTGAGTCGTACGTTTCCAGCGTGCGTCCCTTAAACAGGGTTGAAGTGTGTGAGAAATGCTGTTGGTTTTGATAAGCGCAGATGATTTGATTTGTTTAGAGGGAGGCATTTTTCCTCCCAGCAGAAGCTGCCAGTCACAGCCAGCTCGAAGTGAATGAATTTGCCCTCCGCTCCTCGTCCCGCCGTCAATAGCAAGGGAAGATGATGTCGAATTTGTCCAAAACTTATAGGCTGTTTTCTTTGAGAGTGTAGACTAGTCGAAGACTTCTGGGATCCATCCATCATCCCTCGCTGTGTCCTCTGAATAGATAAGCGGCCAAAAAAGACGTTCCCCTCCACAGATTCGCTTCTTCGTCTGACGTCTTCACTTGTGCCGAGGCACTGAGCTGCCTGTGTCTCTATTCCTGCATTCCTCTGTCTAATTCCCTTTCTATCTCTCTTTCATTCTGTCACTCCTAGTCTTACAGTCCTCCTTTTGCACAGCTGGTATTAAAATGTGAACTGCTGGGTCCTAATGGGTCCTGCTTCTTTAGTTCAACTTTAAATGGTGGGTAGACACCAGAATATTCATTATTTGCACTATATTTTATAGTAAGACATGGCATAGTAATGCTAAGTTTGGTCATTTCATCAGTCATTTCTCAGATTTTGGGATAAATTCAATATGTAACAACTTCAGTCTTATTTTCTCTCTGATCTGATCTTCCAAATATTTCAGCTGTATGATTTAAGGTGGAATAGTGCATTTGAATTAGAGGCTAACACACAGCTTGCCTAGTCCCTGTAGAGAAGTTCTGATGTCTGTGGAGCACTGGAACTGTGTTCTCTGCAGTGATGGTGCTCCATCCAGTATGTTTGGGATGCGATGGGGGGTTGGAGATAAGATGGAGTGATGATCATCCAATATCCTGACCTCCAAAATCTCCAAAATCTAAAAAGCCTTCCATGGACAGTAGAGACAGTTACTCCACTGAAAGCAGGATAGACTCTTTTTTATTCTTGATTTCAAAAGAAAGGAAAAGGATGGGACCAAGACTCTGAATGGGAAACCATCCTACTCTGGTGGACAGGAGGGCTGTCTTGATTAAAATGAAGTGAAGGACAATGAGTGGCTGAAGCTGAGAATCTGATTCAGCTCTAGAAAATCTGGAGTCGCCAGTGGTTAAAGTCTTTCCATCACCTGCCCTTAAATACGCGCCCTGTATTATGAAGTCCCACCCACAGTTTTTGATTAGCAGATTAGCCTGGTTGACTGAGGCACTGCATTAGCAAACATGGCTTTTTTATTGTGGCTGGAGCATTACAGTAAAGAAATGCAGCTGTAAATGCACCATTCAATTAGCCTTTAGTGTTGCACTACATGTTTGCACTTGACTCTGAGGATGCTGCCATAGTACGACACTACAAGCAGGAATGAGCATTTTGGTCCTGTCAATCTCAGGTTTTGGAATAAATTCATAGAAAGTTTAATGTTTATGCTGATGTATCATATCATCCTGCTTCAGAGACATAAACCCAGCCTTGCTGCACTGCTTGCCAGAGATCCTGCCATCAGCAGTGTCAGGCCGTTCTAACATGGAGGACTGACAGCATCACATATAAATACTCTGAATAGATCACATTTACACCTACCTGAACATCCCAGCACAATGTGAACACTCCGCCCCCTCACTCTCTCTCACTCTCTCTCTTTCTCTCTGTTCTCTCACCATTTCCATGTTCTCTCTCACTTTCTCTGTTTATTCACTTTTCTCTCCCTCTTTTCTCTCACTTCAGTGTCTCTCTGCTCTCTCCTTGTCTTTGTTCTCTTTCTCTTTCTCTCTTTCTGTTTACTCTCTCTGTAGTCTTTCTGTCTCTCTCGCTTTCTGTTCTCTCTCAGTGCCCTCTGTCTCTGTTCTCTCTCCTCTGTCTTCTCTGGTCTGGTCTTCAGACTCTCTCTCTGTTCTCCCTTTTGCACTCTCTTTTGCTCTCTCTCAGGCTCTCTCTCACTCACTCACTCACTTTCTCACATCTGGTTTTGATGAGGTATAGAGTGTTTTACAGGGAGCTGGTGTCGAGTTGTAAATCTGCGGATTAGGAGAGAGAGCAGAGTGAAAATCCAATTACTTAATGTCATTTAAATCATTTATCCATTAATATCTGGGGGGAACATGTGATCACTGCACTCTTCTGCTCAGTCTGAGTCGGTGCTCACTGTGTCCTCCGTGCTTCTGTTTGTGTGTTTCTTATATATGTGAGAATACCCAATTTTAGATAGCCAATTACCCAATCCACTCATTAGTACTCCCCATTAATAGTAATGCTCCCAACACTGGGACGGGGGACTGACACATGCCTCCTCAGACACAAGCACAACCAGCTAGCAGACGCCTTAGCTAATCAGCATTACACTGAATTGATGTGGGACGATAACCAGTGATCCTTGGGTCAAACCTTTTATAGCATTTTTGATATTATAGTGCTTTATTTACTCCAAATAACTTCAGCATGAATAGGGGGGGCTAAACAGCTGCAAGGTAGGGATGCACCTATCCATCTTTTTTTGTTCTGATACCGATACATGCACTTTGCATATCGGCCTTTACTCAGTACCGATCCGATATCATTGTTGAATTAATAAACCATATACCTGAGCATCTGGGAGAGACTTAAAGCATCAGGATTGATGTAATCATTACTTTGCTAACTTTGTAAAACAAACTATAACAAATGAACACAGATATAAATAAACCCAGTTATTCATTTGTCACTAAATTAAATAACTAAGCTGGACCTTGGCACAGTGTTGTCTGGGCTTAGGTTCTCCTTAAATGGAAGACAAGCTGGTTTACTTGCTGATGGTTGATGACAGGTCGAGGACATCCTGGTTAGATAGTATGATATGTGTATGGTTATGAAGCCTAGAATACCGGCGGTGCGAGAATCAGATTCCTTGAATGGATCGGTCCTTTGGATCAGACTAATTATTATTAATTTTGTTAGTATCGGGACCGACCGGTGCATCCCTACTGCTAGCTGTTTTTTCTGACATCATTTTACTTTTATTTAAAATATTTTTACTTGAATAAAAAACATGGAAAGTGAAGTTTTCCATGATATGGGCACTTTAACTGATTAAAGGAACAGCCTGATTGAAACATGCTGTGGTTTTGGAGCCATGTTTACATGTAGTATAGAGTAACAGCGCACAGGAAGAGTTGGTTCATTCTCTTTATTAAAGCCTATTTCTTCTTATCTGCAGCAGTAATACTGTGATATATTTGCATAAAATTCAGATATTGAACTACGTTCTCCCAGCCAGAGAGAAAGCGGGACATAATTGAGTGCCATCCTGATGGCAGCTCAGCAAGACACAGACTGGGGAGAGATTGGCGTGTGTGTTCCAAACACGGCCGTCGTACCAAACGCTGCAGCTGAGGGAGGACCAGAAGCTTGTTATCTTTCATCATGGATTCCCATCAGCAAACTGCAGCTGCTCTGCTCCCCCAGCTCATATCAGTCCCGGGCCCGCGGCTAAGTTGGCACCACTTTCCCCGCTGCGCACTGATTTCATCCACAATCAGCACCAGTATGCAGGCCCAGCAGATCCATCCTGAGAGATAGAGCCCACTCCTCAGCTAAAACTGATTTTGAAGTGCAGAATCCTCATGGAGAATGCCCAGATTCAGCCCCGATCAGTTTCCCCTCTTTGCAAACACTGTTGAGTGAGAGGGAAATTCTCACTTCACTTACTGCATGTCTTAATCCAAGAAATAATAAAAAATGGTAAGCACTTGAAAACTGTCCTGATCCTCACCCTGCAAATTTTAAGTCCGCTTGCTTTGTGTCTTTATGCTGATGACAGTGCGCTGTAGAGGGTACAGGAATGCAGGCATTTCAGTGTGACGTACCCCAGTGAGCCAAAACATTATGACCACTCTCAGATAAAGTAAATAGTGTTGCTTACTATTTGTAGCTCCTGTGCGCCCCCTACAGTTGGGGAGTGTTACTTAGTTCTACTGCAGAGTCATAATGACAAGTGGACGTTAACAAAGTACACTATATGTCCAAATGTTTGTGGACAAGTTGCACCGGTTGCTAACAAAAGTGTACAAATGCACACACACAGCTTGTAGAATGAAAGTCTCTGGAGAAGATAAACAGGAACCTATTGGCACCATGACAAATGCCAGTTTTTGGAACACTTTCAGTTGTTGGTTAAGCCTACTATAGCTTACCAGGCTTAATTTAGTGACTGTTTTCTGGTTAACAGACACCCTATGCAAATGGGTATTTTACCTTTTAAAGCTCCACAGCCTTATGCACGAGGGGGGGGGGAGCTTTATGCCACCCTGTTGCCCACACTTGGCACTGGTTATGTGAAAATGCTCCAGAATGTCCCATTCTATTAGTTAGTGCCTTTCAATGGAAGCTATGTGAGCACAATTAAAAGCCTAGGTCAGTCAGGAGTGCACTTTACAGTGGCCAGACTGTCTAGATACTTTTGGAAAACAGTGCATGGTCAAGAAGAAGTAAATGTACTTGTTATTCTATCTTATTCTCTGTCTCTCGCTCTCTCTCACTTTCTGAACGCTGTGTGGTCAGGAGCAGGTTAAAGGCATTATCCTCATCCATCACAGTGACACAGGGGGCATCAGAGCCATGTGTCACCGATGTCGGACAGGAAGTCACATGTCAGATGGAAAGCCTCGCTAATGCTTCAGCCTGGATTGCCACGAGGCATCTGTGTCGTGCTTTGTTCCATAATGTGCAGAGCGATGCCCGCTGAGTGATTTAGTGTGTCTGTCTGTCCCCGGATGTGATGCATAACCAGACTGATGCTGCTCTCTCCGGTGAAGCGCGCTCATTGGCTGTTTGTTCATCATAAACACTCCGAACTCAGCGTTCTTTTCTAAACAACACAGACAGGGGGGGTTTGACTGACGGCACACAGTGACTATTTGTCATGTTTTATTGAACAGTGTCATGCCGTGTTACAGCATGACTGATGAACACTGTGGACAGTGAGTGACGGCCTTTCGTGCTACGATATGAAAACACTATTAGTGGCTTCTTATCTCGGTAGCTTCTGCCGGGGGCCGCATAATTTAGCAATCCAGTGGGTCCGTACCTGACCTTACATGCCCTTGTCTGCCAACAAGGTGCCGGTCTTTAATCTATTAACCATTTCTACATCTGTCTACTGCAGAAAAAATGTTGGGGTTTTTTTTGGTCAGTAAAAGCAATTCTATTCTGGTGTCATAATCCTGCTAGTCTGGAACCAAGAACACATGGGGTCAAGGGCAGGGTAATGTCATCTAGAGGTAAAGTTGATTACAGGACTTGATCTATAATTCCCTAATGAAGAAGACAAAAATGTGAACTGCATTTGGAAGTTAGATCTGCATCAAACAAGCAGTCAGTCTGTGTCCAGTTTATTGTTTTGATTTTGCCGGGTCTGTGGGTTATTTATCTCCTACTTTTCATGCATCTTTTGGTTTGATTTCGTGTTCAAAAAATATACAAAACATATTTATTTGGTTAATAATGTTACGAATTGCCAGGTTAGTCCATTAGAAGGCAAATACTATTCATTTACTGTAACCTCTGGCTAATAGAACTGGAAATGTGAGTGTATCTCATGTATTTCATATTTTACTGTGTGAGCTTTAGTTTGAGCTTTAGTAAAACTGACAACTTAGACCTGATCTATTCAGACCTAAAATAGACCTGAAATTGTGCCATTGAATGGGGTATCAAAATTGGCTTCATCTCACTCTGTGGGAAATACACACATAGCAAACCCTTATATCATTGCTGTCACACAAAACCCTCATATCTCCATTTTTGTTGCTTTACTCCTTTTGACATAATCTGAAAATGGCAGCTCTTTACATTGTTAAGAAATCTAACGATGAGTGGACCAATGGAAATGCTCCAAAATGACTTACTTATATTGACTCCCATTGGAGTCTTTAAAATTGCCATTTTAGATATACAAGGTTTTTGCCTGACAAGAATGTTTTGTCCGCAGCAGATTTCCCTTTTATGACAATATACTTTAACACTATTATATAACAACACCAGCTTCTCAGACGGTACTCTACTACTGCCAAATACACTAAACCTACCAACTGGACAAGCTTACTGGACAAGCTTACTGGACAGGCTTACTGGACAAGCTTACAGGTTAGGGGTATTTTAGTGAAGTCAATCTTATGATGTCAGTTCAGTGTTCAGCAGTGTTAGCTGAATGAGAGAGCAGAGATTTTCTCTTGTACAGAGTGAAATTCACAGCGTAAGGCCCAGTTCTCCTAATATGGGCATGGCCAGTAGTGTATGTACGTAGGCATTGGTGACATGGACAGCAAAGGCCCACACAAAAAAAGAATTAATGGTATTAGTATATTGCACCAGTGACATCATCTTGTCACCATGCCGGTCAGTCATCACTTTATATGGCCAAAGGTTTGTGGACATCTGCTCATGCAGCATTTCTTCCAGAACATTGCACTAGCAGTAACTGCCTCTACTCGTTGGGTAAGGCTTTCCACTACATGTTAGAACATTGCTTTGATTTAATTGCATTCAGCCATGAAAGCATCAGTGAGGTCAGGTACTAATGTTGCATGATTAGTTCTGCACTCTAACTCATCTCAGAGATATTGGACGGAGCTCCATCACTCTGGAGAACGCAGTTCCAATGCCAGGGGCCTGTATACCCCTCTAGCTGTGCCTCTCAGCTTTGGGCAAGGTGACTTAAGGATCATGTGCTCACAGCTGCTCCAGAGCGTCCTGCTCTAGTTGTCAGTGCTTTTCTATGAAGATTATATGAGCTGTGTATGAGCTCATGTGTCAGCAATGGGTGCACCTTAATGCAGCTGAATTCTATTATAAAATGGGCTGTCCACAAACTTTTGTACATATGTCAGTTCACTGTGTAGCACTGTTGTTGTGTTTTTTTTGTGTTTGTTTGCTCATAAAAAAACATCCTCTAGCTTGTAGCCAGAGCTAATCGTCAGCAAGAAAGCTGCTGTAAAAAGAAATAACAGATGAATAAATGATGTCTGTGTTAGTCTGTAAGAGTAAATTTAGTTATGCTCACGCATTAAAATAAACACAGCGTAGCACAACAACACATAAACACACACCCACAGAGAGCCTGGAGTCGCCCCCTCGCCTCTCCCTGTTTCTCCACTGTGCCTTATTTCTTTTTAATGCGTCTATCCATTAGTGTTATTGTGTGGCAGTGTTTGTGCTGCATGAGGACCCACTGAAGGGGGCCCAGACACAGACAAACGTCAAAATCCATTCGTCTCTCTGAGCTCTGCATCTGCATCTGTACGCGCTCCTCAGCAGCCCGAGCAAATTAGCTGTTTTTTTTGCTTACATCAGCATAATCAAATCTCCCCGCCACACAGGCGCAATCAATGGAGCAGGAGGCCATTTGCGCGACCTTGTCGGCGTTTGTCCAGAAAGAGCAAGCTCGGGCCAATCGATGGCCAGAGTGAGTGATGTCTGAAATCACAGCCTACTGCAGGGGAGAGAGTGGAGAAAAAGATGAGCCATGAAATAGTGTGTTGATTACAGGACGAGAGAAGATGACGCGAAGGAGAAAGGGGAGGGAGGGAAGGAGGAAAGTAGAGTCGAACAGCGACCCAGAGGGGTTTGTTTATCCTTTCATTTAGGTGGTCAGATGAGGTCTTGCCTGCATCGGTTGTGTAAGCCTATGGAACCGTACGTCTTTGCTGGCATCGCATCCGGACACTTTTGGAGACAGTCCATTTAACTTAAGCGTGTCTATATTGCCCACAGTAGACTAGTTCAGTGTGTAGAAACACAGTTTTCTGTGTGCTGCTATATTTTTAGGCACTGTCTCAGGCTTTCTTTATTGTTGGATGCACTCTGGTAATTCTAAGGGTGTGTGTGAGCTCATCCAGAGTGCAGTTCTAGAGTAGTAATTTGACATATTGGGGGAAAAAGTTAATAATTAAGTGACGTACACAAACATTAAGGCATATTATATATGTTCAGAATGAGAAATACTTTATTGATCCGAGAAGGAAAAGTGCAGTTGTTACAGTTGCAACCATTAATTATAAAAACACTATAAAATAAAATGTAAAACAAAAAGAAAAACATTGACCACATTGAACAGGGGTGCCCAAACTTTTGCAAATGACTGTTTTTATATTATTTTGTTGGCTTGTTGTGACATAAAGAAGTGAAATACTACAGGAAAAAATGAAAATCCTGCACCTTATGATTGTGGTTACACATAGAGCCCAGCCCATTCTCTCCACCCCTGTTCTAATCACCCACTACATTACAGCCTCTTCACCGGGGTAATCAGCTAGGCACTTCCCTCGCTGGGTTAAGCATTTACATTACATTTACATTTAAGGCATTTAGCAGACGTTCTTCTCTAGAGCGACTTACAAAAGTGCTTTGCTATTTACCCAAGAAAAACCTCAGCTAGTTTGAATAGGCTAGAATTTAAAGATACCTCTAAGTTTAGACTCTAAACACAAGTCAATAAGGTGACCATAGTACTCTACTCTTCGCCCAAGTACTCTCAGAAGAGGTGGGTCTTCAGTCTGCGTTTGAAGACAGCGAGCGACTTTCTGTTCAGATACTTAGGGGAAGTTCCACCACTTTGGTGCCAGGACAGAAAAAAGCCTGGACACTTGTCATCCCTGGGTTTTGAGGGACGGCGGGTCGAGCCGAGCCATACCTGAAGCTTGAAGGGCTCTTGGTGCGGATCGGCTTTTGACCATTGCCACCTCAACCACCTCAATCACCAAATACTTTACACTTTAATGTTGCAGTGATCAGAACAGAGCAACTGCTAAAGTCTGATACTGGATTGATAGAGATCCAGAAGCACAAAATAATTATGGTGGGAAAATTGCACAGTTAGAGCACACAAGAAATAGACACACAGAGTAACAAAGCAATGATGACCTGTGTTTTTCTGTTAACTTCTGTTTTTATTATTTTGCACTACAAAAATGGCAGATTTACTCCAGATGTTAATTATGGCTTTTATAAGCCTTAATATACTGCTTATCTACAAAAATACACTTAAATTAAGCATGTAAGACATTTCTGTATCACATAAATATACCGTACTGTACAAAAGGCACCTGAGACAATAGGAATAAATAACAAACTGTTTATCTGGGCCATGATTTGTTTCTTTACTCAGATTATTTTTTACAGTTACGCATTAGTACAATTTTTTTTCACTCACTCTGTTGGTTTATCCATTACTATAGCTCTCCTGATTAGGCCAGTATTATCTGTAGTTATCACCCAACGCCTGCTTTAATCAGTACTACATGATGTTAAAGGCAGTGAACTGAGCAGACCTAAGTGTTGGCTGAAGACATCCAAGATAAACCTGGATCCAAACACTGGATCACAAGATCTCAAATAACTTTTTCAATACATTCTTACATGTTTTATGATACATGTTCATTTACGTGTCAAAATGACATATGTATGGCATATGGTTTCAACCAGCAAAAAATACATTTATTGCCAAAATAAACCATTTTAAATGATCCCAGTCTAAAATATTTGCAGTGATATGAACTGAAAGTCTCACACAATTTAAAAAATCCCATGATTGCAATATTGGGCCACACCACCCACTGCTAGATATAAGCTTCCATTACTTGTTAGCTGCATTAGCCTTGTAGCTACAGTGAGAACACTAAAGAAACAAACTTTAGACAACAAACAAGTCTTGGCTTGGCTAATTTGGTCTAAAATTTATTATTATGGGACTGGGTCCATTTTATTTTTTTGCTACACTTTTACTTCAGATATGGAAATGAATAGTTGGTGCTCTGGACAAAGCCCAAGGAGCTGTTGCTGCTGTTTCTCTGGCTTTGCCTGCTAATAGTTTGGGGATTTGCTCCCTGATTAATGTAACAGCCTCATGCGATCAGCAAGAGAGGTGAAGCACACCCTCCTCCAAAATTGCCTTCCAGTGCCTGAAGCCCTGCACAAACTTTCCCTTCCTTATACGATAAGCAACACCTGCCATTTTCCACAAAGTTCCCACTTTGTCTGAATTTTTGAATTAAGCTGAATTAACCGTTTAAGCTTTGGACGAAATCGATTGGAAACGTGCGTCTAAGAGGGCACAGAAAGGCTATCCGGCGACAGGTGAGAAATTGTGAGTAATAGATTCCATCGCCAGGAGCACTGAAAATTTCTAAATATTCTCACGTCCTAATAGATCTTTCCATGGCGTGGAAGCAGAGATGTGCTCGCTTAATCAGAGCCAGTGAAGAGAGAGAGAGAGAGTTGGTGTTAGTTATTTATCACGAGGGCTTGGCTGTACAGAGCTAGAGTGTCATCCAACACAGTCCAGTAATGGATCCCATCCCAGACTGTCTGATAAAAATGATTTCTGTGAAGTGGACTTCAGAGAAGGGAGCCATTACCCCGCCTGACAAGACCACCACATCTCTGAGGGGCTTCTGAAGGGACTCTGAGCGAAATGCCCACAAAGGCCCATTCATAAATGTTCCATAAGGCCAGCTGTCTCTCATCTGGAGAAACCATGACTGACAGGTCGATAACGTTAGCCAGCAAAAAGGTGCCCGGTCTTCCCCCTTTCTCTCGGTCTCACTCTATTACTCTCGGACTCCTTTCCAACTTTATTTATTTATTAACTCTTGGGACGGCTGCAATATCACACAGGCCGTCTGTTCGTTGTATCGGGACAGATGGCTTAAAAAGATAAAGCCAATTACTGTTGGCTGTCAATTAGAGTGTGGGCCAAAAAAGCAGCCTCGGATCCTGAGAAAAAATGGCAGATTTCATTCCGTGTTGACTGGGAACGATCACAAGCAACACTCACTTGAACACAAAAGCTCAGGCATGTCCCCAAGAAATGTGCTGGCACAAATAAAGCAGTGCAACTTAACTCACACTCGCATCCATTACAGCAGCGCTCTGCTATTGTATTTTCATTTGGCTGCCCATTCAAGTGTTAATGGAAGCAGTACAAAGAGCATTGAGTTAATGACCGCTAATGCTTATGACCATCACAACAGTGCTGTGTGTCTCAGCATGCTAATATGGCACTCGGTTTGAGACCAAGACTGTACACTGCCTGTCACATGTTTAAGAATAGCTTTCATCCTTTGGAAAATAGAATTTATTGCTGTGCTTCATGTGCTTCAAGTGTCTATCCTTTATATAAAGAGCAGGTTTTGCCTGAATAATGATTTGACAGTTTTTCTTTGACACACAAGACATATCAATGCATATCAGTGTTATAAGAACTTCATTCTGGATATTAATGTTATTAGAGCTTCATTCTGGATATTAATGTTATTAGAGCTTCATTCTGGATATTCATGCTATTAGAGCTTCATTCTGGATATGAATGTTATTAGAGCTTCATTCTAGATATTAATGTTATTAAAGCTTCATTCTGGATATTAATGATATTAGAGCTTCATTCTGGATATGAATGTTATTAGAGCTTCATTCTGGATATTAATGTTATTAGATTTCCATTCTGAATATTAATGATATTAGAGCTTCATTCTGGATATGAATGTTATTAGAGCTTCATTCTGGATATTAATGTTATTAGATTTCCATTCTGAATATTAATGATATTAGAGCTTTATTCTGGATATGAATGTTATTAGAGCTTCATTCTATATATTAATGATATTAGAGCTTCATTCTGGATATTGTTATTAGAACTTCATTCTGGATATTAATGTTATTAGAGCTTCATTCTGCATATTATAGACTATAACTACTTTATTATAGATGTTCTACAGATTTGTCAACCATATGAAATGTGTTTTCCTGTAAACATTGATTCCAGGTGATGTGTATTACAGAAATGAAATGAATCTCTAGTTTTTTGACAGTGATCAGTATGTTATATTATATTGTGTTGGATAATGTGTATAAAAATATGTTTCTCTGTTTGAATTCTAAGGATGATCCCTGCTTCCAGCAAGGCTTTCCTGGTCAACAATCTGGTGTCAGGGACCCGCTACGACCTGTGTGTGCTGGCTGCGTGGGAGGATTCGGCAACCACCTTGACAGCTACCAGCGTTGTAGGGTGTGTGGAGTTTTTCACACGGGACAACTACCCGCAGTGTCAGTCCATGCATGGGCAGCTGCTGGGTGGCACCATGATCCTGGTGGTTGGTGGCGTGATTGTGGCCACTTTGCTTGTCTTCATCGTCATCCTCATGGTGCGCTACAAGGCCGGAGAGGGTGGGGCTGTGGAGGGGCCGGAGCCTCCTGTTAGCAAGCTTAGTGACGTCAGCGATACGTACTCTCAGACCAACGGCGGGCGACTGGGACCAAATGGAGTTTTGCTTCCACCGCCAAAACCCAAGCCCAAGGTCACCATGCGGGATGAGATGGTGGAGTTCAAGTGCGGTTCCCTCCAAAGCAGCCTAAGCTCCGCCTCCTCTGCCTCTTCCTCCTCGTCTTCATCTGGATCTCTGGATGGTGCTGGTTCCTACAGCCCCAATAGCGCCTTGGCTAGCATCTGGAGGTCAGCAAATCCCAAACCGCGAGGCAATCTGGATCAGCTTTTGGGAGCCATTAGCTCTCTGGAGCTAAAAGGCCAGCCCAGGGAGGCAACGCCTCCATCTGGAAGCGCCACATCCGCCCCTACTGCAGCTGCTGCACTAGGAGCACCACCTGCACTGCCTCCTACTGACAAGGAGCCACTGCTGGGCCGGACGCTGGACTCACGGCTCAGTAAGCTGCTAATGCTGCCGCTGGACTCCAAGCCCAAGCGGAGCCACTCGTTTGACATGGGCGATTTTGCGGCATCCACTGGCGCCCAGCTGAGCAACTACCAGCGCAGGCTTAGCAACATCTGGACG
This sequence comes from Salminus brasiliensis, assembly GCF_030463535.1. Lineage (NCBI taxonomy): Eukaryota > Metazoa > Chordata > Actinopteri > Characiformes > Bryconidae > Salminus > Salminus brasiliensis. The sequence goes on from NC_132878.1 coordinate 68,426,963, forward strand.
AAACGCAGCCTCTCCATCAATGGCATGCTGCTCAAATGCGACGAGGAGGGCGAGACGGGCAGCAGTAAGGGCACTCTGGAAAGTTCAGAGTGGGTGATGGAGAGCACTGTATAGGGCAGGTGAACACAAACTGCCTTTAGGCCACTGGTTCCCAGCCTTAGTCCCAGAGTGCCTCGCCCTGCTCATTTTAGTGCTTTCCTGCACCAAACACCTTATTCAACTAATCAGCACCTAAACAATTTAAAGACTTGAAGATTGAAGGCTTATTATGCTTTGTTCAGACAGTCAGATCATCTTGTCTTAGCAGGGCAGGTCTTCTGTAGTTAGAAATCCACATAACGAGTGTTTCTAACCAGACACATTCACATGTGCTTTCTAGTTTGATTTAATCAAGTTGAATATCCGGACATGGGTTAGATTGTGTGGTGTGGAAGTTGATGCCGCTCATTTACATATTGCAACTTAAACACAGAAATTTGAAGCTTTGACACACGCAGATTGTTAATAGCAGATAATAATGTTTAGACTAAGTGATCACATTACAAGTTACAAATCAGATAGTAGTCCCATTTGCTTACATATACACATTGGCTGTGAAAGTAATTTCCTGTATACGCTTGAAAGTGGAACACAGACATAAAAACTTGACATGAAATTAAGATCGAATGTAAAAGTGCTTTCATTTTTTGTGGTTTATACTAAAAATCCGGCCCATATCACCTGGTCAAAAAGTCAAATTCGAGTTGACTGTCTGGACAGGGCCTTAAAGGTCAATGGCGAACAAAAGTGTGTATTAGAGCAGGAAAATGGTAAGATGTGCAGGGCAGCTGTACTCAAGGACCAGGATAATGAACCACTGCCTTTAGGGGGAGCCTGCTGCTCTGGTGCCAGAGACAAAAAAGGGAATAAACCCCCTGTTCCACCATGCATGGAATTATATATTGATTTTTGACATTCAAGTGTTGTTCAAGCATATATTCACTCTACGACTTGATGTGTTGGGGACAGGTCCCCGACCGGCAGTTATCAGCTATACGCTCTGTTGAATGAATGTGTGAGTGGGTGCGTGTTTGTCTGCAAAGTGTATGTGGTGAGTGACAAATCAGTTGTAATAAATGAGAACCATTCAGGCCATATACCTTTGGGACTCTACCATTGGTCAGGGTCCTCATGCTGGTTAAGGTGGACTGTTCACTGACTGTTAAACAGCTTCTGCTGAGGGAATTGTAACAGACCACTATGGCGACATTTTCTCCAGAAAACAGCACAGCAGACTGAGACTGTACAGCAATCTCTGGTACAACTACTGTTTATACATGTAATGAATTTAAAGTTTTATATTTTTTATCTTTGCCGGGCAAACACTCATAAATGTTCAGCCACTCTTTCTCGAGGGGAAGAGTAAAAACGTTCACAGAACTTTCATCCCACCTCCTCCCTCCTTTTCTCTTTTCTTCTATTCGCTCTCTCTTATGTCTCTCGAAGGAGTCATCTGCAGAAGCAACATTTTCAAAGAATCCACTGAGGTCCTTTTTTTTTCTTTTTTTTTTATCTTAATCCATGCAGAATTTTAAAAGTTGCAGGGGGCAACAAAACTTTGAAATTAAAGACACTGAAAAACCCATTGAAGTTCCTGTCACGTAAAGTTGCTTGAGATTGCAGTTGAAGCAGCCATGAAGCTCCTCTATCTGTCCATATTTACGAGGGAGCCAGAAAGACTGGATGTTTTTAACCAGCTGTAATAACGTCTGTGTATATTCTTGAAGTGGTATGAATTTGAAATGTTATCCAGAGTTTCCTGGCCGGTTGGAATCCAGTCACGGCGCAGGTCGTACATTTACATTTTGACGCAGGAACGAGACCACTCCAGCTTCAAGCCCTGTAAACAAGGTATCCTGGAAATAAATCAACCACAGACACACAGCCAAAACAAAAACACCACCAAAGATGCCATATTCCTGGGAGAAGTCTACATACAAAGCTAGGAGGAATCAAACCAACGACTGCCATCTTTCATTCTTTTTGAATTACTGTATGAATATGTGTAATATTAACAATTTATACATCTTTCAAAGGCACCTCCAGGAGCCAGAGAGATGTCATAGAGATGCTAATCAGCTTAGTCTAATCGGATGAGGCATCAAGCCTAAATCTCTCACCTGGTGCAGCATATAGAAAGTGTCAGATTGGTGTGAACATCTCAGCTCAGTAAAGCCCCAATCCTGCTGTAAGTGGCAGGTGTGTATGATAGGCGTCAAACAGCAGTCGATCATGACTCAGGCTGTGTGAAGAAGCTGCTGGCCGGCCTCCCCCCTGCCTGTGTGATGGACTGCTCACTTGATCCTGAGTGCAATGATTGTAATTTATGCTGCCTTCACGTACTGTCGGAAGAGGGTTGGGTGATGTCCTCTTTTTTAAAACAGTCAAACAGTTCCCAGATATTAACCCAGAATGAGAAATTCACAGAAAGGGGTTGTGGGGCTGTGGCTAGATGTTACTCCAGCACTTTCCCTCCTCTGATTTTAGCTATCATCCTTTAAACTCGTGGAATATTGAAATGAAATAGGGTATGTGGAGGTGTTAGCATTATGCCATATTGCCATATCAACACTTTTTTGAAATACACCATATGTCCAAATGTTTGTGGACAGTGTTTCTAATGAATGTGTTAAGCAACTTTCGATTTCACCCATTGCTGACACAGACGTGCTAATGCACACACCCAGCTTGTCTAGTCCCTGTAGAAAGGTACTGCCAATAAAATTATTTTTTACCAGATAAACATGAATTTATTGTTTATTTTATTTATTGTTAATTTTATTGGCAGTGTTTCTAATGCCAGGCTTAGAGGGGTGTAAAGCCCTCCAACATTGAGCTTTGGATACATGAACTTGTGTTCTCTGGAATGATGGTGCTCCATCCAGTACTTTTGGGATGAGTTAGGGATTTGGGGATGAGGTGTGGTGGTGATCATCCAACATCCTGACATCACTAATGCTCTTGTCACTAAATGCAATCAAATCCTGACAGCAATGCTTTCAAAATCTAGTAAAAAGTCTTCTTCCCTGGACAGTGGAGACAGTTACTCCAGCAAAAGCAGGATAAACTCTTTTTTTGTCCATATACTTTTGTACTTAATTTCCCTTAGGTTCTAGGTATGGCCTGAGGAAGTATGTACAAACACCAATGTATGTGCATGGTGGTATGTTCCAAGACAGTCCAACACAACATCTATACCTAAATACTCACCCTGGACATAAACCTAGCCCTGGTCCTAACTCTAAGCCTAGTAAGTTTGTTACACAGTGAATATCATTATACTTTATGATGTCTTTTATCAGCTTAACAGCTAGAACTTCTTGGGTTTCAGTGTACTTAAGTCTGTCCAGGAATATACCATCATGTTACCAGTGGGGAATACGATCTGTGAAGGAAGGAAGCATGAATCTTGTCTTGCACTCCCTGCTTATATGATGATTTAATAAGTGTTTCTTCACTGCTGTGATATTGACTGTCGGTTCCTCTGTCCTAGAGAGTCGATGCTTTGCACATTTTAGTGTTTTTTCTGCTCAAACACACCTGACCCAGCTCAAAAAAGACTTGATAATTACTTGAGTGCAATCGCTATTCGAGTAGGGCAAACACAGAAATGTGCAGAGCATGTGGTCTCCAGGATAGTGACTGAGATCCATTGCTTTACTATGAAAGCCGGCACTCTGCAGCCAGAGAAAACAATCCAGTACTTCCTTGCTAATGGAACCGTTTACTTTCCTATCCCCAAGTCTCACGCCCATTAATTCCAGCTAGTCCAGCTACAGTGGGCCTGGAGAATGCAGGATGAGTTTCCCTAGAGTGTGTGATAGTAAAAGTCACATCCACTATGTGGATAAAAGTATTGGGACACACCTCTTAATCATTGAATTCAGGTGTAGTCATGCAGTCTGACATTACACACATTAGTGAAAGAGTGGGTGGTTCTAACGAGCTCACTGAATTTCAGCATGGTACTGCAATAGGATGCCACCACTGCAAAACAAGTTAGTTGGTGGAATTTCTTCCCTCCTAGGTGCTAGGTCATCTGTGAGTGGTATTATTAAAAATTAAAAGCGTTTAGGAAACACAGCATCTCAGCCATGAAGTGACAGACCACGTAAAGTTACAAAGCAGGGTCGCAGAGTGCAAAAAAATCTCCAACGCTCTGCTGACTCAATAACTGCTCATTTCCAAACCTGTTATAGCTGCGAAGGGAGACCAACTGCGTATGAATGCCATAAAAGCGCCTGTAGGTGTCCCAATACTTTTGTCCATGTTGTGTATTATGTGTTTTTTATGCAGCTCTCATTTAAACTGCATTGTCAAAGTCCTTGAGTCTCCCCATATGTTCTCCTTCTCAAAGGAGACTTCTTGCTAATTAACAGAGCTGGAAAGCAAGGCGGTCCTGCCAAGCCGGATTGGGGTTTAAGCATTTCGGCCCTGATTGTTTCGACTCTTTCGCACAGGCCCATTAGCATCTCTACTCGATCCACATTAGAGCACTCTCCCTAAGAGACTGAAGACAAACATCGATAGCACAACCCTCCTGTTGAACTGGTATGCAGGCTTCTCTCGTCTTCTAAATAGTAGAGGTTTTTCTCATACTGTCACAGGCCCATCTCTTTCACCCACAAGACCTGACTGGCTGCCTGACACTATGATGTGACTTTTCAGACAATTGATCATGCGTGTATGGTGGGGAAATTGTACAGTAGCGTTTTATTCTCATGGTACACTAAAAAAGGGGGGGGGGGGCTTCACTGTATTGTGATGATTTATCTGTACAAATTCCTCTGAATGAGGGGCATAGATGATGTTTCTGTGGTCAATCAAATCAAATGTTTTTGCTACAAAAAAATATATAAATACAACGTCTAACAATACGAGTTGTGCCTGGGCCTTTCTTTCAACTCAGTTCAGTTGACCTATTCATTCAGAAATGCATTTTATCCAGCTGAGCAGACGCTCAGAGTGAATCACACAGAAAATTTTGAAAACATCTGGAAAGCTTGTCCAACCAAGGACTATGAATGAAGCAGTTGAGTTATATTTGTATAACCATTTCTAGAACAAGTGTTTTTCCAAAAGAAGTTGTTCAGAAATGTGGGTGCCGTCTCCTGAGTGGTGCTCTGAGAGGAACTAAGACCAAGAAGAGCTTGCCTCTATATACCACTAAGAGGATCCAAACACAAACTTGGAAGTTCCCAAAGAGCATGAGGAAGAACCACCAAGAGGAATTAATACTCAAAAGGAGAACTTCCCTAGGAGAATGAGATAATCCCGCTGAGTGGATCCAAGACTCAAAATATCTACCTTAAGAGCGTGAGGAAATACCAGTGAGAAGAACCCATTCTCAAAAGGAGAACTTCCCTGAGCGCATAAGAAAGAACCACTGAGAGGTTAAATCCTACTTTGTAACCTTCAATCCTCAGGGGAACAGAACCTGGTTTATCCAGGACATCTAAAGTAAAAAGCATGTGACAAACCCATGAAACACTACAATACATTACAGAAAGCTTCCACAAAGAGCGGCTGTGGTGGTCAGCTGGTGAGAATGCGTTTCCACGGTCAGTGCAGGCCGTGTGATTCTTGCTGAGGCGTGACGTGTAGCATTCAGGGCGAGCTAATCTCGGAGCTGCAGGGGAAGTGATGTGCAAGACACAACTGCCACAATGATGCACTGCACTGTGAGATGAAGCCCCACGCAGGCACCCTCACTGCCCTTTACATTCATCTCGTCTGACAGGCCACGCACTCCAAGAGAGCTGCAAAGTTACATTGGTTTATTCACATGAGTGTTCTCTAATGGATATGGACAAAATACCTCTATTACAATTATATTGCTACATACAGTGAGGGCAGGGCTCTTTTCAGTCTGCTAAAGGCACACAGCTGAATCAGTAGTGATCTAGTTAAGGTTAGAATGCATTATGATTGTTCAAGATGTTCCCAGCAAACAATGCGATTGGTTCGGAGGCTCATTTGCATTTTGCAGCTTTCTGCAGCGCAAGAACTGCAAAGGCCTTAGATAACGCTAACAATTCATGATCGGTATGCTAACCAATTGATCACCATCTTATTTTTCACATTAAACAAGGGTGCATTAGACAAATGTATCAGATATTTTATGTAATATTCCAGTAAAACAGGCTTTTGGTTGTCTTCTTATTGTCCCATATTAACATCACTCTTCCAATTTCCACAGCAGTGAGACATGTATTACTACACGCCCCCTGAAGACGGTTTCTGTGCTAGAAAAGTAGCTTGGGTGTTTGATTCATCATTTCTGAGCTGAATAATCGAGTTGTAGTTGTAATTGTAATTGTAGCAGAGTTGCAGTATTCATATATTATTATACTATATTACCTGGCTGTGCCTCTTGGTGTCTGTAATAGGGCTCCCTTTTGAAGCAGCTAAACAACTCACAGTGAAAGCTAGCTAGGCTACGACATCCACACAGTGGGGTTAGTTTCACACACTGTCACTGTAAACTCTTTTTTGGGACATTTGAAAGTTGACTAGGGATCATTTAACAACTCTTTTTAACAACACTCTTTTTTTCACATTTTGAGGTGAGTGTGTGATGATTTAGGAATGAAATTAGCACCACACCAAGTGGTGGGCTTTGGGCTTCCATTACTTGGTAACGCAAACAGCCTCCTAGCACCAGTGTTAAACTTAAGAAGTGAAACAAAGGTGTTTTAGTATGTTCTAAATACTTTGGGGAGGGATTCATTTTTTGTGAACGTGTTACTTCAAGCTTGCAAGTTATGCAAGTGATAATACTGCAGATATTCTCATTGCAACCCTAGTATCAGTCGCTGGGTGGCTGACTGGGCAAACGGATGATGAGCAGGATAATGATGAGGTGAGATGCCTGTTATGAATATATTCAGTTAATAAGAATTCAGTTTATGGTTCACAGTCACAATTATGTTGAAAATAAGAAACGGGACCCTCTGTCCTTGGCCCTGCTGAGGGTATTAATAATGCAACAAAAGCCCAGAGAGACTGAATGATTTTAGGCCGGACACTGGAAACACAGCACTAACAACCCTAGCTAAAAGTGAAGGTTATAAGTATGGTATGCTGTCTCATTTCTAGCAAGAAGAGTGTCACTTGTCCTCATAGTCACTGTAGTAAACACATGTTATCATTTCTGTGTCCGTTTCTTATTTTTACTTTCTTTACATTATTTTAATCGAGTCCCTGAGCAGTTATTTTAGGGGAGAGATTCTCACAATGACACGCTGCCTGGCTGCCTGGCTGCCTGGCTCTCACAGCTCCCCGACAGTGCCGGAGCGAGGGAGACAGGATGCGAGAGAGGGAGAGAAATGTGAGAGGAGAGCAGAGGTGGTATCACTAAGCAGAGATGGCACAGTGGCTCGCTAAGGGCCACAGCCTGTCTGGCAGGAGACACATGAGCCGCAGCCAAAGGAGGAGAGAGCTTCAGCACAGTCAGTGCTGCCGAAGACACAAAATTACACCAGAAAAACCTTCAGCAGCCTCCTAGACAGACCAGCTACACTGTTCTACTCTCTGACCTCAAACCCATCTTTGGTGCTACAAAGGCTTTATGTGAGACCCATTTTAATTTCACAACAAAATCACAATGTCATCAGAATTACTGAACAACTCAACAAAATAGCTTGTGTTATTTAACCCTCAGAAGTCAACAACAGTCATCTATGCTGAAAATAAAAGCATGCTGGAAATGTTATTTATTTATTTATTTATTTATTTATTTATTTATGCACTTTATGGAAGGGCAGCATTCATAAAACTACATCCTCATCTACCTTTTGTGACAACTAACAGCCTACACAAATGTTCAGAATTATGACATAAGAAAAAATATGAAGTCGTTATGATGGGATGCTAATACATACAGTACATAATAGGAAGTGATAATTATGATATATTAAGCCTTAATTATGAGTCAATCTTTGCAATAGTCAATTATGAGATACAATAAGATAAGATAGCACTTTATTGATCCTGAAGGAAATTGCAGTAATGCTCATGAGATAATAATAGTAAGGTATGTAATAATAAGTCATATGTATGGGATAGTAAGTTATAATTATTAGATGGTCATTTTTATGCAATAATAATAATAATAATAATAATTACTTATATGTAATATGTAATAAATAATAAGATACAGATACATGTAATACTCATAAGTCATAATTCTGAGATACTAAGGCAAGCATATGTAATATCCATAGTTATGGCAATAATATTTTTAATGTTATAGCATGTGTTTACAGTATAAGATGCTAATACATATTTAAATATTAAGTCATAATTATGAGATTTGTATTTGTATCTAATATTTTACATTAATAACTGTCTTGTTCTATGACTGGCTAATCAGCACATTTTTAATGTGTTAGTAAAGTAACAGAGATATTATATATATATTATCTTATGACATAATGAATTACAATAGCAGACATGTATTGCTGCTGCCATTGTTTTATTACATAAAAACAAACAGAAACTTGTAAATGTAAATGTAATTTATTCTGTAATTCATTTATTTACATTGAATAGCAAAACTACAGTAAGGATTCCACTCTTTGTAAGGATTAGATGTTTGGATATTTAGCAGGCAGGCAGGTTCTTTGTGTAATAATCAATGAAGCTCATCCTAATCTTTGAACCCATTTTAACATTCACTACGACTAGGATATCTCTAACTAATCTTGTAATAAGCAATTATCTCCTTTGACCTTAATGGCTCTTGGTCTACAATTTGGTGATTAGAGTGCAGGAATGCAGGCATGCAAATTAGCACCAATCCCAAAAAAGGCATGTGGCCTTGCGTCTTTATACTCCAGGGATTCAGTCCAGCATTTCTTCAGCACCTTTGGTGGGTGTAGCATCAACATCCATTTTAAGACATTTTTGAACCATTTATTTTAGATGCACCTATTGCTGACACATGTCTTCAGTTGTACACACACAGCTTGCATAACCTCAATAAAGTACATGAGCCTAAGGTCACCCCCTACCCCATCACTAGACTGAGGAGTCAGTGGAACTGTGTTCTCTGGAGTGATGGAGCTTCACCCAGTACCTTTCGGATGAAGTGGCAGAACTGATCATCCAACATCAATACCTGACCTGATCTCAGATGCTTAAACGGTGCTGATAACATTCCTATTCCTCTAATGAAGCCTTCATAGAAGAGTGAGGTTGATTTCAGAAGAAGAAGAGCAGGACATACTTTTGGACATACAATGAAGCTTGGACATATCATTTGAAGCTGCTGAGCAATGCAGTACCTTGTGTGTGTAGAAACTAATACAATGCTACCATTTCTCATGTGTGACTCCCAGTTGGCATCATACCAAAACACAGTAAAGGTTCGGCATGATATCACTCAGCTAATTAGCTCACTAGCATCTGCCGGCTATGTATGTTTTAGAACAAGCCCCAACTTCAGGTTACTTCAAGTTTACTTCAGGTTACTTACCTGCAGGTTTTGGTGGATGCAACACATCACAGAACTTGGCAACTCTATTCAAATCGCATTTTACATGGATAAACAACAGCCTGCAGTCTTGAGGAGGGCACCACTGAGAATCAAGTGGATTCACAACAGGCCTTTCCTTTTCCCTTTCTTTTCACTTTTTTTGTTTACCAGAAGAAAGCAGTTCCAGCGGTTCCACATAATGCTTTTTGTCAACCCAGCAAGGAGTCCATTAGGGCAGAGTCTCTGGACTATGAGCTGCAGTCCGGGTGTGCACTGGGGCTCCAGCTCGAGTAGACTCGCTGTTCTGTAAAACCAAGCACGGCAGCCCCAAGGGGCGCCATGATAAATGGACCTCCTGCTGTAGGAAGAGGAATTTAATCACTGTCTTTTAAACAGGCCAGAAACACTCGGCCCCGCTTTAATGACCCTGTCGGAGTGATTCTTTATTCACAGGGTCAACCTGTGTTTGTTTATTTCTCGCAGGTTATTAGGTAATTGCCCAGGGCCAGTGGTGCGATGTAAGGTGCTGGGATTCACACATTATGCCAGAGCTGTGTATGTGTGCATGTATATGTGTGTTTATTTCCTATGAGCCTATTCTTTCTTATATGGGCTGCTGAAGTTACTTCCTGTAAATTTCCATTTTAAGGATACAAGATTTTTGCGTGGCAGCGACAATACATATAATACCATTCACAGATCATATAATTAATGCTGACAGATGTGAGGAGCTGAGTAACCGAGCAATTAGTTCTCATAGCCAGCTTGATGGAAGTGGATAAAATTGGTCTGCTTGAAGACCTGAGCCACTTTGACGAGGGCCAGATGCCTGGGTATGCTCAGCAGTGGTGAGTACCTGCCAACAGCAATTCTGAAGAGGGACAGACAACAAAACAGTGACAAGGTGTTGGGACAGTTTCAGCGATGTGCAAGGGTGATAAAGGCTATCCCGTCAGGGTGCGACTACAGAAGGGCTACTGTGTACCAGAAATGTGGAATGATGCTGACACCTAATCAGATGCCTAAAGCGACCTGGTCCAATGAGTCCTGTTTCCTGTCCCATCAAAGGCTGGGAGGTGCATCCATTACCTATGCAAGGTGCTAGAACAACAAGTCTGATCCATGGTGACTCACAGGACGTTTAATACACATAAGAGATATTTTTATTACATAAAGATACTTACATAGATGTAATACATCCGGCACATAGTTATGACCTACATCTTGTGATGGTATAAAAACAGACCTGCATGACTGTGTGGGTGTGTGTAGAAACTTTGGCCACAGTGGAAGTCTTCGGTTCTGCTCTATTCGGCTTGGCTTCCCCTGTAATGTGCTCCCTGAACGGAGGAGTAAACAGCTAGCAGCGAGTAAACTTCAGATATTTATAGCTGCCTCACTGTGCCAGGGTTATTTGTCTTGTTTTTTTCCTTCCTTTTGAGGGAAGATAGCTCAAATGTACAGTAAGGTCTTCAAGATGTTGTTGCGGGAGTTGGACAACAGGACTTAGTGAAGCTCAGTTTTCATGGTGATTGCTCCCTTTTCCACCCTGTTCTTCTACTTTGGTTGGAATATATTACCACAATTTCCAAAAAATAGACCATTTATAAAACCTGAATGCAGAACGGCTTTTTGGGGGGGCTCCTGCACTCATGAATCAATTTCGCTATAAACATTCTGTCCTCATGCTTTCTGCATTCAAAAACAAGGTGCTTTAGTCTCTTGAAATTCTTCTGCGAATCTTGAATTTCCTTTGCTGCTCTTTCCTGTGTTGGAGAGGCTTTACTCTTTTGAAGTGCTTCTCAGAACTAAGGATGATTACTTCAATTGTCTGTTCTTATTGGTCTTCATCTCTCTCTCTCTCTCTCTCTCTCTCTCTCTCTCTCTCTCTCTGTTTGTGTCTCTTCCTTTCTTTCTTTCTTGCTCTCTCTAAGCCCCAGGCAGGTAATCGATACATCTTGGACGTCGTCCCGGCTGTTATACTGATAGTGCTGTGGGCGGACTTCTGTCATTCTGACTCACGTCCTCCCCAGGCTAACAATAAAACCTTGTATGTTAAAACACAGAAGACCTGAAGGATTAAAGCCCGTTCAAAAGCAGCAGCACTTTGACAAAAGGTAACTCGCCAGCATTACTGGGCAAAATGCTGACTAAAGGCATGATGACCAAAGCGAGAACATTATGTCTTCTGGTCCTGTGTATGACCCCTATAACTGGCCAGCATACAGGACACACTATCTATCCACTCTATTATATATCATATACTCTAGCAAGCCCATTTTCTACAATATAGCTAGCATATCCTACACTCATGCACTCTAACTAGCATACCCCACCGTCTAGCAGCTCATCCTATATCATCTAGCTGGCATAAATACTCAAGCTAGCATATCCTACACACTAGTTAGCATTTACTATATTTAGGCAAGCATGTCTTACATAGCTACCATACCGATCTTATGGCCTAGGTAGCATAGTGAAGTCAAGTCAGGTCAAATTTATTTGTATAGTGCTTTTTACAACTGTTGTTGTCACAGAGCAGCTTTACATAATTGGTAATTACAGCATTACTCTACACTCTAGCCAGAATCTTATGGTCTAGGTAGCATTACCCTACACTTTAGCACCTAGAGCCCTTCGAACTTCAAGTATGGCTCGGCTCGACCCGCCATCCCCCAAAATCCGCGGAAGACAAGCATCCAGACTTTTTTCTGTCCTGGCACCGAAGTGGTGGAACGAGCTTCCCCCTGGTGTCCGAACGGCCGAGTCGCTCATCGTCTTCAAATGCAGACTGAAGACCCATCTCTTCTGAGAATACTTGGACGAATAGCAGAGTACTATGGTCACCTTATTGACTTGTGTTTAGTAGTGTCTAAACTTAGAGGTATCTTTGAACTATTAGTCTATTCTAACTAGCTGAGCTTTTTCTTGGGTGAATAGCAAAGCACTTTGGTAAGTCGCTCTGGATAAGAGCGTCTGCGAAATGCCGTAAATGTAAATGTAGCTAGAATGTTCTACATTCATGCTACCATGTCTAACACAGCTACCAAACTGATCTTACTGTCTAGGTAGCATTACCCTAAATTCTAGCTAAAATTCTCTACATGCATGTACAGTAATGCCCGAAAGTATTCATACCCCTGGCAAAGTTTGACTTAAATTTACTTTTATTTAACCAGAAGTTATATTTTTGCCTTGAAACGACACAGGCATCTCCCAGGAGATAACACGATGATGTACAAGAGGCATCATTGTGGGAAAAAGTATTTCTCAGCTTTTATACACATTTGAACAAAAAGTGGCATGTCCAAAATTATTCATACCCTTTGAAAACTGTCACAGTATATGGGAAAATCCAAAGCTCTATACCATTCCAAATAGTCCAAGCTGTTTTAAAGCATCCTAATTACCCTGATTCATTGGGAACAGCTGTTTTAATCAACTCAACAGGAGAAAAACAGCAGCTCTCTGCAGTTGGTTTGTGGACAGTCATGGCTAAGACAAAGGAGCTCACTAAGGACCTGCGGCTGTGCATTGTGGCCGCTCACAAGTCAGGAAAGGGCTATAAAGCCATATCAAAATGTTTTCAAGTTCCAGTGGCTACAGTGCAAAGTATTATTTAAAAATACAAGAAATTCCGCACTGTGGAAAATCTCAGAAGATGTGGTCGGAAGCCAAAAGTGACACCTGTGCTGGCCAGGAGAATAGTGAGAGAGGTGAAGAAAAATCCAAGGATCACCACCAAGGCCATCCTGGTGAATCTGGACTCTGCTGGTGGCGACATCTCAAGGCAGACAGTTCAACGGACACTGCACACTGCTGGGTTCCACGGACGCAGGCCAAGGAGGACACCACTTCTCCAGAAAAGGCACACAAAAGCCCGCTTGACCTTTGCAAATGCTCATCTGGACAAAGAAGAAGACTTCTGGTTTTCTGTTTTATGGTCAGATGAAACAAAAATTGAATTGTTTGGCCACAATGATGTGTGCACCATTTGGCGTGAAAAAGGAGAAGCCTTCAACCCTAAGAACACCATCCCCACTGTCAAACATGGTGGTGGGAACCTAATGTTTTGGGGTGTTTTTCAGCCAATGGACCAGGGAACTTGATCGCAGTAAATGGCACCATGAAAAAAGAGCAATACATCAAGATTCTCAACAACAACATCAGGCAGTCTGCAGAGAAACTTGGCCTTGGGAACCGGTGGACATTTCAGCACGACAACGACCCAAAACACACAGCCAAAGTGGTGAAGAAATGGTTAGCAGACAAAAACATTAATGTTTTGCAGTGGCCCAGCCAGAGTCCTGACTTGAATCCAATTGAGAATCTGTGGAGGGAGCTAAAGATCAGGGTGATGGCAAGGAGACCCTCGAACCTCAAAGAGTTGGAGCTCATCACTAAAGATGAATGGGCAAAAATACCAGTGGAGACATGCAAAAAGCTGGTCAGCAATTACAGGAAGCGTTTGATTGCTGTAATAGCCAATAAAGGCTTTTCTATTAATTATTGAGAAGGGTATGAATAATTTTGGACATGCCACTTTTTGTTCAAATGTGTATAAAAGCTGAGAAATATTTTTTCCCACAATGATGCCTCTTGTACATCATCGTGTTATCTCCTGGGAGATGCCTGTGTCATTTCCAGGCAAAAATATAATTTCTGGTTAAATAAAAGTAAATTTACGTCAAACTTTGCCAGGGGTATGAATACTTTCGGGCATGACTGTATCTGTCTAACATAGTTCTCATTCTTCTATATTCTAGCAGCTCATCCGACACTAGCTAGCACACACACTCCAGCTAGAATACCCAATGTCTTAAAGCTACTCTAGCAGTCTTGCATTCTAGTTAATCATCCTAGCAGCTTATCCTGCACTACAGCATATTCTACTCTCTAGCTGGCACAGCTATCTTACATTCAAATGCCCTGCCCAAATAACATTGTTAGATATTCATGCCTCACTTAGCAATTAATACAATTACTGGGACATAAGTTTTAAGTACTACAACAACAGACGTTTCCAGATAGCTCCAAATCCATGAATATGCACAGCAGGTAGGCCTACATTTCTCCACACTAAGGCATGTTGTGGTGCTGTTTCAGCAGTTCCAGATTAAGACTTCATGCTATTTTTGTTTGACTCCTCCAGAGAAAACAGCCCTTACTCCACTAAGGACTCGCTATGGTTTTTACCGTGACAAGCCATAAATTTTAATGAATTGGCCTTAGGTGGCAAGGGGTTCAGGTTTTTAACAAGCAGTGTTTGTGGGTGGATTATTTTAGATTCATCCAATTTATCAGAACTGCTTTGACAATCAAAAATCTTATTCTGTTATGTATATATGTTTATACCAGACAGGAATAATGCATCAATTCTTTTCTAAGCCTACTGAAAACAGCCTAGACTAGCATGAATTCTGGGCTGGTCTAAACTGATCAAAAATGGTTTATGCTGGTTTAGACCAGGATGGTCTTCAGCAAACCAGCATTCAAACATCAGCATAGCCTCAGCCTATGCTATCTATTTGGGTCGCCAGCTATGCTGCTCTATGCTGGGGTTTTTTAGCATGCAATAGGTGGTGTCCTTGCAGTGGCAATACTGTCAGGAAGAGAGCCCACCAGTGTCTGAGATCCTGGGTTTCTGTCCAGTTTAGCCCACTCTTCCAATAATGAAATTCACATTTCAGCTGGAGTTCATTTCACTGCTGATCCAGATTATGTTGCTGGTCAGTCAGAGTGTCCCAATGTTCCATCATGTGTGGTGAACTAGCTCCCTATAGTGGCCATTCTGAAATATGGGAAGTTGGGGGGGGGGGGGGGGGGGGGGGGCTGTGTAGCTGTAAGGTTGTGTAGCTAACCCTGGCTCTGATGGCCTTGATATTACTAGTTATTTTGCCCCAAAATAAAAAAATGCTCGATTTGTATTGCCTTGTTCACTCACAGCCACATAGCATTGCATAACTCTGCATTACTGTCTACTGATGCTGTCCTCTCTGGGTCCTCTCTGCATGACGTGTGGTTAGCTAGCTGAAAAGATTGTAGTAGAAAATGCTAGTGTTCGCTTTTAGTCTAGCTCCCAGCTAGCACCTGTTCATTTCACCATCTTCTCCTTGACATATAATTGTGTGGTGTTTTCACCAGGTCAACTTTTTTAGCCTCGTAGGCCTTTTGCTAATGGTCTGGGTTTATGTCAATTTGGGAACCGTAAATGAAATAAGCCAAGACTGAACTGGACTTTCATTATTCAACTATGCCAAGACAAATGCAAATTTCTATTCTAGGGCACCTTTAAATCAGGTGATTGTGTTGCCATGACAGCACCTGAACTGCATGACTCCTCAAGCTACTCCATTACTGTGAGTGAGTGACTGTCTTACAAAAAAAGAAGATCCTTTTCAACACTAAACATCAATGTATGATGTACTGTATGTTCATCTAGCAAATTCTGCATCTGTATAGGCCTCGATGACTGACTGTCAGTCTGATCAGTGCGCTACTGTACCCTAGTGGTCACAGAGCACAAGTTCACCCATTTCTGTTGAGCATTATTTTTGGAGATCTCTTTTAAGACTGTTTTAAACATAAAGAGGAATAGCATGAAATATCTTATTCTCGTTTAAGGAATATAAACCTACTGGATTTTGGTACTTTTATAAATCTTGTATGATTAATATCAAATCTGGAATAAATCATTTGTTGTATCTTGTTTGGATATACATTGCAGGTACATGATAAGAACTAACAAAAGCAAAATAGCTATGTGTTTTAGGTGCTTTAGGTGCTCAACAAAGCATACCAAAGACCCACAGCACAAACTAAACCAGCATAACAGCCTGCAGTACTTAGCACAAATTTGCCAGTTGCATTGTCTGCTGTTAAAGAGTGTTTCTGTCAAAGCAATGTAGTATAATTTTCCTTCCATAAAATAACTCTATTCTACATGTGACAATATCAGTCCTGTTATGTTTGTTTCCCAAAATCACCCAATCTAAATTGATCTCACATTTCTCAGTTTTCTGCAGTAAAATCTGACCAAATCGACACATTAATGAGGAACCCCTGCTGGCTGGGTTTGTAGGGTTTGTACAGAGCATCTGCCCATTGTCATCTCTGCATATTCCCACCGTCTTGTGCTGATCTTCTTGTCTGTGCGTTGGAGCAGCTTTTGTTGTTTGTTGGTTTGCAGTTTTTTTCTGACTTTCAGAAATGAAATACATGCCTTATTGGATTTGAATAGGACAGTGACTTGGCCCTGTCACTACTTTCCACTCCTTCCCCTTGATGAGCTCATTGCCTTGGCAGTACATTTTCCATCATTGTCTGGCTGCATTGTGAAGCACTGCCCGATGAGTCTGGATGCATTTACTCATAAATAGGCAGACATGATGTACATTTCTGAAGCCTTTGTGCTGCCGCCTCTTTAGTCCCAACCTCGATAATTTCAGTTCAGTTCCTTGCAGCTGTATTTGTATAGCTCTCCCACAATGGGTTCTGCCACAAAGCTGCTTTCCAGGATTTCTGGGCTCAGGGTCCAATGGGAAAGCCAAAAGGGAACAAAGGCAAGGGAAAAGTCCTGATTTGGAACAATGAGGAAAAAACCTTCCACGACAGCAAGACTTGCCATTTCTGAATTCACGCTCCTCTGGCCAGCACCGATTACTGACTGAACAAGATTTAATTATGCAAGTAATAATAGTGTGTGTGTTATAATAGTGGAGGAATAGCGGCCTGTATGTCATACAGCAGTCAGTGTAGTGGCTTACAGTGATAGGTATAAATCCTGATGGCTAATGGATGTTTAGATATCTGGTCCAGGGAGAAAGAAAGGTGAATAAACACAAATAAAAAGCAAAATCACCAATACTAATCAATAATAAAACATCTAACAACAGCCACTACATCTGCCACTGTTGGGTCTTGGGCAAGGCCCTTCACCCTTTCTGCTCCCTGGGCGCTGGAGTTGGCTGCCCACCGCTCTGGGTGTGTCTGAGTGTACTCACTGCCCCACAGATGGGTAAAATGTGGAGGACACATTTTATTGTACATAGTACAGTGACAGATAGATATGTGCACCTTTACCTTTTTATAATGAATGTAATACAAGTTACATTACAGAATAATAGAAAACAGGTCAACTCAGTCAGTCAAATATTCTTAGATTCTCTGTTTATTGTACACCAAATGTTTGGGGACACCTTGCTCTCTTTTGACATAAAAATATTATTGTTTCCTTTTCATTATAAAAAAAAATAACTGTAAATCCTTGGTTTGGGTTATTGATCTTCAACACTCAGCTTCATGTTCATCAAAACGTCTTTGGTTTTGAAGAGCGCTGAGGTGGCTGTCCAGTGGAGGCTAGTGTGAGTGTGCATGTTCACTGCCATGGATGGATGAAATGTGGAGGTTGAATTCTGTTGTACTACTGTACTGCAGAGGCTGTAAAGTGTGACTCTAACTCTAATTCTAATCAACAGCTAAACTAGTTCAGTACTGATGAATGCTGACATCAAAACAAGGGTATTGCGAGGTATTTGGCTTAATTACAAAGCAGAGGAGGGCAGTAACTAGCACGTGTTGCAATACAATGAACTCACCACTATTACCTGGCTCTACAGTACTTACATGTCTCTGTTTTTTTGCAATGGTTGAACCCCTAGTACATTTGAAGCAAAACTAACTTTCCCCTGTTGGTTATCATCACCACTCAAAATAATGTGCTAGACCTATGCTATGTGCTCAATAGCCCACATTCTTAGTAAAATTGCTAGTTGCTACATGTGTAGACCTACTACTAGCTAACTATCTGTCAATACTTACTACCAGGATCCAACCTCCTTACAGAAAGGAAAAGCCTGATGCATTCAAGAGAGTGGGCAGCACTCAAGCAAGCCAAGCTTAGCTGAACAGCTGCTACTGAAGTGGTTCACGACCTTCCAAGTAAAACAACATGACCCACGATGGGGGGCAGAATAAAATAAATTAAGAGCCAAACACACTGCCAGACAGGTTAGGATCAGTTTCACAGTGTCAGTGGTTAATAGTGTAGCATTGAAACTTAAGCTAAGCTCATTTGAAGCTACTAGGGTTTATGATGAATCAACTACAGCTGGGGCAGTACTGGCCTACAGAGTCAGACTGGTTCTTAGTTTTATAGTCTGCAGTCATAGTACTTCAATATTTCTATTATTAAGCATAATATTGTATAATATAGTACATCCACAATGTTATCCTGGTTTATTAAATGAAGTTAATGACTGCCTTGTACCATACAATATGCCAACATGCACTCACCCAGACACATTTGTTAATCCATCATCGTTTTGGTCAGTGGAAACCAGCAGTTTAACTGCTGTGAAATTGCACTTTAGAACAGAAGCAATATTTCCCTGATGGACACAAACAGCCTTGTCAGCTCAGGCAGGTTGACCAGCTTAGCTCTTGACCAGCATAGAGTATGTTTTCATTTGAGTTTGATGGTTTAGCTGATCTACAAGCATAATCAACATGACAAAGCTAGACCATCAGTATAACCAAGCTTGTTGAGCTGCACAACCAGCATCACCATGCTGTGATGATCAGCATGACCAAGCATGACCAAAATCAAATGCAGCATACAGTTTGGTGGTCAAGAGCTGGTTATCAGTATGGTGTATGTTTTTTTCATCTGGATGACTAGCTTTCCAACTATTTTGACCATCAAAGACCAGTCTAGATCATCTAAAACCAGCTACCAGCAAAAGCTGGTCTTGAGTTGGATTTTTTTAGCAGGGTTAATCTCATAAACATTTTTCACATTGTATTAAAGTCTTAACCTATAAACAGGTCCTTTATGCTGAATAAGAACCACTTTGGGTTCTCCAAAACACTATGTTTGAAAGAGAGATGTAAGTATGAAGAGATTTTTTTTGTCTCTTTTAAAGATTTAAAGCGCCATCACATAGTAAAGGTTCTACACTAATTTAAGTGTGTAACTTTAAAGCACTTTAGGGAATCAAAAGTGGTTATTTTATAGGATCACGCAAACCCTTTCAGGCACCTTTACTTTTAAGAGAGTAATTGTTGTTGTCCTCAGTCGATCTCCTCACTGCTGCTTGCTGAGTAGATTATGTTCTTTTTTCCTCTATTTCTTGGAAGAATTCAGTGTTCAGCTTAAGGGCAGCTTCCAGCCAGAGCCACATTACGGTTCTTAAATCCCTGATTGTGCCTTTGAAAGTTGCTAAACTCAAAAAAAGGGGGAAATAAAGGGAATTCACTGCGGCAGCACAGCTCTAAACTTGTGCACTAAGCTTTAAAACACACACTGCTTTGATGCCCAAAAGCTCTGTGGCTACATTGGTCTATAACATTCTTCAAACTGCATTATCCATTCCTCACTGATTGCTGAAGTCAGTCTCTCTAACAGCTTTGCATAAACTTTAGGATGTAAGGCGAGATTCTGGGAGCAAACTCCTTCATCAGTTTCACCACCTCACTACATTTACTTTTATACATATATTTATACATTTACTGTATATTTATATTACTGCAGACCTTTTATGCAACTGTAATACAGTATGTTAATGATATCTGTGATTCTGCCAAATACCAAATACTGTAATTGAGTAAAGAACGTAAACTTCAATTCAGTTCATAAGTTATTATATATTTGTATGCACTTATATAAAATGTATACATTTGTCATTATGCCAAACTAACACTGGGAGGAGGGACAGCAGACATTTGAGAAGTTTCATAAATGTGTGCATTCAATTCTTTATTTAAATGATTTCATCATTCTAATATAGGAGTCTGTATGTTGCTGAAAGGTCATTGCTTTCTAATAGGTAACTATTAGCCTTTAGAAATGGAGAGACTGTGTAAAAATGTATGTAATTCATGTTAACACTATATTTTTTGTAAAACTTCTTAAATTAAAGAATCTACCTAAATTCACATCCTGATTCCATCATTTAAAATCCATTAAGTTGGTGGATAGAAGCAAAATGACAAAAAGCATGTCACTGTGCACATGCTAATCCTGTTTAGTTAAGCATGGTTCTACTTGACGACTGAAGTGTTCTGGCTAACGTGGAATCTCTCCCACATGAGCTTCATTACTACAGTTTTTATTTAATAGTGGTTGGTGTGGCGCAACAGATAACACCACCACCTACCATTGCGTTACAACAACACCATGTGGGAGACCAGGGGTCGATTGCCGGTCTGTGTGACTATGCTGCGCTACACCAATAAGAGTCCCTGGGCAAGACTCCTAACACTACATTGGCCCTCCTCTGTAATACGAGTAAACTTGTAAGTCACTCTGGATAAGAGCGTCAGCTAAATGCCATAAATATAAATGTAAATGTAAATTTAATCATGTGACTCAAACACATGCATTGGTCAAAGGCCCAGTAAACACCACTTGAATTTAGTATTTATGTAATGAAATAAGTAATGCATTAAATTAACTTTATTCAAATGTGTACTTACTTTTCTCATAAAAGCATGAATTACACACACAGGGCTATAAGTGAGTACACATTTAGACGAAAAGACATTTTATTAATGTAGTTATAAAGTCTTACCGTTTAACCCCTTAACACTCCAAGGCTAATCTTTAAAAATAGAAGTTTGTAATAACACTTTTGGCCCACTGGCGGTCCATAGGCTTTTCAAAGGGCTAACAGCATTAGATATTTTGTCAACTTTTCCAAAAAGAGGAAACGCTATGAATGGGTAGTCAATTATTTTAAATGAAAATCTAAGGATCTATATGTGCAACTTGTCAGAGTAGTAACTGCATAATTTTAGTGGATACTGGATAATCCACATTAAATTCTGTAAAATTTAGAAATGCTGACTAGTATTGAATAATAGATAGATACTGAATAATCCTTAACAGATACTGAATACGTCATAGTAAATACTGAATAAGTTATGGTAGATACTGAATCCTTAATAGATGCTGATTAAGTCATAGTAAATACTGAATAAGTCATAGATACTGAATCTATAATAGATACTGAATAAGTCATGGTAGATACTAAATAAGTCAACACAGATACTGAATAATTCGTAGAGGTTCTGGAGTAATGTGATTTCATTAATAAATAATATCAAGCCCAGCTCATGTGATAGATAATACTAAAAATAGAGCCTGTCACACATGTTTCCTGTACACTATCTTATATCCCATATCAGCTGAATTCACTGTGAGGGGCCCTGATAAGACCCCACTACTGAAGTTCCAGCAGGCTCAGGGAGGACAACAGGCAGTGTGTGAACTCCTCCAGGCATGTCTGATTACAGAACACATGCTTCTAAATATTTAACATTGTTTTGGTTCATTTCCTTGGAGTTTACATGGAAAGCATCCATGTTTAAGGGTTAAACAGTTAACATGAAGGCAAAAAATGATAAATGTTGAATACTTGGATAGTAATAGTCTTGGATAGTGCTCCAGTTGGTAATATGAATGTTGTTAACTGCATAATAATTATGACTTAAATTTTCTTAGAAAATGAGATTTGGTGGTTTTGAACTGGTGAGTATTGGTCAGTAATGGTATTCTGTGATTGTCACTATTTAAAGGACCCTGATGCTTTAACAGCGCCTGTGAGCTGTGACTGATTCTGCACACTAGCTGGGATTCAAATGGGATCTATAGGGTGTCCTACAGGTTTCCAGCAGTCTCTAATGGTAACCAATACGCCTATCTCCATTAAGCAAACCCATCAGGGGTTTAATGTGGAGTTATTGTAATTAGATATATTTTAATGATGCGCGCGCACACACACACACACACATTGCACTAAACACAAAAACAGCAGCATCACGCAGGGGGATGTTTATCGCACGGTCACCATGGCAACGCGCTGGCATAAAGGGTTACGTAGACCAGCTTTGCGCATGCGCCCTGAGCTAGCACTGCAGACAGCTCCCTTTCTTTCTGTGTCCATCGCTCTCTGACACACACACACACGCACGCACGCACGCACACACACACACACACCCCTACGCTGACACGCGCGCACATACGATCCGGTTTCGTGCGGCCAGCCCGTGAGGATGAGGTCGTGCTAGTTTGTTTTTTTCTTCACACACCGAGCTCCAGTTTCCAGCCGCACACTCGGTGTGTTTATGCGGCGTTTATGAAGCCGGGTCTCTCCCCCCCGTCCGGAACCGAAGCAGCCTCAGCATGTCCCGTTCCAGCAGGCCTGCTGTGACGCATGCGGAGGACGAGCGTAAGCAGCGTCAGCTCCTCTCGTTCCTCTTCTACCAAGCCGTGAGGGACCACAAGCCCGTATGGATGCTGGAGGACATGCGCACTATGGAGACGTTTCACTGGGAAGAGAGCGCGAGGCAGCGCTCGTACACCCCGTCCGAGGCTCTGCTGTATGCCATCGTGCACGACCACCAGGCCTATGCTCAGTACCTGCTCAGCCACTTCTCTGACGGTGCCCTGGCCATGCCTGGCGAACGCTTCTGCTGCTGCGCGTCCTCCGCTCCACACCTGGCCATGGCCGTCCGGTATGACAGGCGGGACATCCTGACCCTCATCCTGCAGGTGGCCCACCGTCTGCCCAGCTTGCGCTCCTACATAAA
Organism: Salminus brasiliensis; assembly: GCF_030463535.1. Taxonomy (NCBI): domain Eukaryota; kingdom Metazoa; phylum Chordata; class Actinopteri; order Characiformes; family Bryconidae; genus Salminus; species Salminus brasiliensis. The sequence continues at coordinate 68,450,070 of NC_132878.1, forward strand.
CAGGGGTGGGTGCTTCCACGCAGAGGACGGCAAGACCCCGCTGCACCTGGCCTGCGAACTGCTGAGGTCAGAGGCCGTCATGCTGCTGCTGGGCAGCGGCGCCTCGCCCCAGGCCCAGGACCACAACGGTATGACCCCGCTGGACGTCATCCTGGAGCAGCTTTGGGATTCCAAAGTGAACACGGGGCCCAAAAAACTGTGCCTGGACAGCCTGCTGATGTTCATGCCGGACGTGCGCTTCAAAATGAAGAGCTCGCTGGAAAAGGACCCGCAGTGCTGGTCTAAAGTGCTGGGGGAAGACAAATTTAAGTACCTGACTGGAAAGCTGCCAGCGCCTCTGTTTCTCATAGCTATGCAAAGGATCCTGTCTCAGCTGCCCCCAGAACAGTTCCCTAACAGCCTGGACAAGCTGCCCATACCGGCCGCTTTGAAACCTCTCCCGCAGGCCTTCAAGCCACAAGGCCGCTACACTGTGGCCTAGCGCATTTGCACTTTAAGAGATGTGCTCGCATTCGTTTGAACTGGCATGAATTGTAGTATTTTAGCACTGCGTGAATGATATGGCATGAAATGGATGATGGACGTGTGTCAAAACCATCGGCCTCAGTAACTCAATATGAACTCAGTCGAGCAATACCGTCTTCCTGTCCTCTTATGCAGTGGATTTGACTTAATAATGGAAACATCTGATTTTAAAAACAAGGGATCATGTTTTTATGTCACAAACTAAAAGCAGTTTCTGTGTTTATTACTGATTTTAATGAGAACATGAACTGGCTTCTGTTTCTTTTAACTATTTATTATTTAATTTATGCCTGTCAAGTTGTTGTTTTTTTTCTTTACAGAAAGCCAAAGATAGCCTTTGACTCATATCACGTGTTTTTTATTGTTCAGCTTGTCTGTGGGTGTGTTTTCCTACTAATTACCGCATAGCAACCAGGACCGGCACCACTCTAAAGACAAAAGGCTGTCGCAACCATCATTACTGATAAACTGGAAGATCAGGTTGATTTTGCCTACTCCCTGCAGGTCTACATTTGAATGCCGACATTTGCAAAAAAAAGCCTCCTAATTATAATGCTGTAGATTATTCCTATTGATAATATGCAGATCTGCAGTAAACATCTCTCACTGTATCTGCTCCATTGTCCAGCTGTCTATCATGGTTCTTACCTCATCCAGTCTGAAAGAGCAAAGATGACATGAATTAAAAAATCTGAAGGTCTGAACTGGGTCCAGAACTTATTCTGCGTGTCCTGCGTGTTTTTATCAGCGTATACACCCATCCAAACACCTATGCTTAGTCAGGCATGTGCTTGAGTGTGCATATCCAGCTGAATGCATTTCTGCTGTCTTGCTTGGTAAATGGATGTTGTGTGACCATATAAACAGATAAGCTCAGATGAGTGAGGATGATTCTGTCATTTAGAAAACAAATAATTTGACTGAATTGGTGAGGTGTTTGAAACCGACCCAGCTAACACGTCCATTTGGGGCCTGTATGGGTAACCAGAACATTTTAGTCCTTGCATTCCACGTTCGCCCCATTTATGGATGCCCACCAGGGTCAGTTATGGGACCAGGAGGTGTTAAGCATGGGTCCCATCTTAGTTGTACACTGCATACAGGGTCTAGAAGGGATGCATGTGATATTACAGTGGGCTGTGAAGGTGGGACCCATTTGGGAAGCCCAATGGAGTCTCAGTAGCATGTTGCTAGAAAGGTTTTCTTTACTTGTGTACAGTATTGCCTGGAACAGGGGTGCCCAAACATTCTGTCATGAGGACCGATGTGAAATGTCTGTGGTGGGCCAAGGCCAAATCAAGTGAAGCCAAATCAAGTGTCCTCTAATGCCCGATCTAGAGCAGTATACCGTCTTACGCTAAATTGTGGGCCCTCCAGTCAAATTACATGTTGATTTTTTGAAAATATGTTGAAGTGTCCTCTATAGAGACAAACCTCTATACATTCTTTAGCATAAACTTAAAACATTCTTTAGCATTAACTTTAAAAAAAATCAACTGTAGCAGGCACAAATGTACTAGCTTTTATTTTTTACAATTTGGTCAGTAAATTAATATAAATTATGTGCAGAAAATTTTAATTTGTTTCCTGTACAGAATTTCTTCACTTAGCTTAAGCTTAGAAAATCCAAACAATGTGTCCTTTGACAGAGGACAGAGGCCTAACTCCTTTTGGTAGGGATCTTTTTTTGTTATATATATATAATCATCATGATACATATTATCATCATGATAAACTTCATCACAACTCTATTCTGAGTGTACGAACACAAGCAGTGTATAGTAACTGACTGAATGCTTTCAAAGTACAGTGATAGCTATTGTGTGACTTAGGATCATCTTTGTGTCATCCTCACTCCATTAGCACATTGTAGTGCTCTGGAAGGGTACAGTGGATTATTTTACTCTTGGATACATGCTCACAGTCATCCTTAACTACAAAAAAACAAAGGTTTTATGTAAGATAAGATAATCCTTTATTAGTCCCACAGTGGAGAAATTCTCAGTGTCACAGTAGAAAAGAGAAAGCAAGACCTCTGTTCCCTGAACACGTGTGTGTAGTGTGTGTGTATGTGGTCCGCTGGAAGCAGTGCTGGTTGTGGAGTCTGACAGCAGCTAGAAGGAAGGACCTGCGATACCTCCTTCACACACTTGGGGTGCATCCCAGGACAGAGCCGGCCCTCTTTATGAGCTTATTCAGTCTCTTCTTGTCTGCTGTCAAGATGCTACTGCAACCACAGACCACTCGATAAAAGATGGCAGATGCCACCACTGTGCTGAAGAAAGTCCTCAGGAGTGCTCCCTGCACCCAAAAGGACCTCAGTAGGTAGAGTCTGCTCTGGCCTTTCTTGTAGAGTGCAGTAGTGTTAACTGACCAGTCCAGTTTGTCCACTCTCCAGAGTCCACTCTCTCAATGTTCTGACCCTGGATGTTCACTGATGGAGGCGGGTGTCTGCACCTGCGGAAATCCACCACCAGTTCTTTGGTCTTTCCCGTGTTTATCTGAAGGTGGTTCTGCTGAAACCAGACCACAAAGTCCTGAATCAGTTTTTTTTTTTTTTAATCATTGGTTATGTGGCTGACCATCCCCAAGTCATCAGAGAACTTCTGGGGGTGACAGGTCGGTGAGCTGTACATGAAGTCAGCAGTGTACAGGGTGAAGAGGAACGGTGCCAAGACCGTTCCTTGAGGGGCTCCTGTGCTGCTGACCACCATATCAGAGACACAGTCCCGTGCCCTCATTTACTGTGGTTGGTTGGTGAGATAGTCAAGCATCCAGTTCGACAGGTGACTGTTCACTCCACAATGTCCCAGCTTGTCCTTTAGGAGCCCTGGCTGTATGGTGTTAAAAAGCACTGGAGAAATCAAAGAAGGTGATTCTCACAGTGCTGCCGGGCTTCTCCAGGATATATAATGATGCTGACTACTCATTCATATTAACCATGCATAACATAAACTGTAAAATTCTTTTTCTTTTATATAGTCATATATATATATATATATATATATATATATATATATATATATACATATATATATATATACATATATATATATAGTTTTTAGCATTTGAGATACAAAATATTTAGATAGAGAGCTGTAGATAGATAGATAGATAGATAGATAGATAGATAGAAGAGGGACCATCCTCCTCTGATCAGAACTATGTATAAATTACTGATAACAGTCACCGAACCACCAAACTTTCTGCTCAGGTCTGCTGATACTAGGTTTTAACATGGTCATTAGACAGGTAGCAATGGCAGGAGGTGTGTGCAGCTGGTTTGGCATGGTGGTGGGGGAGCCTGGTGGTCGGACTGGTGGGTGGCGGCTGGTCTGATGCAGGTAAAGGGGACCCCAGCGGTCAGTCTTCTAACAGGTTGAGCCAGATGAGCAAGCAGCCATTTACTCGGAGATGGTAAAGAGACAGAGTTAGTTCTGAGAGGAATTTTATGGAGAGCAGAGAATGTTGAGCAGTATCAGTGTGTGTCTGATGACTCCGGCAGGTCTGACTATACCAGCCAAATTAAAAGGAGAGAGCCAGAAGGTAACACAGACATGGGAGCACCCTGAAACGCTAGCTAGCTCCATTTGCTCCACCGTCGACAAACCTGAGTGATCGTGTGTAAGCAGCGAGATGACAGCTCCAGCATCTCAGTGTACTACAATTCCCTGGGTCCGCGAACCCCTGGACCTACAACCTTTATCTAAGGGGAAACATTAATTACCAAAAGCTAAACTAAACAGATGAGTTTCCAGTCTAAATTTGAAGATTAAGGTGTCTGAGTCCCAAACATTATCTGGAAGGTTATTCCAGAGTTGGGGGGCTTTATAAGAAAAGGCTTTTCCCCCTGCTGAGGTTTTCTGAGTATGGGAAAACCAAATTAAGAAGCCAGCACCCTGAGATCTAAGTAACCTTGATGGTTTGTAGTATGAAATAAGATCCCGCAGGTACCCAGGAGCGAGGCCATGTAGAGCTTTATATGTTAATAGAAGAATTTTGTATTCAATACAAAATATAACTGGGAGCCAATGAAGTGCTGATAGAACTGGACTGATATGTTCAGATGGTCTAGTTTTAGTAAGGGCTGTAGAACTAGTTGAAGTTTATTGAGGTTCCTGCTGAAACAACCTGACAGTAGTGCATTACAGTAATCTAGCCTTGAGGTAATAAAAGCGTGTACTAGCTTTTCTGCATCCTGTAGAGATAAGGAGTTTCTTAGTTTGGCAACGTTTCTAAGATGTAGAAAGATGAACTAATATTACCTATATGTTGCTCAAATGTTAGATCTGAATCGAATATGACTTTTTAGCTGCTCGACCAGGAATAATGGAAACATCAGCCAAGTCTAACATTAAGTCTGATAGTTTATTTCCTAAAAGGAGTTATACAGAGAAAACACACTCACTGACCACTGACTTTATGTTTATTAGGGTTTATTCTAATGTTATATAGAGTTTTACAGTAAACACACTCACTGACCGCTGACTTTATGTTTATTAGGGTTTATTCTAATGTTATATAGAGTTTCACAGTAAACACACTCACTGACCACTGGCTTTATGTTTATTAGGGTTTATTCTAATGTTATATAGAGTTTCACAGTAAACACACTCACTGACCACTGACTTTATGTTTATATGGGTTTATTCTAACGTTATATAGAGTTTTACAGTAAACACACTCACTGACCACTGACTTTATGTTTATTAGGGTTTATTCTAATGTTTTATAGAGTTTTACAGTAAACACACTGACTGACCACTGACTTTATGTTTATTAGGGTTTATTCTAATGTTATATAGGGTATTACAGTAAACACACTGACTGACCACTGACTTTATGTTTATTAGGGTTTATTCTAATGTTATATAGGGTATTACAGTAAACGCACTCACTGACCGCTGACTTTATGTTTATTTGGGTTTATTCTAATGTTATATAGAGTTTTACAGTAAACACACTCACTGACCGCTGACTTTATGTTTATTAGGGTTTATTCTAATGTTATATAGAGTTTTACAGTAAATACACTCACTGACCACTGACTTTTTGTTTATTAGGGTTTATTCTAATGTTTTATAGAGTTTTACAGTAAACACACTGACTGACCACTGACTTTATGTTTATTAGGGTTTATTCTAATGTTATATAGGGTATTACAGTAAACACACTGACTGACCACTGACTTTATGTTTATTAGGGTTTATTCTAATGTTATATAGGGTATTACAGTAAACGCACTCACTGACCGCTGACTTTATGTTTATTTGGGTTTATTCTAATGTTATATAGAGTTTTACAGTAAACACACTCACTGACCGCTGACTTTATGTTTATTAGGATTTATTCTAATGTTATATAGAGTTTTACAATAAACACACTTACTGACCACTGACTTTATGTTTATTAGGGTTTATTCTAATGTTATATAGGGTATTACAGTAAACACACTCACTGACCACTGACTTTATGTTTATTAGAGTTTATTCTAATGTTATATAGAGTTTTACAGTAAATACACTTACTGACCACTGACTTTATGTTTATTAGGGTTTATTCTAATGTTATATAGAGTTTTACAGTAAATACACTTACTGACCACTGACTTTATGTTTATTAGGGTTTATTCTAATGTTATATAGAGTTTTACAGTAAACACACTCACTGACCACTGACTTTATGTTTATTAGGGTTTATTCTAATGTTATATAGAGTTTTACAGTAAATACACAAAGGCAGTTGGAGATGTAATGCCTGGTTCCAGTACCCAAGTAGGGGCGACCACATAAACTCAATGACTTCAGGCGTTAAATTAAACAGTTATTAAAATATTGAGTTTCACCAAAATTATCCTATTTTTGGTGAAAAAAAGGGGGGGGGGGTTCAGGACAAATGCATATAGTCATTTATGTATTTTTAAATTATTACAATTATTTTTAGGGAGCTTTTCTCCTCTTGCTGTGACGTCACTGCAGACCACGCCCCTCTGCTGCTGCCGCTCTCACCGTCAGATGAGTGAGAGCTCTGAGATGGACGGTGTGTAGCTGCTGAAGTTCCTCATTAGTACATAATTTAATTGAATTTAATTCGTTATTCATTCTTTAAAACATTGTTCTAACACATTATAGGAGCATGTAGTACATTTTTCAGAGTGTAGTTGTGCTTATAAATGCTGTTTTTTATCGAATTACTGCTCAGACTTGTGCTTCAGCTAACTGAGCCATGGCAGCAAAATAGCTAGCTAGGTTAGCTAGCCTAAACTTTCTCTCTGCAGCATTATTCGGATTATAAAAATAAATAAACCTCTCATTTCTCTCATTACATGTTTTTAAATGTTCAGCTTGTGTGGTCTGAAGCCGTCTAAGACAAGAGAAGATGAACACACTATAAAATCTCAAGTCTCAGGTTTGTGCTCCCTAATCTGTTGCCTCAGATTAGTGTGCAGGGCATGTTGCTGCTGCTAGCCACGCAGCGCTAAGTGGGGGGTTTGTATTTGTTCTGCAGTTTGTTCATTTTGTTGTGCAATGAGAAAATAATCACTTTTCTGTGTAGTTTTGAATTTTTTATAATGTGAACAAACTATATGATCTTGTGCATGTTATGGTACTATGAAAATTGCTCTTTCAAAAGAAATACTGTAAGCTCAGATGAGTGAGAGCTCAGAGATGGTTGCTTGTGTGATCTGCAGCCGTCTAAGACAAGAAAAGATTATAATATACTATAAAATCTGTTTCAGAATAAACAGAGTGGAAAGCGAGCCTTGTGTCTGACTGCTTGGGGCCAAATGGTGGTCGTTACACGTGCTAACATCACATGTCATGAAGACACTGGAACGCCTGCTTCTATACCACCCTAGACCCCAGGTTCAACATGCAATGTACCCCCTGTAGTTCACCTACAAGAAGAAAGTGGGAGTGAAGGATGCTATGCTGTACTTTCTCCATCAGACTCACTCTTATCTGGACAAGGGGGGCAGTTCTGTGAGAGTCATGTTCTTTGATTTGTCCAAGACTTTTAACACCATTCAGCCCCTCCTACTGAGAGACAAGCTGGAGAGAATGCAAGTGGATCCACACCTGGTCATCTGGATTACTGACTACCTCACTGACAGACCTTAGCAGTACACCGAAGACTGTGGTCAGCAGCACAGGACATTTACATTTACATTTATGGCATTTAGCAGATGCTCTTATCCAGAGCGACTTACAAAGTGCTTTGCTATTTACCCAAGAAAGAAACCTTAGCTAGTTAGAATAGACCAATAATTCAAAGATAAGGAGCACCACAGTTGACTGAGTTATCTGTATTATTTATTTTCATTATTCCTCATTATTGTATTGTATTACTGTGCTGTGTTGTGTAACTGCTACTGGCTGCTGAATGTTTTTTGGAAGCAAGCAAGCATCCATCCAGGCTGTTTTACCTGTAAATTGCCAGACTGTGCTGCCCTCTTGTGGCTGTTGTGCTAAATGCAGTGCTGGTGTCTCATCAGCACTTCTCAGGACTAAATCAGTTTGAACATGCTCACGTGATCAGATTTTTGGTCTAATTAGATGCCAGACTCTCACCGGCCCTTGTCATGCCCACAGTGAATCACAGAAGGCCCTCTTAATGGCACCTTTAAGCATCTTGACCTCATAGACATGATTCATTCTTACCACATTCTGATGTATCTACGATAGACACCTGTTAGTAGCGGCTGGTAGACTAACTGCAGCCTTCCATAGTTTATTCAGATGAGATGGGTCAAAGCAATATCAGATTATCTGAAGAATGTCACATCAATGTCTACATTTTGTTTACCTCACATTTCATTTTCATTCTTTTTTCTTTTATTTATTTATTTATTTAATGTTTAACATTTTAATCCTTTCACTTTTTTATTACACTGTGATATTTTATTTTGTGGCTGTTGGAGCCTTAAAAGTTTTGTTTTGTTTTGTTTTTTAGCTGGAAAGAAGCTGCTGGGTGATGGTCTTCTTCTGCTGGAGGGGAACTGAACAGACTCTGTTGCGTCTCAGCTGTGAAGGTTAAGGTACGACTGAACTGGAAGAGACAAACGTAAAAGAGATTAGAGGCTTTTTTCTAATCTCCCTAAAACACCACCTCTAAACCACTACTTCACTACAATTCCCACAATTCCCTGGGACATACCTTCTAGTTTCTGCAGCTTTCTCCTTTCTTCCACATTTTCCTGGAGCTTCTCCATCAGCTCCAAGAACTCCAGGAGGGTTTCCCTCGGCCAGATCATGCGCTGAACTTCCTGCTCATCAATGCCCTGCATTTTTTCAGTCACAAACGCATCCCAGTTTACTTCCTCTCTCGCACACTCAGAGCTACAGAAAGAGGAAACGGGAACAAATTAGAACCTCAAACCAATACAGAGCAAGTCTGAGTAGCATATAGGAGATAACAAGGTGCCTCAAACACTTGTTAAGATTAAAGGCTGTTAACGTGAGGCATACAGACCAACTGTGGGGTCATCTGTGGAAAAGTATGGCATGGGCTGACCACTCACCTGTTCAGTTCCCCTTGCTTCTGCTTTATCTGTTGGACCTCTTTGGTGAGCTCCTTCCTCGTGTGTTCAAAGCTGCTCACTGTGGACAAACCACATTGTGGAGCGTGATTTTTCATCAAATGTAAAAAACCACTGGAACTCCTCTGCTGCTGCTCTGTGGTCTATGCACTTCAGTACTTCAGTGTTTTCAGCAGTTTACAGTGTTTCCTAGCACTACTTACCCACATCAGCCATCAACACCATCTTCACCATGAACCCAGCCAATACCACCCAGAGGACGATGAAGATGTTCACTGCAGTGCTGTGCAGGTCTGGAACCCTCCAGGTGTCTTTTAGAAGGTCGTGCCAGTTGTCTCCAGTGAACAGGATAAACAGGGTGCAGATGGAATTGCTGAGGTCTCTGTATCAAAAGTGAGGAGTGTTAGTTATCAGCAGACCTGTCAGACTACGTTGTAGCAAAAGCCTCAGAATTAAAGAAAGACTCTAGAATAGATTGAGGCAGAGAGAGAGAGAGAGAGAGAGAGAGAGAGAGAAAGGGCGATCAGTGACTGTTTCCTAAAGAGGTCATTCAGTAGTGGGGTTGTACGATACTGAATGCAGTCAGGATCTTAGAAAGGATTCAGAAATCAGGGAAAAATGAACTCACTTGAAACTGTCCTTGTAATTCAGGTTTTCTGTGTCTGACTGAGTGTACTCTTCAAACAGGACGATGCCCACCAGAGCGAACACGTATCCCAACACAGCGAGGAGCAGGAATGTGGCAGTCGTACCCTGCAGAGAGAAGCCATCGCTCTCAGTACTTCTAATAACAGGATGTTTTACCAAGTCAACTGTGTTTGTGTTTTACTCCAAACCTTTAAACTTTTGACGATGATGAGCAGAGTGAGACGCAACGGTCTGATCCTAATGACCATCTTCAGTGTGCGGAGGACTCGGAATTGCCGGAGAATCACCAGAAAACCAGCAGTTTGTGTTTCCGTAAAGGCATTGATGACCTCAGGAAGGACGGACTACCAGAACAAGACATACAGAACAGTGAGATACAGCACACTGCTACATGACACGGCAAACTGACCTGTACTAATGGTTCTTTCACACACACACACAGACACACACACATACATGCACACACACAGCTTCATGGTTCTCACCAAGATAGTGACAGTGAAGTCAAAGATGTCCCAGGGGCTTTTCCAAAACTGCCGGAAATTGTCCAACCATTTGAGGAGCATCTCCAGGAGGAAAATGACCAGTATGCACCAGTCCAGCGCAGTAAGAACCAGCTTGGCTCTCTGCATGCTTGGGTCAGTACTATCAGAAAGCTCTGAAAAATAAAAGAATGGAGCAGGTTACTCTCAGGTCTCAGACTGAAAGAGACACACAGTTGTTTTCCATATATTTCCTGCTTCCTCAACCAGCATTTCTGAACCACATTTCCCACAATCCTCATGTGTTATGTAATCTTGACCTCACCTGCCTGGACCACCAGCACAACCACGTTCAGGATGATCAGAAGCACCATCACATTCTGGAACAAGGTACCTAGACACACTGGTTAAGGACAAGGCACTTTCATTTCATGGAAGCCATTCATGGCTTTCCCAGTGAAGAAGCATGGCTCCAACAGAACATTCAACATGGCAGGTTACACTCCTGCTGAGGTTTAGTAGAAGCACAGATATGAGAGGATACTTCCTAGGATCCTCTGAGCTGTGTCCCTGGGCAGGAATTTAGCCATGTAGCTCTTCATCCCTCCCCTCTGCTCTTCTTCACACAGTGATGAGGTCATGGTCCTGTCTTGATTGAAGCTCACAGCAGTCTGGAACTCCTGGTGCTTTGCAAGATCCACGCTACCTCTGTAAAACAGTTAGTTAGTAGAACAAACAGAAGGACTACTTACCTGACTCTCCGTATAGTCCTTCTGAAGTTGATTGCATCCAAACCACACTTCCTTTATGACAGCAAGTGTGTCTCCTTGGTCTCCTAATACCGCGTCTGAAATTCAGTGCAGCTCACTCTGCTTTATACTGACCAGCTGATGATGTCATAATGCCTCCCCTGTCTACCACTGTGATGTCATCAGTGCAGACATTCCACACTCACTCAAATATGGAATATGGAGATCTGATAGAGGACCAGGGGGTGGGGCCAAAGGGTGGGGTACCTGTCCATCATTTCCTACTGCAGCCACTCTCCTTAACAGTTCATCAGAAAGAAAGAAAAAAAACACAAAATCACAAAATGAACAAAAACAACCATCATTTTAGATCAATCATTCTTGATTTGTGCTTCATGGCAATAAGTAGCATGATGAAGTTACTTCAAACAGAGCAGATTTACATTATTACTTTATTATTTCATCAGCAGAGATGACAGTCTGAAAGAGAAATAAAAAACACCTATTGATCTGCATTTACAAAATTAATAATCCAACAACCATCTAGTGTTTCATATTTATTCAGAATTCTGGGAGATATGTCAAAGTGTATATTTTTTCTGAAGTTTGATAAGTTCAGTCAAAGGATTTGATACCAATTTTTAAAACATGATATCAGAAGCTTTTAGAACAGTCATAAGAATCATTCACAAACGATGCTACAGACAATCCAGAGAAACATGACTTACCTCCCCCGAGGCGATCCCGAGCCGCCGCCCACAGACCCATATAAGGACTTCCTGTTTGTTTGTGTTTGTTTGAGTTGTTCCTATTTGTTTGTGTTTGTTCGTTGTTCATGTGTTTCACTTGGGACTGGGAGCACTTAAGGAGCGTTACCCCCTTTGTTCACTGCCGTGAATCGACTCTGTTGGAGACGCTCATAGATTCCTCACGTGTTACCGGCGTGTTCAGGTCGGCTCAAGATTGCGGTCCATGTTCGGGAGAAGGTCTGCACCCTACTCTAGAGGCAAGCGTGGTTTGTTTGCTTCCGGCTCAGGTTTCAAGGCGACCCACGTTCAAGGCAGTACGCTGCAAAGTCAGGTTAGGTCGGCCTTGCCTTTTGGGCTAGCAGAGCACGGCTCTGTCCTTAGCTTTATATCTCCCCTTTAGTTCTCCCCCTAGTTTTACCTCTCGTTTAGCTCCCTGCTCCTCACAGTCCTAGGTTTGTTTTGTTGGCTGTCTTGTTTGTCACGTTTAGGTTCTGTGCATGGTTTTGCCCACGTTGCTGCACTTCACGTTTCTTGTCCCTTTGTTTGGTCTTTGGTTTTGTTAATAAATCGTCTTCCTTTGATCTCAAACTCTGCAAGTGTTCATCCCTTCAGGTTTGGCCCCACACGCCATGACAGAATACACTGCCGAATACTGCCGCCACGCTAGCTGAGGCAAGGAGGAGAACTTGATAAATTTGGGCTGGACCCCCCTTGCCAGGTAGAGGTTGAGTATGATTGGAAGATGTGGAGGAGCAGGGGCGGTTTTGGGGTGCAAGTTTTTGTCACAAGAACGAGAAGGGAGAGGAACATTTTTAAAGTATGTAGAAATGGAGTGGAGGAATTTGGGCGTGGTCGTTCTCCCAAACTTTTAGTTATTACATAACTCCATTTTGCGAATGCGGACCACGCTAGCTGAGGCAAGGAGGAGAACTCGAGAAATTTGGGCTGGAGTTCTGGGGAGCTTCAAGCTGATGGGACCCGAGGCCAGACCCCAAAGGTTCTCGCTTACAGTGAGGCAAGTTGCTCATGTGGTAGTCTGAGGTTGGAAGCTGTAGAGGCTGCACCAATTCTGAAAGAATGACCAGAGAAATGATTAGAAGGGTAACAGCTGAGAGAGCGAATGTGTCGGAGGTGAGTGTGGAACCATTGACGGATTATGGCGGAACCTGCTTCTGTGACGAAAAGTGGGTCTGTTGATTGACCATTCTGTGAGAGCCTTCAGTTGATATGATGTACGAGGGGTTCATATGGACTAAATTGGGAGTGGGAGACGGGGTTCTTACTTTTGAATTCCTTTGAGAAGAAGCAAGATCTGGGGGTGGTTAGAGGACGAATGAGGTAAACCGGTAATGAGTTTTGTGAAGAAATTGATGGCAGCTAGATATACTTTTAAGGTGGAGGATCGGATTGAGTGCTGTGAGCTGGCTGATGTGAGGAAGGCTGAGGTTATGAAGAGGTCGTTTGAGGGGAAGGTAATGTTGTGCAAGGTGTGGAGACAGAATCAGCAATGGCATTTGATCGGCCCGGGACATGAACAACCCTAAGAATGTATTTGTGTAGTACTGAATGGTAAGTGAGGCGACGGATAAAGGGTGTAAAAGATAAGGTTCTGGATCTGCCTTTATTGATTATGTGAACAGTGGCGAGATTATCAATGTGGATTTGGATGGCCTTTCCTGTCCATGCATGTCACCAAAGAAGGGCGGCGACGACAACTGGGTAGAGCTCCCAGAGGGCTGAACAATCATCAGGCCCGGACATGAGGTGAATGAACTGAGTAGGCCAGGGAGAGGCAAACCAGCAACCATTAGAGTAGCCCCCGAAGCCGGTAGAAGGATCCGCGTCTGTAAAGAGCCGAACATCCGCAGGGTCATAGACGACATAGTCGTGAAAGAAGTATATGCCATTCCAGTGACGAAGCAAGGCAAGCCAAAACTTCAGGAGGCAGGAGTCGTCCAACATGACTGTGCGATGCAAGGATTGGACTGAAGAAGCGAGGTGAAGGAGGTGAGATATGAAGGATCGACCCTGTGGAATAATTCGAGTCGCGTAGTTAAGGTGGCCCAGAAGGGAGAGGAGCTGCTGTTTGGTACAGGTAGGAGAACTGAGAAAAGCAGAGAGAGACTGAGCAATGCGGTCATGCTTCTCCTGAGGAAGGGAGGGTTGGTACAAAACGGAGTCCAAGGTGATGCCAAAGAACTCAAGGGTGGTTGAAGGACCCATGGTTTTCTCATCAGAGAGGGGAATTCCCAGGTGACGAAAGGTGTTGGAAATAGCTGTGAGACTGTGTGCTTGGGGTGCAGATGGGGGGTCGATGACTAGAAAATCGTCAAGGACGTGGAGAACAAAAGGCAGCCTTTGTATGTTAAGCAGAATCCAACAGAGGGCTTCAGCAAGGATATCAAAAATCTTTGGACTACTTTTACAACCAAAGGTAAGATGAACTGAAAAGTAGAATTTGCCATCCCAGAAGACCCCAAAGAGATGCCAGAAATCAGGGTGGAGAGGTAGGACCTTGAAGGCAGAGATGACATAAGCCTTAGACAGCCAAGCACCACGACCAGCCAGTCTAATCAAGGCAATGGGGTGGTCCATGGTGGCATAGATGAGACGGAAATCCAAACTGGGGATGAGGCTGTTGACAGAGGGCTCAGAGGAACCATGAGGGGCCAAAAGATCAATGACAAGGCGCTTCTTGCCAGAGTACTTGCGAGTAGCTGCGGCGATGGGGCTGATCCGGTGAAATGAAAAGGGGGAGAGGAGAAAGGGCCAATCATGAAACTCTCAGATACTTTCTTCGCAAAAAGGGACGTGACTACAACAGGCTCTGAGAAGGCAGAGAGAAGGTTGCGACACGAGAGTGAGAAAGAAGGTAGTGCAATGAGGCCAGGGGAGAACCCAAAAAGGATACCATCCAGAAGGTAACAGGCAAAAGACGCATCGGGATGGCTCGCCAGATCAGCAGCCAGGGCAGGCACGTTAGAAGGAGTGGAGAGAAACCAGAGCTGTCAGCTACCACCGAACTACCCACCTAAACGAACAGCCAGATCCAGAATGGTGGCCAGATAATCGCCCAATTCCTGGCAACAAAAAGGGAAGGCAGAACACAGGACATCTCGATAAATAGAGAAGGCGAGAGAAATTTGGAGGTGTGAAGGTGAGAGGAATGTAGAGTGCGAGGAGCAGGAGAACCTGGAGATGAGAGCAGCAAGGAGGAGAGAGCCACGTCCGTACCTTGAAGGATACACTGCCTCAAGGCGGTCGAGACAAGAGGAGGGTTGAAGATACGAGCGTTGGCAGGCGGGGCGGGCAGAGGCATGGTGGAGAGGGTGAAAAGAGGTGCGGCGGAAACAGGAGGGGGCACGGTGGGCAGACTTGGAAAAGCAATAGAATAGGGTAGGGGAAGGAAGAGTGAAGCAGAGGAAGGGACGGTTGAAGGAGGGGGCGGACAACTGAGGAAGGGGGAGAGGGACGATTGAGGGAGGGGGAAGGACGATTGAGGCGAAGGGGTTGTTTACCTCCCAAGGACGAGAGACAGGAAGAAGAGTTGAGCCTTGGGAGCAGAGCGAGCGAAGGAGACCTCACAGTCCCGGAGAACCTTCGGGAACAGGCCCGTCTCTGTTCCTGTCCAGGCCAGTGCCAGCGGTGCCCGCCGCATCTGCTCTAGTGCAGGTGGTGCCTGCCACATCTGCTCCAGTGCCAGCGGTACCCCTTATCAAGGCTACCTGGGGTACCGACCACCACCGGCCCCCTGGAAGGCCTCAGTGGTCTCATGGAGGCACCAACAGTGGGACAAACTCCCTGTTAATGCTCTTGTTCTCAGATGCTGGAGAAGCAGGTGTTCACAAACAACTGGACACATGTGAAATGTGTTTGACTGAAAAATGCCTGATTTTTAAAGGGTCTCTTCTCTTTTAGTCTCAGTGATGGCGAGCAGCACAGCGGTGGTAATGCGGCAGGGCAAGCTAGCGCTAACTAGCCGTAGCTAACCCGAACTAGTCACACACCCACTGGTTCACTTCAAACTGATATCCATTCCAACCCAGAGAAAAGCTGTGTTTACTCACAACCAGCTGTGCCCAACGCCAACCAGGCAGGAAGATGCCCCCAATGGCAGTTTTCTGCTAACGATTTTTAAATAATAATTATATTAATAAACAACATTTATTTCACTGGTTCAAAGAATATGAACATCCAATCTCACCAGACCAGTTCAGAAAGATTATCAGATGAACGTCGTCTGATTAAAACACATTTCATTTAGAAAATGGAAAGGTGTCTCATGGAGGAGATCAGATTTCTATCAAATAGATTTCCTTCATGTTTTTATTGAGAAGACTGAAGCAGAAAGAAAGAAGGAATGTCATTCACTCTTATTTGGTTTAAACTGATTATTATTTATTCATCCATTTTTAATCCTGCATTTCTTTGCCTAATTAGTTTCAATTCTATTTATTAATAATTTTTAACCTAATCATTTTTATCTTATTCCTTATTATTAAACTGTAGTATCTTTTTCTAGCTATTTGAGCTTTACTTTACTTTAGTTTAATTTAATTAAGTTTAGTTTAGTTTAGTTTAGTTTAGGTTTTTATTTTTGGGGGGGGGTGTAGTTGTAAGAAGCTGCTGGGTGATGGTCTTCTTCTGCTGGAGGGGAACTGAACAGACTCCGTTGCGTCTCAGCTGTGCAGGTTAAGGTACGACTGAACTGGAAGAGACAAACGAAAAAGAGATTAGAGGCTTTTTTCTAATCTCCCTAAAACACCACCTCTAAACCACTACTTCACTACAATTCCCACAATTCCCTGGGACATACCTTCTAGTTTCTGCAGCTTTCTCCTTTCTTCCACGTTTTCCTGGAGCTTCTCCATCAGCTCCAAGTACTCCAGGAGGGTTTCCCTCGGCCAGATCATGCGCTGAACTTCCTGCTCATCAATGCCCTGCATTTTTTCAGTCACAAACGCATCCCAGTTTACTTCCTCTCTCGCACACTCAGAGCTACAGAAAGAGGAAACGGGAACAAATTAGAACCTCAAACCAATACAGAGCAAGTCTGAGTAGCATGTAGGAGATAACAAGGTGCCTCAAACACTTGTTAAGATTAAAGGCTGTTAACGTGAGGCATACAGACCAACTGTGGGGTCATCTGTGGAAAAGTATGGCATGGGCTGACCACTCACCTGTTCAGTTCCCCTTGCTTCTGCTTTATCTGTTGGACCTCTTTGGTGAGCTCCTTCCTCGTGTGTTCAAAGCTGCTCACTGTGGACAAACCACATTGTGGAGCGTGATTTTTCATCAAATGTAAAAAACTACTGGAACTCCTCTGCTGCTGCTCTGTGGTCTATGCACTTTAGTACTTCAGTGTTTTCAGCAGTTTACAGTGTTTCCTAGCACTACTTACCCACATCAGCCATCAACACCATCTTCACCATGAACCCAGCCAATACCACCCAGAGGACGATGAAGATGTTCACTGCAGTGCTGTGCAGGTCTGGAACCCTCCAGGTGTCTTTTAGAAGGTCGTACCAGTTGTCTCCAGTGAACAGGATAAACAGGGTGCAAACGGAATTGCTGAGGTCTCTGTATCAAAAGTGAGGAGTGTTAGTTATCAGCAGACCTGTCAGACTACGTTGTAACAAAAGCCTCAGAATTGAAGAAAGACTCTAGAATAGACTAAGGCAGAGAGAGAGAGAGAAAGGGCGATCAGTGACTGTTTCCTAAAGAGGTCATTCAGTAGTGGGGTTGTACGATACTGAATGCAGTCAGGATCTTAGAAAGGATTCAGAAATCAGGGAAAAATGAACTCACTTGAAACTGTCCTTGTAATTCAGGTTTTCTGTGTCTGACTGAGTGTACTCTTCAAACAGGGCGATGCCCACCAGAGCGAACACGTATCCCAACACAGCGAGGAGCAGGAATGTGGCAGTCGTACCCTGCAGAGAGAAGCCATCGCTCTCAGTACTTCTAATAACAGGATGTTTTAGCAAGTCAACTGTGTTTGTGTTTTACTCCAAACCTTTAAACTTTTGACGATGATGAGCAGAGTGAGACGCAACGGTCTGATTCTAATGACCATCTTCAGTGTGCGGAGGACTCGGAATTGCCGGAGAATCACCAGAAAACCAGCAGTTTGTGTTTCCGTAAAGGCATTGATGACCTCAGGAAGGACGGACTACCAGAACAAGACATACAGAACAGTGAGATACAGCACACTGCTACATGACACGGCAAACTGACCTGTACTAATGGTTCTTTCACACACACACACACACACACACACATACATGCACACACACAGTTTCATGATTCTCACCAAGATAGTGACAGTGAAGTCAAAGATGTCCCAGGGGCTTTTCCAAAACTGCCGGAAATTGTCCAACCATTTGAGGAGCATCTCCAGGAGGAAAATGACCAGTATGCACCAGTCCAGCGCAGTAAGAACCAGCTTGGCTCTCTGCATGCTTGGGGCAGTACTATCAGAAAGCTCTGAAAAATAAAAGAATGGAGCAGGTTACTCTCAGGTCTCAGACTGGAAGAGCCACACAGTTGTTTTCCATATATTTCCTGGTTCCTCAACCAGCATTTCTGAACCACATTTCCCACAATCCTCATGTGTTATGTAATCTTGACCTCACCTGCCTGGACCACCAGCACAACCACGTTCAGGATGATCAGAAGTACCATCACATTCTGGAACAAGGTACCTAGACACTGGTTAAGGACAAGGCACTTTCATTTCATGGAAGCCATTCATGGCTTTCCCAGTGAAGAAGCATGGCTCCAACAGAACATTCAACATGGCAGGTTACACTCCTGCTGAGGTTTAGTAGAAGCACAGATATGAGAGGATACTTCCTAGGATCCTCTGAGCTGTGTCCCTGGGCAGGAATTTAGCCATGCAGCTCTTCATCCCTCCCCTCTGCTCTTCTTCACACAGTGATGAGGTCATGGTCCTGTCTTGATTGAAGCTCACAGCAGTCTGGAACTCCTGGTGCTTTACAAGATCCACGCTACCTCTGTAAAACAGTTAGTTAGTGAAATAAACAGAAGGACTACTTACCTGACTCTCCGTATAGTCCTTCTGAAGTTGATTGCATCCAAACCACACTTCCTTTATGACAGCAAGTGTGTCTCCTTGGTCTCCTAATACCGCGTCTGAAATTCAGTGCAGCTCACTCTGCTTTATACTGACCAGCTGATGATGTCATAATGCCACCCCTCCCTCCCCTGTCTACCACTGTGATGTCATCAGTACAGACATTCCACACTCACTCAAATATGGAATATGGAGATCTGATAGGGGGTGGGGCCAAAGGGTGGAGTACCTGTCCATCATTTCCTACTGCAGCAACTCTCCTTAACAGTTCATCAGAAAGAAAAAGAAAAAAAAAATCACAAAATGAACAAAAACAACCATCATTTTAGATCAATCATTCTTGATTTGTGCTTCATGGCAATAAATAGCATGATGAAGTTACTTCAAACAGAGCAGATTTACATTATTACTTACATTATTTCATCAGCAGAGAGGACCGTCTGAAAGAGAAATAAAAAACACCTATTGATCTGCATTTACAAAATTACAAAATGAATACTCCAACAACCATCTAGTGTTTCATATTTATTTAGAATTCTGGGAGATATGTCAAAGTTTTTCTGAAGTTTGATAAGTTCAGTCAGAGGATTTGATACCAATTTTTAAAACAGGATATGAGAAGCTTTTAGAACAGTCATAATAATAATTCACAAATGATGCTACAGACAAACATGACTTATTTGCGAATGCGGACCACGCTTGCTGAGGCAAGGAGGAGAACTCGAGAAATTTGGGCTGGAGTTCTGGGGGGCTTCGAGCTGATGGGACCCGAAGCCAGACCCCAAAAGTTTGCACTTTACAGTGAGGCTGCTCGTGAAGTTGCTCGTGTGCTAGTCTGAGGTCGTTAAGATTAGAGCGGATGTAGGTGTGGTAGGCTTGGGAGGACCAACGGAGGTCCGAGACGTTGGATGGTGTGGTCGGGAAGTCCTTTATAGGAGGCTGTAGAGGCTGCGCCAATTCTGAAAGAATGACCAGAGAAATGATTAAAAGGGTAACCGAGAGAGAGAACGTGTCGGAGGTGAGTGTGGAACCAATGATGGGTTATGGTGGATCCTGCTTCTGTGACGAAAAGTGGGTCTGTTAATTGACCATTCTGTGAGAGCCTTCTGTTGATATGATGTACGAGGGGTTCATATGGACTGAATTGTGACTGTAGCTTAAAGAGGTAGATGGGGACGGTTTTCCCCAGCTGATCAGTTTTACTTTGTTTGAGGTTGAAAATTAGAGATAAGCAGAAGAATTTGGTGCCACTGAAGCTGATGTAAATTCTGAACATCTAAGAAAGCCAAAGAACGCTAAAAGAAATATGGCTTCGAGTGTAGAGGAGATGGTAGCCGAGTAATGACCAGAACAGAGTGTCTGTAAGCAGTGCCATAGAACATCTGAAGTGATAGGTGATCTTTGCAGTGGGAGACGGGGTTCTGACTTTTGAATTCCTTTGAGAAGAAGCAAGATCTGGGGGTGGTTAGAGGATAAATGAGGTAAACCGGTGATGAGTTTTGTGAAGAAATTGATGGCAGCTAGATATACTTTTAAGGTGGAGGATTGGATTGAGTGCTGTGAGCTGGCAGATGCGAGGAAGGCTGAGGTTATGAAGATGTTTGAGGGGAAGGAAATGTGCAAGGTGTGGCAGTTCTGGAAGGATTTCCAGCCTGTCCAGTAGGTTGACAGCGTTCGCGGGGAAACGGCAGAGAGGATGGTATCCTGGGCTTGGGATATAAGTTGTACTAGCTGAGGGTTAGATGGATAATGGTGTCTGCTTGAGGTGCTAAGGATCTGAATTTTGAATGGCATGTGAGGCGACAGATAAAGGGCGTGAAAGATAGGGTTCTGGATCGACCTTTATTGATTATGTGAACAGTGGCGAGGTTATCACAGTGGATTTGGATTGCCTTTCCTGTCCCCAAAGGAGGGAGGCGACGACGAGGGCTAAAGAATCAGGCCCGGACGCAAGGCGAATGAACCGAGTAGGCCAGGGGGAGGCAAACCAGCGACCATTATAGTAGCCCCCAAAGCCGGTAGAAAGAGCCGCATCCGTAAAGAGCTGGATGTCCGCAGGCTTTTACGACATCTTCGTAAAAGAAGGATATTCCATTCC
Organism: Salminus brasiliensis; assembly: GCF_030463535.1. Taxonomy (NCBI): domain Eukaryota; kingdom Metazoa; phylum Chordata; class Actinopteri; order Characiformes; family Bryconidae; genus Salminus; species Salminus brasiliensis. The sequence goes on from NC_132878.1 coordinate 68,470,956, forward strand.
AGTGACGAAGTAAGGCAAGCCAAAACTTCAGGAGGCAGGAGTCGTCCAACATGACTGTGTGATGCAAGGATTGGACTGAAGAAGCGAGGTGAAGGAGGTGAGATATGAAGGATCGACCCTGTGGAATGATTCGAGTCGCGTAGTTAAGGTGGCCCAGAAGGGAGAGGAGCTGCTGTTTGGTACAGGTAGGAGAACTGAGAAAAGCAGAGAGAGACTGAGGAATGTGGTCATGCTTCTCCTGAGGAAGGGAGGGTTGGTACAAAACGGAGTCCAATGTGATGCCAAGGAACTCAAGGGAGGTTGAAGGACCCATGGTTTTCTCATCAGAGAGGGGAATTCCCAGGTGACGAAAGGTGTTGGAAAGGGCTGTGAGACTGTGTGCTTGGGGTGCAGATGGGGGGGTCGATGACTAGAAAATCGTCAAGGAGGTGGAGAACAAAAGGCAGCCTTTGTATGTTAAGCAGAATCCAACAGAGGGCTTCAGCAAGGATATCAAAAATCTTTGGACTACTTTTACAATCAAAGGTAAGATGAACTGAAAAGTAGAATTTGCCATCCCAGAAGACCCCAAAGAGATGCCAGAAATCAGGGTGGAGAGGTAGGACCTTGAAGGCGGAGATGACATCAGCCTTAGACAGCTGCTGCTCTTCATACTTGCTCATACTTGCACATAAAAGCACATGTAACTTTTATTTAAATTTTTTAATTGTAAAAAGGGAAAAAGTTTACTTTAATTTTATTTACTTCAACTTATATTATTATACTTTATTTATTTTGCATATATTTTTTATTATTAATTTCTTTTTTGTTATCTTTATCTATTGAATGTGAATGGAGGGACAGCAAAGTAAGAATTTCATTGTACAGCGTAACTGTCTGTTTCTGCTGTGCATATGACAATAAAACTCTTGAATCTTGAATCTTGAATCTAGACAGCCAAGCACCACGACCAGCCAGTCTAATCAAGGCAATGGGGTGGTCCATGGTGGCGTAGATGAGACGGAAATCCAAACTGGGGATGAGGCTGTTGACAGAGGGCTCAGAGAAACCATGAGGGGCCAAAAGATCAATGACAAGGCGCTTCTTGCCAGAGTACTTGCGAGTAGCGGCGGCGATGGGGCTGATCCGGTGAGATGAAAAGGGGGAGAGGAGAAAGGGCCAATCATGAAACTCTCAGATACTTCCTTCGCGAAAAGTGACGTGACTACAACAGGCTCTGAGAAGGCAGAGAAAAGGTTGCGACACGAGAGTGAGGAAGAAGGTAGTGCAATGAGGCCAGGGGAGAACCCAAAAAGGATACCATCCAGAAGGTAACAGGCAAAAGACGCATCGGGATGGCCCGCCAGATCAGCAGCCAGGGCAGGCACGTTAGAAGGAGTGGAGAGAAACCAGAGCTGTCAGCTACCACCGAACTACCCACCTAAACGAACAGCCAGATCCAGAATGGTGGCCAGATAATCGCCCAATTCCTGGCAACAAAAAGGGAAGGCAGAACACAGGACATCTCGATAAATAGAGAAGGCAAGGGAAAATTCAGGTACGGAGAGAAATTTGGAGGTGTGAAGGTGAGAGGAATGTAGAGTGCGAGGAGCAGGAGAACCTGGAGATGAGAGCAGCAAGGAGGAGAGAGCCACGTCCGTACCTTGAAGGATACGCTGCCTCAAGGCGGTCGAGACAAGAGGAGGGTTGAAGATACGAGTGTTGGCAGGCGGGACGGGCAGAGGCGTGGTGGAGAGGGTGAAAAGAGGTGCGGCGGAAACAGGAGGGGGCACGGTGGGCACACCTGGAAAAGCAATAGAATAGGGTAGGGGAAGAAGGACGATTGGGGAGGGGGGGAAGGAAGAGTGAAGCAGAGGAAGGGACGATTGAGGGAGGGGGTGGACAACTGAGGAAGGAGGAGAGGGACGATTGAGGGAGGGGGAAAGACGATTGAGGCGAAGGGGTTGTTTACCTCCAAAGGACGAGAGACAGGAAGAAGAGTTCAGCCTTGGGAGCAGAGCGAGCGAAGGAGACCTCGCAGTCCCGGAGAACCTTCGGGAACAGGCCCGTCTCTGTTCCTGTCCAGGCCAGTGCCAGCGGTGCCCGCCGCATCTGCTCTAGTGCAGGTGGTGCCTGCCACATCTGCTCCAGTGCCAGCGGTACCCCTTATCAAGGCTACCTGGGGTACCGACCACCACCGGCCCCCTGGAAGGCCTCAGTGGTCTCATGGAGGCACCAACGGTGGGACAAACTCCCTGTTAATGCTCTTGTTCTCAGATGCTGGAGAAGCAGGTGTTCACAAACAACTGGACACGTGAAATGTGTTTGACTGAAAAATGCCTGATTTTTAAAGGGTCTCTTCTCTTTTACTCTCAGTGATGGTGAGTAGCATAGCGGTGGTAATGCGGCTGGGCAAGCTAGCGCTAACTAGCCGTAGCTAACCCGAACTAGTCACACACCCACTGGTTCACTTCAAACTGATATCCATTCCAACCCAGAGAAAAGCTGTGTTTACTCACAACCAGCTGTGCCCAACGCCAACCAGGCAGGCAGATGCCCCCAATGGCAGTTTTCTGCTAACGATTTTTAAATAATAATTGTATTAATAAACAACATTTATTTCACTGGTTTAAAGAATATGAACATCCAATCTCACCAGACCAGTTCAGAAAGATTATCAGATGAACGTCGTCTGATTAAAACACATTTCATTTAGAAAATGGAAAGGTGTCTCATGGAGGAGATCAGATTTCTATCAAATAGATTTCCTTCATGTTTTTATTGAGAAGATTGAAGCAGAAAGAAAGAAGGAATGTCATTCACTCTTATTTGGTTTAAACTGATTATTATTTATTCATCCATTTTTAATCCTGCATTTCTTTGCCTCATCAGTTTCAATTCCATATATTAATTATTTTTAACCTAATCATTTTTATCTTATTCCTTATTATTAAACTGTAGTATCTTTTTCTAGCTATTTGAGCTTTACTTTACTTTAGTTTAATTTAATTAAGTTTAGTTTAGTTTAGTTTAGGTTTTTATTTTATTTGGGGGGGGGGGGGGTGTAGTTGTAAGAAGCTGCTGGGTGATGGTCTTCTTCTGCTGGAGGGGAACTGAACAGACTTCGTTGCGTCTCAGCTGTGCAGGTTAAGGTACGACTGAACTGGAAGAGACAAACGTAAAAGAGATTAGAGGCTTTTTTCTAATCTCCCTAAAACACCACCTCTAAACTCAACCACTACTTCACTACAATTCCCACAATTCCCTGGGACATACCTTCTAGTTTCTGCAGCTTTCTCCTTTCTTCCACGTTTTCCTGGAGCTTCTCCATCAGCTCCAAGAACTCCAGGAGGGTTTCCCTCGGCCAGATCATGCGCTGAACTTCCTGCTCATCAATGCCCTGCATTTTTTCAGTCACAAACGCATCCCAGTTTACTTCCTCTCTCGCACACTCAGAGCTACAGAAAGAGGAAACGGGAACAAATTAGAACCTCAAACCAATACAGAGCAAGTCTGAGTAGCATGTAGGAGATAACAAGGTGCCTCAAACACTTGTTAAGATTAAAGGCTGTTAACGTGAGGCATACAGACCAACTGTGGGGTCATCTGTGGAAAAGTATGGCATGGGCTGACCACTCACCTGTTCAGTTCCCCTTGCTTCTGCTTTATCTGTTGGACCTCTTTGGTGAGCTCCTTCCTTGTGTGTTCAAAGCTGCTCACTGTGGACAAACAGCACATTGTGGAGCGTTATTTTTTATCAAATGTAAAAAACTACTGGAACTCCTCTGCTGCTGCTCTGTGGTCTATGCACTTTAGTACTTCAGTGTTTTCAGCAGTTTACAGTGTTTCCTAGCACTACTTACCCACATCAGCCATCAACACCATCTTCACCATGAACCCAGCCAATACCACCCAGAGGACGATGAAGATGTTCACTGCAGTGCTGTTCAGGTCTGGAACCCTCCAGGTGTCTTTTAGAAGGTCGTGCCAGTTGTCTCCAGTGAACAGGATAAACAGGGTGCAGACGGAATTGCTGAGGTCTCTGTATCAACAGTGAGGAGTGTTAGTTATCAGCAGACCTGTCAGACTACGTTGTAGCAAAAGCCTCAGAATTAAAGAAAGACTCTAGAATAGACTGAGGCAGAGAGAGAGAGAGAGAGAGAGAGAGAGACAGAGAGAGAAAGAGAGAGAGAGAGAGAGAGAGAAAGGGCGATCAGTGACTGTTTCCTAAAGAAGTCATTCAGTAGTGGGGTTGTACGATACTGAATGCAGTCAGGATCTTAGAAAGGATTCAGAAATCAGGGGAAAATGAACTCACTTGAAACTGTCCTTGTAATTCAGGTTTTCTGTGTCTGACTGAGTGTACTCTTCAAACAGGACGATGCCCACCAGAGCGAACACGTATCCCAACACAGCGAGGAGCAGGAATGTGGCAGTCGTACCCTGCAGAGAGAAGCCATCGCTCTCAGTACTTCTAATAACAGGATGTTTTACCAAGTCAACTGTGTTTGTGTTTTACTCCAAACCTTTAAACTTTTGACGATGATGAGCAGAGTGAGACGCAACGGTCTGATTCTAATGACCATCTTCAGTGTGCGGAGGACTCGGAATTGCCGGAGAATCACCAGAAAACCAGCAGTTTGTGTTTCCGTAAAGGCATTGATGACCTCAGGAAGGACGGACTACCAGAACAAGACATACAGAACAGTGAGATACAGCACACTGCTACATGACACGGCAAACTGACCTGTACTAATGGCTCTTTCACACACACACACACACACACACACGCACACATACATGCACACATACATGCACACACACAGCTTCATGGTTCTCACCAAGATAGTGACAGTGAAGTCAAAGATGTCCCAGGGGCTTTTCCAAAACTGCCGGAAATTGTCCAACCATTTGAGGAGCATCTCCAGAAGGAAAATGACCAGTATGCACCAGTCCAGCGCAGTAAGAACCAGCTTGGCTCTCTGCATGCTTGGGGCAGTACTATCAGAAAGCTCTGAAAAATAAAAGAATGGAGCAGGTTACTCTTAGGTCTCAGACTGAAAGAGCCACACAGTTGTTTTCCATATATTTGCACTGATATGGAAGCAAAGTGTTCACAGCTGTTCCTCAACCAGCATTTCTGAACCACATTTCCCACAATCCTCATGTGTTATGTAATCTTGACCTCACCTGCCTGGACCACCAGCACAACCACGTTCAGGAGGATCAGAAGCACCATCACATTCTGGAACAAGGTACCTAGACACACTGGTTAAGGACAAGGCACTTTCATTTCATGGAAGCCATTTATGGCTTTCCCAGTGAAGAAGCATGGCTCCAACAGAACATTCAACATGGCAGGTTACACTCCTGCTGAGGTTTAGTAGAAGCACAGATATGGGAGGATACTTCCTAGGATCCTCTGAGCTGTGTCCCTGGGCAGGAATTTAGCCATGTAGCTCTTCATCCCTCCCCTCTGCTCTTCTTCACACATTGACGAGGTCATGGTCCTGTCTTGAGTGAAGCTCACAGCAGTCTGGAACTCCTGGTGCTTTGCAAGATCCACGCTACCTCTGTAAAACAGTTAGTTAGTGGAACAAACAGAAGGACTACTTACCTGACTCTCCGTATAGTCCTTCTGAAGTTGATTGCATCCAAACCACACTTCCTTTACGACAGCAAGTGTGTCTCCTTGGTCTCCTAATACCGCGTCTGAAATTCAGTGCAGTTCACTCTGCTTTATACTGACCAGCTGATGATGTCATAATGCCACCCCTCCCTCCCCTGTCTACCACTGTGATGTCATCAGTGCAGACATTCCACACTCACTCCAATATGGAAAATGGAGATCTGACAGAGGACCAGGGGGTGGGGCCAAAGAGTGGGGTACCTGTCCATCATTTCCTACTGCAGCCACTCTCCTTAACAGTTTTCACAATAAAACAGACCAGATTTTCCATAACAGACCATAATTTCCTTATGATTTCAGCAGAAAAGAGAACTGTCACAAAGAGAAACAAGAAGTACCATTGGACTATTGAGATACAACATTACTAATCCAACAACTGGCTAGTACTTCACTTTTATTCAGAATTCTGAGGCAATATTTAGTTTTTCTGAGGTTTGATAAGTTCAGGATTGTAATAGTCACTTTTGAAGACTCTTTAGTGAAAGATGCAGTTATTCAGTTTTCTAAAAGTACAGTGATATCCACAGTATGATCAGAAATGTACATTACAACATAATTCATCACAACAGTAATAAAAATGGTCACATTGCCGCAGCTTCATTCAGAATAAGTCACATTATGTCTCACTCTCATACGTTAGTTCATATGTAAGTTAGTTCCCCTAATAGAAAACCTTTCCCATAGTGCTTTCTCTGTCTCTGTAGAACATCTACCAAGTTTTACTACACATCTGCACTCTTCTGGATGATGAGGAAACATTAACAAGCCTCTAATTCTTTCAGAAGGGAGATGGTCATGTATTAAACATGTCCACTGTTTGTTTCCCAAGGCTTGTTTTGTTGCATGTTGAGGGTCATCTTCACTGAAAAGAACAAGCGATTACATAATAAAACATTAGTTACTGTAGAATTGAATGGTTTGCTTTAATGTACAGTTGTACTACGGAGGGGAGGGAGTCAGTTTGGTGGTATGGTGTGTGCTGGGGAGACATAGATTGGAGTGTGAAGACAGCAGTTTAAAAAGGTAAAAGTGCACGTATTTGTCAGTGTACACTGTACAGCAAAATGTGTCCTCCACATTTAACCCATCTCTAGTGAACACACACACACTAGTGAGCTAGGGGCAGTGAGTACACACACACACCCAGAGCGGTGGGCAGCCAACTCCAGCGCCGGGGGAGCAGAGAGGGTAAAGGGCCTTGCTCAAGGGCCCAACAGTGGCAGCTTGCTGAGCCCAGGAATCGAACGCCTGGCGCTCTAACTGCTGAGCCACCACTGCCCTACATGTACTGAAGTTTAAAAAGGGTAAAGTTAGTCTGGACCCATTGATTGCATGCATTACGCACAATTCAGTGCATTGTAGCATTGTTTTCAGTGGATGACCAAGGGCTTGTTTACGCAGGGCGATCTGCTGCACGCACAGCAGTGAGCTCACACTCATAATGAGGGGTGTGGAATCACTCACTACCCTGCGGAATGCTGTTCCCTATAATAGTGCACTATGTAGTGATCTGGAGTTTCACACGTAGGGCGCAGGGACTAGGGTCCAGTTCCATGCGCCATCATTTGGTGTCAATCATAATTCTCAGATTCACACCAAACCACTATAAATGACCTTGTCTAAACATGGAAACATCGTTTGGCCCATTAAGACATTGCTGGCTTGATTTTTCCTTCAACACGCAGCGACTGCCTACTTCCGGGATGGCTCACACCTGAGCAGGCAGAAAGGGGGTCAGATCGCAGGTGTGTCGGAGTGAGAGACAGCGGAAACAGCGTGAGCAGACGGCGCCTGACTGAGCCTGTACTGAAGCCGTGAAGGAAACAACGGCGTCCAGTGACAGTATTTATATGAGCAGGGTTTCTGTTCTCACCGCTGCTGGGAGTGCTGGAAGTGTTTGTGCGCTCGTGCGCGCGGCGACATAGAAGATGGCTGTATTCCGCGACGGCGCTGTGGGGTTAATGTTAGTGGTGGCGGCGGCGGCGGCGATGACGGTCGTCGGAGCGGAGGTCTCGCGGCAGAGCTGCTCTGAGCTCTTTAAAGCGGGGCGCGAGGACTTCGCTGTGATCGCGGAAGACTCCGTGCAGGAAGGAGCCACCTATCTCTCCAACCCCGTCGCGCGCACCGCCGAGGACTGTATGAACGCGTGCTGCGAAAACCCTCGGTGCAACCTGGCCCTGATGGAGCGCGCGGCGGAGGTGGCGGAGGTGGAGGAGGTGGAGGAGGACTCGCTCGCGAACTGCTTTCTGTTCGACTGCGTGTACCGCAACAAGTACGTGTGTCGGTTTGTGAAAGCAAGCGGCTTCACCAACTACATCCGGCACTCCGTTTACGACGAATACCTGGGCGGACCCCCCGGAGCTCACGGTCAGTCAGAGACCCCCTCCCGAGTTTACCTGAGAAGTGCTGAAGGTTCAGGATTTTCATAGTTCAGGGTGTTGAGTACAGTGTAGTGCTCCGTGTTGTGGTTTACTGGTCAGCCAGCGCCAGACCAGCTTAAACCAGTATGTGCTGTGTTTTGAACACTGGTATACTGGTCAGCCAGCGCCAGACCAGTATAGCCTGTATTATGAACATTGATATACTGGGCAACCAGTACCAAACCAGTACATGTTTTGTTTTGGCCCCTGAAATACATTGGTCAGTCAGCACCAGTCCACTATGTCCTGTATTATGAACACTGGTATACTGGTCAACCAGCACCAGACCAGTATATGCTGTGTTTTGAACACTGATATAATGGTCAGCCAGCACCAGACCAGCTTAAACCAGTATATGCCGTGTTTTGAACACTGTTATAATGGTCAGCCAGCACCAGACCAGTATATGCTGTGTTTTGAACACTGTTATACTGGTCAGCCGGCACCAGACCAGCTTAAACCAGTATATGCCGTGTTTTGAACACTGTTATAATGGTCAGCCAGCACCAGACCAGTAAATCTTGTTTTGAACACTGGAATACTGGTCAACCAGCCCAGTAGCCAAGTAAAGCCAGTATAGTTTATTTTTCAACTCTCGTATACTGGGCAACCAGTACCAAACCAGTACATGCTTTGTTTTGGACCCTAAAATACACTGGTCAATCAGCACCAGTCCAGTAATTCCTGTATTATGAACATTGATATACTGGGCAACCAGCACCAGACCAGCATAAACCAGTATGTGATGTTTTGAACGCGGTTATACTGATCAACCAGCACCAGACCAGTATGAACTGTGTTTTGGACACAGATATACTGGCCAACAAGTGCCAGAACCAGAACACCCAGTCACCCAGAACAACATTGTCCTAAACCAGCATCTGACCAGCACCAGACCAGTATAAACCAGCATGTTGTTGCTCTTGTGCAAAAACCTTGTATCTTCAAATTAGCATCTTTACAACAGAATAAGTCTGTTTGGAGCTGTTCTATTGGTCTGTTCATCATGAAACTTTATGTCACTGTGTTAAGAACAACTGCCAGATTCCAAAATGTCAACATTAGTGGCACAAAGAGATGAAAGGCAACCTTTGCTTGTCACCTTTGCCACCCAGCCTTTGCATCGGACTAGTATAAACCAGTATATGTTATGTAGAATCTTAGCGGGTAAGGTCATAAACGTACAGTGTAATTTAAGATGTTTAAGATCTTTTAAAATATGTAAAAGGTGCTAGACTGCCTCTGGGGTGGAACGTCTTCAGTACCTTTAGTGAGAGAACAGATCTAAACAAGATTTCACAGCCCCTGTGTTTTAAAGCTTTTGCTCTGTCTGACGCCATACGCTCTGTCTGACGCCATACGCTCTGTCTGACTCCATACGCTCTGTCTGACTCCATACGCTCTGTCTGACGCCATACGCTCTGTCTGACGCCATACGCTCTGTCTGACTCCATGCGCTCTGTCTGACTCCATGCGCTCTGTCTGACTCCATGCGCTCTGTCTGACTCCATGCGCTCTGTCTGACTCCATGCGCTCTGTCTGACTCCATGCGCTCTGTCTGACTCCATGCGCTCTGTCTGACGCCATATGCTCTGCCTGACGCCATATGCTCTGCCTGACGCCATGCGCTCTGCCTGACGCCATACGCTCTGCCTGACTCCATATAGTTGCTGTCCAATGAAATACACGTATCTCTGTTTTTGTGAGTTTTTAGTTTTCTCCCAGGTTTAAAGCTTGTAGCTGCTATGTCCACTGTAAATAACTCTGGATGAATAAACCAATAGAAAAGCTCTAATTAACTTGGAACAAACTTTTTGTTTTACATCCATGGTTTTCATTGGACAGTGACCATATCCTTCACAGAGGAGTCACACAAAGCACAGCTACACTGCTAGAGGAACAGAAACTACAGTATTTTTGGACAGGGTTATCAGAAATGTGGACTCTGTGAGTAAAACCAGTCCCAGTTCAGTTCAGGGTTAATGTGTCACTGCTCTGCTCTGTTACTGAAAGACTTCTTACACACTTGCATGGTGTGCTTAATTACAGGGGTCACCCTCTGTTCTGGTGGTTTTCTGTCACTGTAACTGAATGTGACCTTCAACTTCAAAATGCTCCAGTGACCTGCTGACCTGCCTTTCAGTTTGGACCAGCTAGTTCTGTGGAATGCTTATTTCAGGTTCTGACGGTTCTGTGATGTTGATCGAATAGAATCACCCAACACACCTGGCTGGTCCAGTCGTAGACTTTGCATTGTGTTCGTGTGCTGTGGATGTCTCCTATTAGTCCACAAATGTTTTAAGTCATTTAACATTTAACATGCTTCTAGAGGTGTTTAAAGGTTCTACCTCCCTCTGTATCACACAATTTACAGCACAGCAGCAGTAGCACAGCAGAGTGAGCTTTTTATTTATTACCATAACCATTCATAAACTGAGAACACCTTTAGGGTTCCAATATTGACCACTTGAAATACATTCAGGCAGTGAGAGAAACTTGTTGTTTTGACAAACCTGCATAGAAAAAGAACTAAAATATATTAAGAAACCAAAAGTGACTGAAACTATCTAGACCTGAAGGATTGATCTTAGGCATAGCTCTCCCCTCTCTTCGGCATGCTCAGTAGATTAATTTTCCACAGCTTCGCTTGGTGAGCCCAGATTCTTGAACTGAAACGATTGCCTGAATACAGTTAAACTCATTCACCCATTCAGGGAATCTTAAGTATAATAGTTCTTAGGCCCCAAGTGTTAAAACTGTGACAACAGTGATTCTTACATGGTTCTTTGACTGGTTAAAGGGGTCTAAATAGCACCAAAAAGGGTTTCACTAATCTTACAGATCAAAGATCGCCTTTTCTGTACTATATAGTCCCCTTTTTGCTCAGAGTGTAGCTCCTCTGCAGGTAGTGAAGATGTTCAGTTCAGTTGGCCCCATTAGAATTGAGGATTAGTTCAAAAACGTAGTTGGTGGTGGGTTTAACTTTTACTGTTCCTATAAATGACTGATTTCTTTCTCTTCTGTTCCAACCCTTCACTCTTAGGTGAGGAGGACAAGCGTCCCATCGCAAACGCAGGGCCAGATGTGGTGGTCAGGCCTGGTCAACCGGTGACCCTGAATGGCATTGAGAGCTGGGATGACAAAAAAATTGTTAGCTACGATTGGAAACAGCTGAAGGGAAACACCTCTGTAGAAAGCGAGGTACAATTTTACTTATGTTTTAATGTCATGATGTAAACTTCCTTCTTCCGTCTTCTACAACATAAGTACCACTATGTACAAAAGCATTCTACTTCTAATTAGTAGATTTAGCTGCTTTAATCGCGTAAATCCTAAGATGATGATTTGGTTTTAAATCTAAATCCTAAACTGACCTAAATGCTAAAGCGAAAACTACTGTATAGTCATTTTCCAGACTTTGTGGAGTACTACTGGGTTCTATTTTAGGGTCAATGAAATTGTCATAAATTGTAATATTAATGAAGTTTACACCATTTAAAGGATTTGAGGGGTTAAAGCAACATTATGTAGCATTTTGACCTTAAAGTAACCAGCCTCCAAATCATTGTGATCCTCCACTGACTGTAATAGGAAGAGAAGCACTTCTGTCATTGCCACTCCAGGTTTGGCAAGCGGGCAGAACCTATTGCTGGGCGATATGACCTCAAATCAGTATTGCGATTACTTAAACACGACCTTGATTGCGATTACTTAAACACGACCTTGATTGCGATTAATGAGTTTTTTAATGAATGAGCTGCTTGAGTTGCTCGAGTGGCTCTGTGTTTGATTTCTTCTTCGTATTGCTTCTATGTCACAGACTGAATGGGGCGGAGTCACATGTCTACACATGTTAGGATGTCTTTAAAGGGACAGTATAGGAGCACAGTGGGGAGGGTATTAACAGTATTAAAAAAATAATATACACATAAAAATTGCAAAATTGTTGATTAGAGGTCCTGAATGTCGATTTCAATTAATTGCACAGCTCAGGCAGAACCAGAAGTGCTTGCAAGAACTGCAAACTGCTGCAAAATATTCATATTCATGTAATATTCATATTTGTGTAGAATTTTGTAACTTTACTGTGTCAGTCCACAAGCTTCTTTCACTTTTAATAACTGTTTGGTATCTCTCGGTTTGTCCAGAAATGTCTGTCCTTTAGGGGTGACTCAGTGCAAATTCCACTTCCCAACTGTATGGGGAGCTCAGGAGCAAGACAATTCTCGCATAATGCTGCTTTAAGGTGTATCTGTTGCTGACATGTGTTCACACGCTGCTTTGTGAAGTCTCTATAGAAAGGAGCTGACCAATAAAACATGATCATCTGAAGCTTTTTTGTTTGTTTGGTTATGCTCGAACACACTGACCAAGCTCTGCAATTAAGGGGTGAGTTATATTAGGTGTGCTTAAGCACAAAACTTTGCAGGATTCTGATTTCCATGTTGTTTCAGCAGAAAATTATTTGAATACTGGGTGTCAGTAGGCCTTTACGGGAAGGCACAGGCAGAAATGGGCCAATACCTTTAGGCTGTGGCTGCCTTTTTTCATCTGGTAGAAGAAAACTCATTTTAAACAATGTTTAGGTTTGCTCCCCTCTAATAAAAATGGAGTGCACATGCTCCACTTGCTCCATTGCTCGATTGCTTACTCTGTTCAGGTGCAGTTTAGCTCCACCCATCCCTTGCCCACTCATATTGCAGTCCTCATGAGTGTTTCAGCCTGGACTGTAAAAACGCCAGTCAGAGCAGAGAATATTTACATTTTTATTTAATTCTGGAAGAAATACAGGTTGGAAATTGTGTAAAAATGAGTTCTGAAAGCTGCAAAAACATTGTAAGTGGAGCTCAAGGAAAAATGACAGAATTACAAGAAATAAAATAGTATATGGGCCCTTCAAGTGGGAATCTCAGTTAACTGGTAGAGTCTCTTCAGTTTATCAGATAAATTTATACTGCAGTGTTGGAGATGCTCCTTAATGTATTAATACATGACTTTTTTTTTTTTTTTCTCTCCCAGAAAACGGATTTGCCTGACCAGCTGGTGTTGTCCAACCTGCAGCCTGGAGTGTACAAGTTCCAGCTTACAGTCACTGATTCAGCCCATCAGTCAGACTCGACATCCGTCACTGTTCTGGTGCTGACCGCCGAACAGGCTGAGCGTGAGTGTTCACTCGAAACCCTAATCTGAGATCTTACACTTGTACACTGTACAATGTTATGCTGTGATAGTGTTATACTGCAACAGTGCTGCACTCCTACACTGAGCCACATTTGGCCCTTGGCATGGCTCAGAGATTGTCTGAAATGTAAACCAAGCAGTTTAAAACATATAAAAACCTTTTTTTAAGCAACCATCCAAATCACAAGAGACAATTTCTACATCTTTATGTTTGATGTTTAAATCCACAACCTGCGTTTTCTTGTACTTTCCATTATTTTTTTGAGCTCTGCTCTGCTTTATGTTCCAAAAACAGCCGTATTCATTGTCCAACTTCTGTATATCTTGGAATGAAATGGGTTGTGTCTGTTTCTGCACCCTTAGGACTGATCTGTGTAAATGAGCTTTGTTCAGACTGGCTGTCCTGTATTGTGCCTGAACAGGTGGAGATATGTAAAGGAGTTTGGTTCTCGTTACATCAGAGAAGCAGTTAATTTACACTCGCTGGAGTGGCACAGGGGTGGGTTATTGTAGTACCCCTTCATAAAAAAAAAAAAGCGAGGGGAATTCATGCCCTTTAAGAGTAGCTACAATTCAATACGTAGAAGTATGCTTCTGTACACCCCTAAAAAGCTTCTTAAGGGTTCTTTAGTTTTAAATGGTTATATTTAAAATATAGGAGGAACAGTTGTGGATGATTGTTTTTAAAGAATGTTGGTTAAATGGTTCTCTATAGCATTAAAGATGGTTCCTTGAAATGGAACCCCAAGCTTACATATGTAAGCAAAAATTGTGTTTATATAATTAAGACGTCTTCGTCATCGTCGTCAGTCAGGTGACATCAGAGTCTGGAGTTCTGGAGCCTGGCTCAGCTGCTCTTTTGTGTTCTAGGTGCTAGTCTGCCCCTCCCACACTGAGAACAGGTTTGACACGTTTGCTAGTGATTCAGTGTGTTTTGAAAGCAGGGTGGGAGGTGAATTCTCACCACACCCCCCAACAACACAAACCGCCGCCCACTGATGAGCTCGTGCTTATTCCAGCTATCCTTTACTGGTGATTAGAAGCACAGATTAGTGTTGCCTAACGGAGAGCCAGAGGAGGGAACGGAAGAAGCAAAAGAGTTAACCTAAGAGGGAGAAATATAGCTGCTGATCTAACAGAAATAGCAGTTAGTGTTCTCCCCCAAGCTTGTTAAGCTCCAGTGGTGGTGTGTTTGTGGCAGTTCGAAAACCTTAGACCTTGATCTAACTCTGGAGAAGAAAATGTAGGCCTTTACCCTCCCAGCGCTGGTGGCATCATGTTATGGGGGGTCTTGGACACAATTCAGTTAAGGAATTAGTAGTTTGGGTTGAGTTGTGTACAAACAAATTCTGGAATTTCTCTATGTAGCTCTAGGCTGATTAGTGTGGTTTGTTGTTCCAGCCTAAACAGAGCTGCTAGCTCAGCTGCAGAAGAAAGATCAGAAGAGTTGGAAGAATTCCTCTTGGGTTGGTTACTGTGGACTAAAACGCAAAATCCAATCACAATCAGCAAACTGGGGCTGTAGCATTTTGGTCAGTTTATGAGCCTGGTGTAGAGGGCAGCTTGTTCAGACTCTGCATGTCAGTATGAATCTGATGCTGGTTAATATGACAGGGAGTGGTCTGCAGCCTGTGTTACATTTAGCATTGTTTAAAGCCAGTATAGCCACAGGCAATGGAATGCTGTGCCATTTTATGTGGAACGGAAAATTCACATAATTTAACTTGGTGGGTCAGTTAGGGTTGGAGCTTCAGGTCTTCAGGAAGATTGATCTTAAGGACAAGGGTTGGTGACCACTGTCTGCTGGCACTTGCAGTATGACACAAGTCTGAAAGTCCCGACATGTCCTGACATGCTTACCTGAAAGCCGGCGGTGAAAAAGGACCTGTACGAAACACAGAAACGTATTTCCTTCACAACTCATGAAGACCAATTCTGTGTTTTGGATTTTGGCTGAGTGATGTTGCACCCCCAATAACACCTGATTCTTGTTGCGATACCAAAAGTTTAGTACAGGACCTCTTAATTGCAAGGCAGTTGTAGACCATATAGGAGTTCATTTCATTTGCAGCTTTCTACCTTGACTTTTGTTTGCTGTCAAACTGCTGATTTGTGCTGGATTACAATCCTAGTACAGTTATAATTGTTATATATTAAAAAAAATCTACACACATTGCTGATTCATGCTGGATTACAATCCTAGTACAGTTATAATTGTTATATATTTAAAAAAATCTACACACACTGCTGATTCATGCTGGATTACAATTACTGTAAAACTCTGTTTAGGTTTATACCAGATTAAAATCACAGCACGGTTACTACTGGCAGTCTGTAAAAACATGCACTACAGATTCATACTGAATGGAAATAACTGCAATTATTACTGCCAAACTGATTTTCTTTTTTTCACCAGTGAAAGCGTTAGAATACAAATGTCAACAAGAGTTATTTGCTTTTGGGCTTACTGGGCTGCATTATTCTCAGTATTGATCAGTGTGCTCCCCCAGGTCACTGTTTGACCCCAAAGAAGGCGGGTCCCTGTCGTGGGTCGTTCCCACGCTGGCACTACAACGCTGCGTCCAACAAATGTGAGGAATTTATATTTGGAGGCTGTTCAGCAAACGGCAACAACTACCTCTCTGAACAGCACTGCTCTGACGCCTGCAACGGCACCACAGGTAATAGAACAGAAATTATTATTATTTTTGTGTATTATTATTTAGTGGCAGCAGTGAAACTGTATACAAGGATTGTAAGCTCCAGGTTTGCTACAGCATCCCAAAAAATGCACGATTGTTATCATGTGCATGTTTCACTCATTTCTTATTTCCCTGTGGGGTTGCCAGATTTGTGACTTTCCCACCAAATAGAGATATTTTGAGAATGCAGCCAGATGGAAATGCTGAATTTGCAGGGTGCATCATGTATTTTTCTAAAGATGATTTTCTAAATAAGCTGCGGCACCAAATAGATTCAAAACTTTCATTTTAAACAGTATAAAAATAAAAACAAATAGTCTTGAGAGAGAATAGCTGTCAACCTAAGGACGGCACATATGGTGATTTAAAAAAAAAAAAGGAACGTTAGCCAGCTTAAGGCTTCTGACATTATAAAAATGGATTTAGTGATGTAAAAATAGTGTTGTTACAAGGTCAATAAAAGGATTTGTGAGTAACATGAACTTACAGAAGATTAGTGTTTTATCCATAGATATCATGAATGTAAAAACGTAACTGCCTTTATGTTACGTTACTGTCCCTATCTTAAATCAGTCGTCAATTCGTCGTTCTTTGATTAGAAAATCTCAGTTTCAGTAAATGTTTTTGTGTATTTCATTAAATTAAATTATCCTATGTTTCATAATTATTGATAAACATGTGCCTGGTTTTGCTCTCTTTTTATGTTTACGTCTGTTTGGTTACGTTACCAAACTGGCAAACATTTTATATATATATATATATATATATATTTTTTATAGCTGACTGTTTGCTATCTAGAAAAACAAATCTTTTAAAAATGGACATAAAAAGACAAGACACTTGTGTAATGTTTCTACACTGTCCACATGAGTACAGCATGACTGGAAAAATAGCCCTTTGATTTCAAGGTTTTCCAGACTTTCCACTGTGGGTGCACAGTGAACAGTATGAGTAATTTCATTAATGAATGATCACCTGTATCTGATCTCTCTGCAGTTACTTCAGGAGCGAGGAAAGTTAAGGCTGTTGTTGAAGGTAAGTTATTTCATGCTTTCTGAATGTGAGAGCTGCAGCTGTTGTGTGTTTGGTGCTTTATGTTTAGTTTAAGGTGTATTCTGCCCTATGAGATGTGAGATGGTTCCCTGGCATTAAGCTTTTACAGGTTACCTGTAGTTTCTGTTACGTGAGGAAGTACTAAAATTAATATTAAACTAAGTAACATGATGATTGATGAGTTAATGAGTTTAACTGAAAAATAATAAAATGCCCAACAGGTTCTAGATAGGTATATAGATGAGTTAAATGACATTGATATTTGATTATTTAGGTAATTATGTTGACTGAAAAGGTACCCAGTATAAACACTAAAACTAAGGCACTACATTACAATTATGTTGTAATGATTCAACCTATTAACAGATGGTTTGACATTTACATACAGGATTTGCTTCTATAATCAATACTGCCAACATTGCTGCTGGGCACACAAACCCCAAAACGTGGTATATGTACACACCCATACTTCACAGTTGGTATTCTTGTAATGAAATGCAGTTCCTTTATTTTTCCAAACAAACCTTTGTTGGTTGTGAGTTTTTCATTCTTACCATAGTTTTCTGACCATACTTTTATATTCTGCCCATAGTGCTTGTTTCCAAAAACTCATCTGGCTTCTCTGGATGTTGTGTAGCACCTTTTAGACATGGAGGTTTGTGATATGGTCACAGGCAACAGCCCCTTTTTTGACTCCTCCAGGAAGATTGTTTATGCATTGTTTATCCTGACCTCTACAGTTCCACTAAAATTACCTGTTGGAGTAACCTTAGTTTAATGTGTTGGAACTGTATCTAAATAATGTTACTTAAAAGAAGGACTTTGTAGTGAGTATGTACCTCACACATGCCTGACTAATACCTAGAACATTAGGCACTGTGATAGAACACATTGCAGTGTCTGTATGGAGACACTGATAGTTTGAAATGTCTGATGCAAATGAGTTAATTCATTTGCATTGTGTGTGTGTGTTTTGCTGCAGTGTGTAAGACTCCATGTGAGGACGGTGAGTTCAGCTGCTCAAATGGCTGCTGTTTAGACGCAAGTGGAGAGTGTGACGGAAATAGAGACTGCAGTGACGGCTCGGACGAGAATAACTGCCAGCGCTGTGAGTCTGACGGCCCCCTCACAGCTCTAACCCTTACTTTATTAAATGATCAAATTTACTTTATTATGCCTTTATTTATCTTATTACACATCTGAAAATGAAAACAAAGCAAATTCAGACCAAAGAGTACGTTTTAACGCTCTGTGTGTGTGTGTGTGTGTGTGTGTGTGTGTGTGTGTGTGTGTGTGTGTGTGTGTGTGTGTGTGTGTGTGTGTGTGTGTGGGTGATTTTCATCAGTGAACAGTACTCTCTCCAGACTCCTGCAGATTCCTGTAAATGAAGAAAAAGGTGAGGTATAGGTCATAATGTAAACTATAATCAATTGCACTGCTTTAATGATTCCCAGGTGGTTGCAGTGGTATCCCATGTTGTTGCAGTGCTGTTCCATGGGGTTGCCATGGTTTTGCTAATTGGCTGCAGTGGTTCCAAGGTGGTTTGATTTGCTGTGTTGCTCCATGGCTGCTATGGTGTTGCTAAGTGAGATGATATGATATTCCTGGTAGTTGCTGTGGGGTTACTAAAAGGTTGCTGAAGGATCCCTATGGTTGCAGAGGGGTGCTAGGCCTTAGATGTTATGGGATCTCTTGGGTTGCTATGGGATTGCTTGTGGCTGCTAGAGCGTTGCAAGCTAATTGCATTGGTACTCCAGGTGGATGCTAGGGTTACTATTAGAGATGGACGATATGGAAACATTTTATTGTGTATAGATTAGGATCAAAAATATACCTCTAAGCTCTAAACCATAGGTGTGTGTGTGTGTATGCGTGCGCGTATGTGTGTTTTCAGCGCGATGTGTTGACCCGCCAGTGACCGGACCCTGCAGGGCGAGCATGGCCCGTTGGTATTACGACCCTCTGAATCAAATTTGCCTCCGGTTCACGTATGGCGGCTGCAGTGGAAACAAGAACAACTTTGATGGGAAGGAGAGCTGCATGGAGGTCTGCAGAGACGTTACAGGTCAGAGAGGTCAACAAAAAACTTATCAACAAAACCTCCCAACTCCAGAATTCCCTTTTACTCAATTTGCTCTCTTGCTGCTCTTTACCCTCAGAAGAGTGCATGATGAACGTTTGATGAAGTGTTGAATGTGTGTACTGCTGATGGTATCATCTCTGAATGTTTTTTTTGTTTTGTTGTTTTAGAGAAAGATGTGTTCGCTCGGGGGGTGTTTGAACGCTCTGAACAAGAGGAACATCATTCAGGTTGAATCTTTCAGAAATTGTGGTATAATCTGATCATTGCATTGTGTAAATAAGCCCCTAACCTGATCCTGACATTCTTCATATGAGCGCCTACTGTGGTGAGGATTTTAGATAGAGCATCAGCCAATAAGCAAGATTTTCAAGAAATCTCGCTCCATCAGTAAACACAAGCAAACTAAACAGCGCTAACTCTGACAGTAGCATGGTCTTATTGTTAGCTTAGTTACATGGACTAGTATGAACAGCACAGACGAACTGAAATGATTGACTTTTCTGCTATTGTGCAATAGTGCTGCTTGGCACGAATTTCAAAAGGATTTCAGATTTCAATCTTTGTGTTAAATGTACAGCAGGTGAACTAAGTATTAGTATAAGTATATAAGTAAATACATTTCTAAAGGTGCTATTGACATGAAATTCTCACCAGATGTCCGCAACATCCCATTCAATCTACACATGCAAAGAAACCAAACCCATGATTTCCATAAATTAAGTCATGTGTAATGATGAGAAATGACACAGGGGGAAAGTATTAAACATGCTTACTAAAATTGATTTAATACGGCGTACAAAAGCCTTTGTTGGTGATGAAAGCTTTAAGACTCCTCCTACATGGAGAAACAAGTCACATGTAATGCTCAGGTGTGATTTTTGGCCTATTCTTCCACACAAACACTCCTCAAATCCTGAAGGTTCTGTGGGCTCTTTCTGTAAACTGTGAGCTTTAGGTCCTTCCATAGATTTTCAGTTGAATTCAGGTCAGGTGATTGGCTGGGCCATTCTAGCAGCTTTATTTTCTTTCTCTGAAACCAATTGAGAGTTAATTTATTAAATTTCTTGGCTGTGTTTGTGATCATTGTCTTGCTGAACCATCCACCCTCGTTTCATCTTCATCACCCTGGTAGATTGCAGCAGCAGATTTTTATCAAGAATGTCTCGGTACATTTTGTCCATTCATCCTTCCTTCAATTATATAAGGTGTGCCAGTGCCGTATGCTGAAAAACAGCCCCACGCCATGATGTTCCAACCTCCAAACATTTTTGTGTGTTTTCAGATTTGGTCTCATCTGACCCGACTATATACTCCCAGTATTTCACAGGCTTGTCTGAATGTTGTTGAGCAAACTTTAAACGTGCTTCAACATGCTTTTTCTTTAGCAACGGAGTCTTTCATGGGGAGCGTGCAGATATGGTGGTTGAGTACATTACTTATTGTTTTCTTTGAAACAGTTGTACCTGCTGATTCCAGGTCTGTCTGTAGCTCTTCACAGGTGGCCCTTAGCTCTTGGACATCTCTTCTGATGATTCTTTTCACCCCTCGGTCTGAAATCTTGCAAAGAGCACCTGGTCGTGGCCGGTTTACTTAAGTAGTTAAGACCTTCTTCTGTAACTAATGCCATCAGTATGTTTTGCAACAATAAGGTTGCAAAGGTATTGAGAAAGCTCATTGGTTTCACCCATCATGAGACCGTTTTATAGGCCATCAGTTTAAGCAGATGGTATTAATTTGCACTAGAGGCTTTCCATGGCTTTTTGCACTTCTCTTTCTTCATGTGTTCAATACTTTTTCCCTGTGTGGTTTCTCATTATTATACATTATTCAGATTATGGATATCTATGGTTTGATTTCGTTGCATGTTTGGATTAAATGGGTTGTTACCGACATCTTGTGCCACCTAATACAAGCCTACCGACATCTGGTGTCTGTAACAACCCGGTAAGATTTCTTGTTAATAGCACCTTAAATTTACTTTGAAAATTGATGTGTTCAATACTTATTTCACCCGCTGTATCTGAAGTGGCACTTTGCAATAGACAATACTGTAAGTGGCTGAAATGTGAAGCATATAACTAAGCTAATGCTAACATCACTACTCAGTCATCATGGTTGATGCGTTTTATCATTTAACATGCTATAGTTCCCTGTAACATGATGAGATTTAAAACATAAAAAAAACGAAAAAAACTTTCTGTATTTGAGTTTTGTATTTGTGTCTCAGGTTCTGTGGCAACAGCGGTGATCCTGGCAGTGGTGATTTTAGCTCTGCTATCTCTGCTGGGGTTCTGTTTCCTTAAGAAGAGGAAGAGTCGGTCTCAGCGTCAGCGCGTCCCCACGGCCAACCCAGCAGTCACGCTCACTGAGGACACGGAGCACCTCGTCTACAAACCCACCACCACCACCAGCTCCTAACACACACACACACACACACACACACACACACACACACACACACAGTTGGGATTATTAGTGCAAGGTTCTGGTTCACTCATTGTGGTAGAGAATTAAGAGTAAAAGGAATATTTTATGTATTTATGTTTTTTATTCATCTTTTCATAGTTTTTAAACTTTATTTCTCGCTTTTCTAAATCCTCAGGGTTCTGTGTTTAGGACAGCACATCACTTTACTTGTTTTTAATGTTTTTCTTCATTTGATTTTTCCCCCTCTTCTTCTGTGCTGTGGATGCTAGGGATATGTGTGAAGATGATTTTAAAAAAAAAAAAAAAAAAAAAAAAAAAAACTTTTTTTAAGGTCTGTTTGTTATAATTCTCCTAAAGACAACTGCTGAAATATTTTTTCTGGTCTAAACAGATATGAAATATTAACCTGCAAAGGGTGGTTATGGTAAACTTAAGTGTTTTGTGCTGAAACGGTGATGTTTAAGGTAAGAGACTGATATGATGTTCAGGTCGGAGGGGCGCCTGTGGTAATCAAGTGTATGATTTAAATGTTTATAAATAAATACAAGACCAAGTATTGATACGTTTATTAAAACATCCTCCATTAATAAATGACACCTAAACATAAAATATTTACTTAGTCTCGTTTTCATTGCCATAATCTATAGCGGTCATGGATTAGACCTACAGTATTAACTTTTTTTTTTTACATATGTATTTAAAATGATTTTGAATTCAAAATATTTACCTAATTCAATTGTATATTAAATTATCTTTATATTGAAATATATTTGTCTAATTGAATGTGGCTGAATGGGCAGTAAATACACAGGGGCAGTATTACCTTTTTATTCTGTATTTAGATTTTGGGGGATGTTTTATTGATTTAATTTTTATTGAATATTGCTTTATTTGGTTTTATGCGAATCATTGACGCAGCAGAGTTGCCTTGTAGCCTTGTTTTGAGCTTTTTGACCTAAACCTGTAGAGGGAGCTATTGCGCTGATACACAATGGTGTGCTGGGGGGTGGGGGGGGGGAGGTGGATAATGTGGAGAGTTGTTTGGGCTCATGACTTTGTGTGTAACGTCTGGCGAGTAAAACCACAGACCCAAACATTACTGTCTCCCCACCTGTCTCTGTATCTGTACCTTAGAGCCATGCCTCAGAAGAACCACGTTTGGCTCCAGAAACCACCATGATTGTAGTAGAGATGAGCGCATCACTATTCTAGTCCTTTTTGGAACCAAAGGAGGTTCTTCTATGCTTCTATTCCAAAGAAACATTTGTAGCAACCTCTCTGTTTAATAGTGTAGTTGATGTGTTGATGCAGGACGTGTCTGATCAGGCCTGGATAGGTGAGCTGAGTTTCCTGTTGCTTCACCTCAAACCAGCAGGAAGCCCATGCTGCTCTGCAGATTAGACAGGTTCAGACGGGAGAGTCAACCCCTGGGTTTAGGTGCTGTCAGGACGCAGTCCGGCTGTCAGAGCTGATTAGACGTGGTTTGTGGGTTCTGCTGAACCTCGCCCTGCGGGTGAAATAACAGAGCTCTAATGATGTGCTAAACTCTGATCAGACGGGCTGTTCTGAGTCGGAGTCTCTTTCTGTGGGAGGCCGGGTTCTCCGCACTCTGTTGCTGAGACGCTGTTGTGGGTTCTGCTCTGCTGTGGTTCCCCTACTTCCTGGACAAGACCTGATTCATCTTCCTTTCTCTGTTTCGCTGCAACTCATCTTTCTCTTTCTTTCTCTCTACAAAGACCAATATCATCACATTTGCAATCAAATAAAGCTTCAGAAATAAAACAGCAGAAAAGTGGTTGTGGCATGCAGCACTCAGTGATGAGCGTTAAAAGGGCTAACAGCTGTGGTCAGTGTTCTTGCTCTAGAGACTCCCGAGGCCTTCGCCTGACCCCAAGTCGACAGCTTTTGTCGTCCGAACTTCAGTGTATGATGAACTGGAGCAGCATCAGACAGTTGTCGTGATGTCGATTGCTCTTCACTGGACATTTGTATAACCCACAAATAACAGCCCACAGCGTATTCCAAACAAGGCCTGATCAGAGTGGAGTAGACTGGGAGCAGGTCCTCCTGGGGAATCGTGTTTCTGGCCCTTAGAGGATGGTGTAAGGACCAGTAGGGCGGTCATCTTATTATGAAGGTCACTGCATGAGATGTTTTCTAAGTGATAACCCAGTTTACAACAGCCTACCAAAACCTACCTGCTCGTACTACTGCTTACATTCACGGCCTATATTCACAGCCCTGATTCCTAATCATGTTGGTGGTTAATGGAAGACCTTCAGTCCACTTCATCTGCCTGGAGAAAATGATCTTGATTGGACAATTATATAATTGGGCGTTTCGAAATTTCAGCGGTATCCTTTTAGGTGTGTAGATTTTCTTTAAAATCCCATAATTATGATCCTGATCCTGATCAAGTCAAGTCAAGTCAAGTGGGGTTTTATTGTCATTTCAACTACATACAGAGTACACAGTGAAACGAAACAATGTTCCTCCAGGACCATGGTGCAACATAGACACAGTGCATACAGAACACAAGGGCAACACAGTACAGACAGAGAATAATGAATAATTAGGGGTAGTGTGCAAATTATGCAATGTGTAATAAATATTGAGTCCGGTGAGGTAGTAAAGTTATTAGTGCAAAATGCTTTGTGCAAAAATACTTGTATCTGGGGTAAATGGTTGGAGAGAGAGAGTGAGTGTGTGTGTGTGCATGTAACAGAAAAGACATCAGTTCAGAAGTTGAGTTGAGTTGAGAAGTCTGATGGCTTGGGGGAAGAAGCTATTGCAGAGTCTGGTCGTGTTGGACCGGATGCTGCGGGACCTTCTTCCTGATGGCAGGATGGAGAACAGTCTGTGTGATGGGTGGGTGGAGTCATCCACAATGCTGGTTGCTTTGCGGATGCAGCGGGCAGTGTAAATGTCCATGACGGAGGGGAGAGAGACTCCGATGATCCTCTCAGCTGTCCTCACAATGTGCTGGAGAGGACTGTGCAGGTCTGCAAGACCCTCCAACGCATTGTGATATATTCTCTCCAAAGCCTGGATCTGATAGGATTCTGATATACACGATATCGGCACTGCTCATATACATCATCATACATACTACTACTAATGCTATTACTAAAATGTTCTTATTTATACTAATACCTAGAAAAGTGCAACACTCAACCTGCAGGAAATTCAGAAGGGGGGGCACAGTTTTAATGGTTCCATCTTTCATGCTGTTGCTAGGCTGTTTCTACATAGTTCAGAGAGTGAAACTGTGCTGGTTGGTTGCTATGGTATTCCAGGTGGTGGCTATGAGGTTGCTAGGGTGTTGCAAAGTTGTTGCTAGAGTGTTGGTGTCATATCCTAGGTGTTTACTATGGTATCGCTGAGTGGTAGCTAGACAGATGCCAAAGTATTGCAGGTGATTTAGTTGGCTGGATGTCAAAGGTGTCAAAAGTACTGACATTCATTACTCAGGTAGAAGTGGAGATACTAGGGTTTAAAAATACTTCTATGGAAGTTGAAGTATCAACTTAAGCTTTTTACTCCAGTAAAAGTGTGAAAGTACTGGTTTCAAAAACTACTTTAAGTGTAAAAGTAAAAGTAATGGAAGGAAAACAAAGGCCAAAAGCTTAGGCCGCACCACGGGGGTCTATAGTGCACTACCCCCCCTCCCCACATTTTTCTCTAAAAGCCATAATGACTATAATGTTATATTAAATGTTCATATTGAAAAATGTTGGGATGCACTAGGCTGCCTGTTTCAGCTGCAGATCTGCCCATTGAAAATCAAGCATTTTAGTAATATCAGATATATTAAAGGAGCATTAACGTGTTTCATGGAGGGGAAAATATGATGAGCAGTTGCCGCTAAGTATTGTAATGGTGCAAAAAGTCAAACTTCAGAGGAATGTGATCAATAAGCTTTACTGGAATGTAAATGTGGAGCTTAGTCGGGACATTTCACTCCAGTTCTCCGGAGTCTCTGCCCCAGACATCTTCATACTAGGCTACACACGTCTGCTGTGTCCTTGCTGGAGTGTGATGTCAAGTCAAGTCAAGTTAAGTGGGTTTTATTGTCATTTATTGTCATTTTTTACATAAAAAATACACAGTGAAACGAAACAACGTTCCTCCAGGACCATGGTGCAACATGTGATGTGTGCAGGTGCGAGGGATCGCTTACAACACTGAGCCCATTTTAGAAGAACACACTGGTTTGAGTATTGATAAAACAAAGTATCTGATCCAGTTCTGTAAGAAATCTATCCTGAAACAGCACACACTCACACTGTGTGATGACATGGTGTTTAGATGCTAATTTTAAATGAAGGGCTTCAAATAAACCCCCAGGGCTTGATTTCATAAGTGGTTATATATAGCACCAAAAAGGGGTCCACAACTTTTATGGATTGGCATAAAAGTTGCATAAATACTGTAATGTTTATACTTCTCATCCAACCACAATCAAATTCACACTTTCCGGATAGCGTGATTGATCTGGATAGGGTTTTATTTGTTTGTTTGTTTGTTTGTTTTTCTGAGCCGGAATAAAACAAACGGAAATGAAAAAAATAAGAGTAACAAGGCTATTTTAAAATGTACGGAGTAGAAAGTACAGATAATTGCGTGACATTTTAAGAAGTTTAACTAAAAAGTAGTCTGAAAATAATAAAAAATAATTACTCCAGTAAATAATAGATAACCAAAATATCTACTTAAGATATTTTACATAACTTGACACCTCTGCTGGATGTTACTAGCATATTTATGTCATTGTGTGCCATTAGTGTACACAACTTTTGCACTTAATTTACTCCCATGAGAAAACAAATCTGATAGAAAAAACGGCAGACAGATAAGAGTAAAAATAATAATAATAAAAAACAATAATATAAATAACAATATAGTTGATAGCATAATGCCATACAATAATACAATCCACCATACTGTTAACAGATGTTTGTGTTCTGTAAAGCCTCTCTCTCTCTCTCTCTCTCCCTATCTCTCTCTCTCTTTCTCTTTCTCTCTCTCTCTCTCTCTCTCTCTTTCCCTATCTCTCTTTCTCTCTCTCTCTCCCCTATCTCTCTCTCTCTCTCTCTCTGTCTCTCTCTCTCTCTCCCTATCTCTCTTCTCTTTCTCTCTCTCTCCCTATCTCTCTCTCTCTCTCTCTCTCTCTCCCTATCTCTCTCTCTCTCTCTCTGTCTCTCTCTCCTCTCTCCTCTCTCTGTCCTCTCTCTCTCTCTCTCTCTCCCTATCTCTCTCTCTCTCTCTCTCTCTGTCTCTCTCTCTCTCTCTCTCTCTCTCTCCCTATCTCTCTCTCTCTCTCTCCTCTCTCTCTCTCCCTATCTCTCTCTCTCTCTCTCTCTCTCTCTCTCTCCCCTATCCTCTCTCTCTCTCTCTCTCTCCCTATCTCTCTCTCTCTCTCTCTCTTCTCCTCCCTATCTCCTCTCTCTCTCTCTCTCTCTCTCTCTCCCCTATCTCTCTCTCTCTCTCTCCTATCTCTCTCTCTCTCTCCTCTCTCTCTCTCTCTCTCTCTCGGAACCGGTTCGGGAATAAGCTCCGCTCCGCGCGCTCATTTCCTTCTGCCGCGAGGCGCATGCGCAGACGGGATTTTTCGAAAAACGCCAGTTGTGAGTTTGAGGAGGGAGCAGGGAGAAGGAGAGGGAGAGACAGAGACAGCGAGAGGAAAAGGAAGAGAGGCTTACTTACTTACTTACTTTCTTAGCTAGTTGGTTAGTTTCACGCTTTTTTGCTACCTTGACAGTAAAACCCGATTTAAATGCGACTCCATTAAAAACACATTTACGGATAAAGAGCAGCGCGTGAAGTTTGTTACACTGTGTTCCTTCTGGCGGTGAGTTAACTCTAGGCTACACCTCTTCCACACACTCACACACACTCACACACACACACTCACACAGTCCTCTAACACTGTACCTACCCGCTCTGCTACTGTTCTGTGGTTTAACATTCATTTGTTTCTGATAGTAAATGAAGGTCTGAGTAGTTCTGAGACTTTTTAAATGCTTAGAATTAAGTTAGTGAAAGAAGGTTAGCTAGTAAAGTGCTGCAGCTCCTGAATACAGTCTATATTAATTAAACCTAAGTACAGGAGTCTGAATGTATTTGCTGTGAAGTCAGTTTAGTTCAACCCAGTTTTAGCAGATCTTAGATAAGTGTGTGTGTGTGTGTGTGTTGTCTGTCCTGTATCACACTGTACTATACTGCATTACACCCCAGCTGGTCTCTTCCAGTGTCTTCTTCTGTACATGGCTTTATACTGTGTGAATACTAATGCAATCATTCACGCATTTCACAAAATTTATTGCACACAATACAGTAGGATGTGTATTTGATCATTTTTTAAAATGCCTGAGAATGTGCCATCTGTTAAGACCCTTATGAAAATGCCTTCAATAATACTGAGCTCTGTAGTTCTGAATATTGCTTCTGTAATGACCTGCCTTTCCCGTATACCCGTTACCTGTGTACTAGACTCCCCTGATCAGCACTGACATTAAAACCCACTGCCTAATATTGTAAGTTCCCCTTGTGCCGCCATAACAGCTCCAACCCGTCAAAGCACGGATTCCACAAGATCTCTGAAGCTGATCCTTTATATCCTGTCATTTGTGAGGTGGGGCCTCCATGGATCAATGAGCCTTGGGCGCCTATGACTCTGTTGCCAGCTCACTGGTTCTCTGGTTGTCTTTCCTTGGAGCACTTGTGGTAGGTACTAACCACTGCATAACTGTAACACTGCACAAGACCTCAGGTAATAATCGTTTAGCCATCACGGTTTAGCCCTTGCCAGAGGTGCCTAAATTTTCCCTGCTTCCACCAGCCCAGTTTCAGGAACCGACCGTTCACTGGATGCCCGAATACGTGCATGTCACCCCTGGAAAGGTGCTGTCGTAATGAGATAGTCCGTGTTGTTCACGTCATGCCAGTGGTCATAATGTAGTGACTGATCAGTGTGTGTTATGTAAACTTTACGGGTGTTCTGTAAACCCGCTCGTCTTTGCTTGCCATTCACAGTAAAGGAATGTGTCCTCTAGTAAAGTACAATAGTCGATAGTACCGGTGTAGTGTTCCATAGTAGACTGTATGTAACTTATAGCCCTGGTGTAACGGCTTGTAGTAAACTCTAGTAATAATCTATAATACTAATAATGTAGTGTCTTATAGTCAACTGTAGTTGTTTAGTTAAAGTTAGTGTAGTTAAAGTAGTTGAACTAACTTATTGTAGTAGACCAGACAAGTATATTTGTACAGGACTTCCAACTGCAGGCGTTATCACAAAGCAGCTTCACAGAGATGAACAAACCAGAGGATTAATTCTGAACGGCTGAACAACTCAGAGAAACCAAAATGCAAAAAAGGAACCCATCCTCAGTAAGTTAAAGTTAGTAAAATATGTTGCCGTAAATACATGTTGGTTTTATGAAAGCCACGCTGTGTGTTGAGAACTGTGTATTGCTGCATAACCCATGCATTATATGTATATGTATGTGTGTGTATATATATATGTGTGTGTGGTGTGTGTGTGTGTGTGTGTGTGTGTGTGTGTATATATATATATATATATATATATATAACTGTGATAGGTCTGTATCTCTCAGCTCGTTTAAAATGCATGTGAACTATAGAGGAAGCCCAGGGGCAAGAAATGACAATTCTCCATAAGGCTGCTTTAAAGTTTGCATTTAGTAGCTTAGTTAGTTTAGTTTAAGATTAGTCAACATTAATTTATGCTTTAGTTAATATTTAATTCAAGATAGCTTTAAGTTAGATTATGTCAGTTTAGTTGAATTTTGTTAAAGCAGCATTATGTAGCATTTTTACTGTAAAATAAACTTAAGCTTCAAAATCATGCAGATTCTCCACTGACACACTGTAACAGGTACAACAGCATCTCTATTGTTGCCATTTCTGGGCTTGGAACATTACCAACCGCATATATAACTTTGATAAAGAGGGCAGGACATTGCTCTTCAGAACTGCATAATAAGTCATATCTGTGTAAAATCCTGTAATATTACTCTGCCACATCAGTCCACATGATTCTCTAAGCTCGTCCAGAAGTGCATGTCCTTTACTGCTGTCTCAAAGTGCAAATTACACTTCCCCACTTTTAGTTAAAGTTCACGTTATGTTAATGAAATCAATGTAGTTAATATGTAAAGGGTGTTAAGTTAACTTCAAGTTACTAAATATAATAATTTAAATGAGCTTAGCTTTAGTTTACATCAGGTTAGGTAAAGGTAGTTTAGATAAGTGTTTATTTATCGTTAGTTATTGGTAGTTAAATTAACAAGTTAGTTTAGTGGAATTGAGTTCTTTAAGTTAGTTAAAGTTAGTTTGGGCAATGTTTAGATTAATTTATTTAGTTTAAACTAGTTTAACATTGATTTAATGTTTAAATAATAATTCAATGAAGTTATTTGGATGAAATTTAGCTGAAGATAAAATAAAGTTATAAAGCAAATGTCAGTCAAAGTTCAGTTGGTTGATGGTTTGTTTGGTTTAAATTTAGATTACATTTATTTAGTTCAATTTAGTTTAAATTAGTGTTGTTAAAGTTAGGCATAGCCAGTTAGTTCACTACACTACACAAAGGATCTACAGCTGGGTATTTTTTATTTAGTCTAGTACTGCATATAATCTTAAAGTAGGTGAAACGGTTGTGAAATACTGATACCATCAGACAGGGTGAGTTCAGCTCAAAGGAATGTTCCAGTCAGTGCAGTGTATTCTCTAAAGTGGTGCAATGGTTCTTCAGCCGTTCTTGAAGTTCAGTTGAACCAATTGGATGCTTAAATGGTTCTTTGCCTGGTTCAAGGATTCTTCAGATTGATGGAAACTGTGGATTCGGATGACTCCACTATATTGTTATGTGTTCGAGAACCATTTGTCCAAAATTTGTAGCACCCATTTGCTCAGTGTGCAGGTGTGTGATGCTGATACCTGAGTTGCTCTTGGTCTATCTTTTACTTTACACTGTTTACTGACACTGCAGGATGTACTGTGCACAATACAAACATTGCTCCTTCTCTCTAATATTGATTTAAGGAATGTAAACTATTGTAAATAATGTCTCTTCACTTCTCTTTCACTCCGCCGCTGTTCCCATAGTCCTCTGCGTGCAACTCCCACCGGGCTCCATAGAACTGAATGGATGGTCCGCTGTTGCGTGAGCTGTAAACAGGCCTCTGTCTACTGTGCAGCAGTCAATGTGTTGCATTTACCGACCATCTGCATCTGATCAGTTAATGATTATACAGCAGCACAAAAGCAGCATGGAATAATAATAAAACCACAATTTGCCTCAGCCTGAGCTGGATGCTCGCGATTTGCATTGCGACTGTTCTGCCTGGATTTGTTTATGAATGTACTAGATCTGCTTTCTCTGAGCTGTGAAAACCTATATTAAAGCAGGGTGCAGAAAGAGTACAAGAGCAGGGGGGTTTAATTATCTATAAAGTCGGTAAATATGAAGCGCTGCTGTTCTACAAAGACTCATCAGCAGCTAAAATAGTCGACGATGGAAAAAAAATTGCCTGTAATTTCATAATAAAGGAATTTCTGAATTACAAAACACTGCACAGCCTGCCCAGCCACACCACTGTTTATTGTCTTAGCGGGTGTGTGTTGACAGTAATGCGCATAAATTTGTGTAGCACAACCGTCCATTAGTGCCGCCGCAGAGAGGATCCCAGAATAGGACTTCTTGTATCTTTTCATGGTCATGTGACCCTGCGCCGGCCTGCAAGGGGCTGTTTGTTCATTGTTAATCTTCAGCTGCGTCATTTAACCCCCTTTCCTCTGTGTAGCCGAGACTGAGATGCTTCTTTATGGTCGCTGATTAAAAACATTCAGATTCTCGTTTATAATAATCCGGAGTGTTTGAAGTGTTCTTCTCCGCTCAGCTGCCGCCAGGGCTGCAGTAATGGTGAGTAATCGTAGAGCCGTTTTCCGTAGTCAGTATCACTCCCTTCATTTCTCGGAGCGTGTGTGCTGTTGATAAATATCATGATGTCATGCTTGAGGACGTGACTGTGAGAAGAGTGTGATGCTGATTGCAGGGTTGTTCTTCTCAGTATGAGTTTTCTGAGTGCAGTGGAAGGCTCACCTGGGTTCCTCACAGGTTTTAATGAAAAGTCGACGATGACGTCGCTCTTTCGACTGTCCTGATCTGTAATGAGCTTCATGACTGGAAGATTTGCAGGAGCTCCTCAAAGAGACAGTACTGGGTAGAGCTGGGCGATTTGAAAAAATACAATACACAATATTTAAAGACATTTTTTACGATATATGATATTTATCACAGCATTTCATCATGTAGACAAAATGCACCAACAGCGTAACTGCTATCCAAATACTCGCCCATAGTGAGTACTGTGATTTGTACTCAATACACTCTTTGTAATGAAACTCTTTAAGCACTGGTGATATTCGTGATAAACTCACAGAAGCATATTGTGGACCGTGGTAACAAAATGTATCACAATATGATAAAATATTGTTCTATTTCGCAGCTCTAGTACTGGGGTCAGTAATGGATTTATGAATTTTGATGAAAACCCTAATAAACCCTGTTTTGCTTTATTATGTAATGAATGCACAATCACTGAAGTCCTGATTTGAGGATTTTAAACAGTTCCAGCCTCTTTACAGAAACTGCGTGATTAGCAGTAATCATCTGCTCATCTCTCTTATCGCAACAAACCATTTAAAGGAAGTTCTGCCTCTTACACAACAATATTCATAAAAAATATCTTTAAAAAATTACGTGTACTGAAGAAAAGACACGCTCTTTTTATTTAAAGTGATTTGCGGTTGTTTAAGTTGTTCAAAAATCTCAGGAAAAAATGTTCAGGAAATGTTTCCACAGTGTTTTTTTGTTTTGAGTTCTGGTTCTTCTGATGTTTTCTTTTTGAGTCTAGATTGGAGACTCTTGGAGAGTCTCCACTTTTAGGTCTCTGCTCCTTTCAGTGGTTCTTTCTCATGTTCTCATTTTGAGTCTCGGTTGCTGGCTGTGCTTCTTCTGCGTGCTCCTAGACAGGTTCTCATTTTGAGTCTTGATTCCTCTCTGTGGTTTTCTTAATGAACTTGGGGAGGATCTCATTTTTGAGTGTTCCCTTTCAGTTGTTCTTCTTCATGCTCTTGGGAAGGTAAAGTTCCTTTTCGAAAGAATTGTACAGCAGGATTCTGAATCACTGTAATTTTGCCTTTGCTGCCATGCAGCATCCAGCTCCGGTGAGGTCACATGGTCCAGCAGATTGAGACCACATCCTTACCTAGAAACCAAATTTCTGAGCTTGCGTAACTCCTTCCTGTTGTATCGGTTCATTTTAAATGCACTCATTGGTTGCAGTTATAGTTTAAATTATGATAACCCTGGTAGTGCCCCCTCAAGGCATTTGGAGGAAATTACACACCAAATTAGACTGGTGTAGATGGTCTGTTTGAAGGATTAGAGTTTGAAGGATTAGAGTAGGCTGTCAGTGAGATAATCAGTCTAATCACAATATTTAACCTCCAAATACCAATGGCGTTGAACATTAATAAAGTGGGTCTTAAGGAGCTCATAACATGGAAAGCTCAGCGGAGCGTGAGGGGGATATAACCCACAACAACACAGTGGGGATATTAGTAGGGCTGAGCAGGTGGAAACCTTAGCTCAAGTGGATTCTGGGTTAGTGGGGTTGGATTTATTTTAAATCAGGGTGAATGCAAAAACTTGGGATGTGTGTGTGTGTTAGCCTGCTTTGGCTAGCAACACATTAGTGTTGGCCTTAGCAATTTACATGGCCGTGCAGCAGCCAATGGTTGTGTTTTGCAGCATTTAAAGCAGAAACTTTCTCACCACACTGCTCTGTTCTACCAAGCTGTCAGAGAACATCACATGGTATCATCTCTCTATAAAGTTCACCTCACTAACAGACACCTGATGACTGAGTGTGTTTCTAAGGAAACTGGGGTTTGGGTGTGGGATCCTGATGTTCGCTTAGTTCTTTTTTTACTTTTCCTCAAATGCAGGAAGTGGACGGACGGGCAGTAAGGGATGAATGTTAATGACACTGCAAGATATGTTCATAATGCCATGGTTAAAATTAAATTTTTCCTCTGTGTTCTAATGGACAGTTTACAAAAGCCATTATATAATCAACACCCCACCTCCCATAATAAAAAAAAGGAATGGTGGGTAGATGTCCAGCTGTGAAAACACCAAAGCCTGCTTCTGCTTTCTCAGGCCAACTCAGGTGAAATCTACTGTACTGATCTGCTGGCTTTTACAGACAGACTCCTGTTTCACCTCTGTAGCTTTGAATCCCCCAGCCCTACTGTCCCCATCTCTAAATGAAGCTAACATGTAATGGAATATGACGTCCCACCGATTAGCAATGGTGCTGA
This sequence comes from Salminus brasiliensis, assembly GCF_030463535.1. Lineage (NCBI taxonomy): Eukaryota > Metazoa > Chordata > Actinopteri > Characiformes > Bryconidae > Salminus > Salminus brasiliensis. The sequence continues at coordinate 68,504,904 of NC_132878.1, forward strand.
ATAGATGTCTAAATCATTACACACTCTCCTCCAAACGTTGTGGTGGTGGTGGTGGTGTTTAGTCATTTCTAACAGACTTGCTTATGTGGTGTCAGGCATTCTTTGACACTTCCTTATCTATGAACATGGACTAAAGTACTGACAACAGTAGCAGCATCTGGACATCTGACTTTGGTCTATATATTTGTTCATGTTTATAGATAACACTGCATTTTCTTTATCTAGATACACACTTTGTAAGGTCTACACTTGGACTAAGTATGCATGATCGTGATCATCATAATCATATGTTTGGTGAACAATTGTTTTAAAGTAGTCTAGTTTAGGGTGCTGGACTGCAACGGCTGCTTGACTCTCTCTCCCATTGTTTTACAGGACTGAGGTGAAGGTGGCATGCCCGAGGGATCCCACAGCACAGCCCACGACGTCCCGATGGGCGAAGGTAAGACTGTCTTTAAAGCATTGCTGTGAACATTCTCTCAAACTCTGCCAAACTGTGATTATACAGCAGGAGGGTTACCATTCAAAAGGTTGTCTGGGATACAGAGGGGATAAAGGCAGCAGGGTTAATGAGACAGGCAGAAAAATCCTCATACAGACGTGCTTTAAGGAATATTTCATTAAAGAAAACACTGTGTGTCTGTGTTTCTCTGAATAGTGTTATTTTTATTTATTCTCATTTTGTGAGTTATTATTCGTTTCTCCTGTACATTCACGTGTAAGGATCAGTTGTTCAGTTGTAAGGATCAGACAACACCCTGGTTCACACCTTTTTTGCACTCTTTTACCCTTCAATGAATCATTACATCACATCACTCTCACTAACTGTAACCGCAGTGTTTTGCTGCCTCGCTAGAGCTTGTCTTTTGGTCTTTTTTTGTGTGATGCAGACTGTACAGTCAAGTCCTGGATGTAAAGAAACCCACCTGCCTTGCTGGGCAAACATTACATCCTCACACGCTGGGATGAAGCAGAGTGGTTACTGTGCAGATGGCTACATTAATAAACCATATACCTCACCATGTGAGCGAGACTTAAAGCATCAGAGTTGCCTTACTTTACTAACTTTGTAAAACAAACTATAACAAATAAGCACAGATATAAATGTACAGCATTGCTGTTTATTTGTCACAAAAATTAATATTTGTGCTGGACCTCTGGCTCAGGGCATTTATTCTGAAATCTAGCTAGCAGCTCCTCCCTTCTCAGTTCTCCTTATATGGAAGAACAGCTGTGGCAGTGATCTCATTACCCCCTCTCCCTCGCTCTTGGCTTTCCAACATTACAGGCGCAAGTCTCCAACCGAGCAGTTCATCTCTGGTCTCTCTCTATCGCTGGAAAACAGCAGAAACAGCAAAGCTGTGGCTTTTAAAAATGGCGGCAGATCAGTCCGTGGATTTGCATAATAATCCGATACCCAATTGTGTTAGTATCGTAGTCGATATCCAATCCTGGTATTGAATTGGTGCATCCCTATTAATTAGCCCTGAAGGTATGAAGCAAATGTAGTTAACATGTAATTGGAGCTTCCACTCCATAATTTAGCACTGGAGCTATGAGGCCTACGTTGCTAACAATTAATAGAACCTTTTACCCTAGCAAATATGAAGCTAATTTAGCTACGATGTAATGGAACCTTATACCCTGCCAATTAGCAGTGTTGCTACAAAGTGCTAACCATGTGCCAAAGACATCCAAACACACCTTAAGCAGCCTGAAGTTTGTTAGTATATCTTATAGACTGAATAGACTTGCTAATGTGTTTTCTAAAAGCTCTCACTTTTTCATTCACTTGAAATCATTCAGTACTCGTGCTGCTGTAAGGTGTACATGTCTGTGTGTGCAATGCTGCTGTAATGATTCCAGGGGGCGCTAAAGCAGTGGATCCAGCAGGTCATTAGAGTTTGACCTCAGGTCTCCAGGTCCATGTGGATGAACACGTTGTGGGAAGAGTGCGCAGGCATGTGTCTGTTTTTAAAACAGCTAACTGGATTAGCGGGATTAGCCCAAGAGCCGTCCTTAACCTGAGAGTGAGAAAGTGGGAGGAGACTTCTGTGTGGGTGCAACAACACACACACATGCACACACACGCACACACACACACACTGTTAACTTAAACCAGTCTTACAAAAGCTGCATCTGCATGTAATCTGGATGCTTGAGGCATGTGTGTGTTTATTAAAAATGCTTATTTTGTAAATTATTTTTGATTTATTGTTATTCACATCATCAGTCACTGCCCAAAACAGCCACCCCTAGAGTCCTCATTAACACCTCAGTATGTACAAATATTTACCAAGAGCATTGTTTAAAACACACACACAGATAATCAATCTGAGGAAGCTGTCCATATCCACGCATGAGGAGTAGGCTTTACTTTACTGTGTATTATAATGTTCCACACCATGTTTTTGAAGATGATGCCAGTGTGTGTTTTTCTTGTCTCGACTGCCTTGCCTTGCCTTGTATTGTGTTGGAGACTCTGCATGTGTGTTTGTGAGTGAGTGTGTGCATGTCCCATGGGTTGGCTGTAACAGGGGGCTTACCCTCCATGTCTCTCATGTCTCTCTCTCTCTCTCTCTCTCTCTCTCTCCAAACACTCACTGATTGGTCGAGTATTTCTGTCTCTGCAGAAGAGAGAGAGAGAGAGAGAGAGAGAGTGAGAGAAAGAACAGCAGCAATTTATTTAATGTTGGTGTTTAATTATTGCATTTATTTTTATGCATAATAGTCTGTGTGTTGTTTGGCTCAGGCTGGAGCTATTAAGTCAGGCTGGAGCTAAAGCTGATCATCAGGTGTGTTTTGGTCTATAAGGTCAGTTAAACAGTCAGAATTTGCTCTTTAGTGAGTCGTGTGCAGCTGGACTTCACCAGGAGATCTTTCATTAAGAAGAAAAAGAAGAAGGTCGATGCAGGTTTGCAAAGCTAATTTGATTTGAATATCTTCAGAACTTTTATAAAGATGTGTAAAAGTTCTGTACAGTTATTGATTTTCTGTGGTCAGTAAGGTACTTGAAGTGACTTAAACAGTTTCATTTATTCTGGTTAAACTTTAGTCTGATTTTGATTATATAACTTATTACACACAGTCATCCCACTGTTCTCCTTTATCTGCAAGGCATTTTAGTCATGTCGGTTTCAATCGTTTAAATTATTTCAGTAGTATTATTTTTTCCCAATTATTTCAGTGGTGTCAGTTATTTCAGTCATGTCAGTTGTTTGCCATTTTAATTGTGTCATGTTTCTGTCTGTCAGTTGTTTCTGTTTCTGTCATATCAGTTGTTTCAGTAGTGTCAGTAGTTGTTTTGCCTTGTTCCAGTCAGGTCAGTAGTTTCGAGCATTGCAGTCGATAGTTGTTTCAGTCGTGTCAGTTATTTCAGTTGTTTTAATTGTCAGCTGTTTTTTTTTGTTGTCAGTAAGGTCAGTTGTTTTAATCATGTAGTCCTTTAGTTGTCAGTTGTCTGTTGTTTTAGTTATGTTAGCTGTTTCCATTGTTCCAGTCATGTTAGTAGTTTCAAGCTTTGCAGTTGTGCCAGTTGTTTCAATCGTGCCCGGTTTTGTCAGTTGTTTCTGTTTTATTCGTATCAGTTGTTTATTTCCATTGTTTCAGTTGTGTCAGTAGTTTTTCAGTTGTTTCAGGTGTCAGTTGCCGTCTGTTTATTTTTGTTGTTAGTTGTTTTTCATTCTTGTCAGTTGTTCCATTATTTTTGTGTCAGTTGTTTATTTCCATTGTTCCGGTCATGTCAATGATTTCTTTCATGTCAGTCGTGTTGGTTGTCTTTTTTTTTTTTTTTTTTTTTTTGTGTCAGTTGTTTCTGTTTCAGTAGTCAGTTTGCGGTTTTAACCATTTTAGTCATGTCAGTTGTTTTAATCATTTTGGTTTTCATTTGTTTTATTTTGTTGTCAGTTGTTGCTGTTTTAGTGCGTATTGTTTTTTCTGTAGTTTTAGTTGGTTGGTGTTTCAGTTACATGTTATAAAAGAGAACTAGAATAACATCATTTTACAGTGCTCTTACTGTATAAGCCCCCATCCCCACCTGGAAAAGCGTTTTTTTTTTTTTTTTTTCATGGTTTTGCCTCAATTATGTAAACTGTTTCAGTAATGTCAGTTCATGAATGTATTTCAGTTAGTCCTGACACTAAACTGTTTTCTGGTCAGGTTATAAAAGAATTAGGTTTACTGGATACTTGAGAAGTTCAGACCATCAGGAAAATCTTTGTCACACACAAACAAATGACATGCCTGACCTGCATGCAGAGTTCAGCCTTGCACACAAGCGTGTAATTACACACAACAAGATAATTACACCTTTCAATAGCCCCAAACAAAAAATCTGAGTTTTCCTAATGTGTGCTACCTGCATCACTGCACTGACCAGTCTGTATTGATGTATCCATTTAGAGCAGGGGTAGGCAACGGAGGCACAGAGTCCAGCACAGTTAGCTGATTTCCTACTAAACCTTGCAATTAACCGACGAATCAGGTGTGCTTGAGCAGGAAAATCACAAAACTGGCCAGGAATCCGTCCCTCCTGGACCTGAGTTACCCACCCCTGCTTTACAATATGCTGCTGTTGCTGTTTTTGTTGTCTTATACGTTCAGTGTATGTCACAAACTGGACTGTACTGGATAATTTGTACTTTGGAACACCCTGAAAACCAGAATCTCCGGTTAGAGTTACAGACTGAGGAGTTGTACTGAGGAGTGTTATTAAATATGCTCTGTGATCAGTGATAGCCAGTGATTAGCCAGAGTTCTGTCCAGCAGGAACCTCAGTGACTCTCCTACATCTGTCATCTCTTTACCATGCAAAGAAATATAGGTTAATATCTTCAGAGAATTGATAACCAGAAGCCTAAGTACTGATATTTTAGTTCATTATTATTATTTTTGATAGATATTAAGTCTGTTTGGCCTCATTCATCAAAAAAAAAAAAGTTTTTACAGTTTCTTCTGATGTTCACCAGTGTTTTCTGATTTGGAATTTGTTCAGCGGGATCAAGCATTATAAGAGCATAGCTGTGAACAGGTCTGCAGTTTACTAAATTAAATGGAGGATTTGTGAATGGGTATGGGGATAGTTATTGTGATGTAAACTGAGGTGTTAGTTGGTTAGTCATTAGGTGCAATATTTAGATTAGCAAAGAATGACTATTCAGGAGTAAAAAATGAACAAAAAAAGACCTGTTTATAATCAGCAACGCTATATAGTCTGAATCCTGGATACATATAAACACTCATGGCCTGTAACACTGCTGTGTACACACCACTGGGCCTGGGGGAACAGAAAGGTCTAAAGGGGGATTATTTCTCAGGTTTTGCAATTATGTATTCCAGAAAAACATGCTGTTAGAGTGTTACAGTGCTCCTACTATAAAAGGGTTTATGGAAACATGACCCCTCCGGAAAAGCACATTTTTTAAATAGTTTTGCCTCACCGGGTTATTATTGATAAACACATTGTTGGAAGCATTTTTTTTTATAGGAACTACATTAGTGTTAAGCCGTGGTCACACTAGGCTTAAACTTGGGCTCACACTAGGTAAGTGATTTTGCATTCATGTCTTCTGGAGCAAATAAATGTCTGACACAAATTCAAGTCCATGTCCATTAGCTGCACTGGCCTTTTTAGGGGCGGTCTAGCTCTGAAGACTCCACAGACTCCAAATAAGCTGATAAAGCAGAGAAATGCTGCAAATGCAGGCACCAGGGAACTGTATCGTCATCTTTCTGTAGTAGTTGAATATTATCACAACATGGCAATAATACAGGAAAAGGACAACAAAGCTTTCTTATATTTCATTTTATTAAATTTATTTAGTCATTCAATATTCTGTTCAATTCAATTCTGACAATAGAGAAACAAGGTTTTTGCACCACAGCAACAATATGCATTGCAATATGCATGTGCAATGTACTGTAGTTTTTATGCTTACTTTGCTATATTATTATTTGTGCTAACCAAGTTAGCTGGCATGCTAATCACTAAGTTAGAAGATGAACTCCTGAACCTTATGTTAAATCACCCAACTGTCCCGACCATGGATACTGTATGTAGTTTTATACATGGGATAGTGTACTGAGGTGAATTTACACAGTCGTATCAGAATATTATGACCACCTACCTAATATTGAGAATAAGCACCCTTGGGTCAGATATATAGTTGGTAACAGCACCTAAATGAATGACTGTTTGTGCAGAGTGATTTTTATTGTGGGGGGGAGGATGAATGATTTTGCGAGACGATGTAAAGTGTATTTAGACTTATGAGAGGGGTCATGGCTATATCTAAGTTTGTTAGATCTATTACCATTTTAATATATGAAGAATGTGAGTGTATGTGAGGTGTGTAAAGGCGAACAGTGATGTTACACAGCATTCTATACATCAGTCAGACGAATCTTAACATTAAAATCAACTTCCTAATGTCATGGAGAATCCCCTCGTGCTGCCAAAGCAGCACTGACACATTGAGGCATGGACTCCACAAGACCTCTGGAGGTATTCTGTGGCATCTGGCACCAAGATGTTACCAGCAGATCTTTTAAGTTCTGTAAGTTGTGTGGTGTTGGCCTTTTGGTAGTTGCTGACCACTGCCTGCTTGGAACACCCAACAGGACCACCGTTTTGAAGATGCTCTGATCATCTGGCCATAACAGTTAGGAACCTGGCTAAGTGGTTCAGATTTTTACGCTTGCTAATTATGTTTTGCTTCTAACACATCAACTTCAAGAACTGACTGTTTACTTGTTTCCTATTGTATCCCACTGTGAGCAGATAATCAGTGTAGTTCACTTTGTTGTTGGTTACAGTAAGTTTGCGTGTTTGAGTTTGAGGTTGCTTGATCAGTTCTGCTTTAATCTGAAGGCCGTTCTGAAGGTCAGTTTGTATCGGAACCACTTTTTCAGTTCAGTTTATTTCATTTCAGTAAGCTGCTGCTGTAAGCACTTTGTCCAGTCAGCTCAAAACATTAAAAAATACTGTAGTTTATTTTGAATGCTGTGACTTGTGCTGTGATTTGAGGCAGTTTGAAAGAGTTGTCAGGTGTGATTGGTGCTGGATGCAGGAATCTAAGCTTGTAATGATTCCTATGTTGTGGACATAAGTCCAGGACTGTGGCAGTTACATTGTTTCCAGTCCTGTACAGAAATATATTTCAACAGAAAACACCAGAGGTAGAAAGTAGCAGCTTGTAACTACTATTGTTAAATGACTTGAGCATTGTCTTACCTCCCTCTACTTGTATTTTCTGCCTAATAATTTGACCTTAATAAAAGACCTTTATGCCCCACCCACACACTCCTGGCCATCTCTGAAGTGACCTTCAAAGCAGAAACGACACCGAGCTCCAAACGTGTAGCTCTGAAGAAAGGTCAGCTGACCTGCAGGGGGGTTACAGTTCACACAGATGGGCAGTGTGTGGGGGTGTCTGTGAGTGTAATACACTACAGTGTGTGATTAAAGGCATTTGGTTTTTGGTCTACTATGATTATTTGAATAGAGAAATATGAGGATAATAAATGGCCTGATGAACACATTTTTATATACCTGTTTCCACGTGTATAATTTGTCCTCTAAACTGATTCATGTGGCGCTTTTAACAGTGTTCACACAGAATGCTGCAGTTTATACTGGCTTCTGTAGTTAGGAATTGTTATTGTTTGCTCCTGGGCTCCCCCTACAGTCGGGAAGTGGAATTTACGCTATGAGACTCCACTAAAGGACACGCTTTTCACATGCACTAGAAAAGCTGAGGGATACAGAACAGTCACTGACGGTAAAAGAAGCATGTGGACTGAGGAGCTTGAGGAATACTACAGAAGTTTATCACAGCAGTACACAGTCAGCGCTAGCGTTGTCCTGCCCTGAATCTCCAAAGTGTCATAGTGCAGTTAGCAGCGTGCTGAGCCCGGAGTATCAACAATAGAGACGCTTTTCTCCCTGTTACAGTCAGTGGAGCATCGACATGATTTCTATAACGCTGCTGTAATGCTGTAGCTTAGCCTGAATGCAGTATTCCCACATGTAATTTGTCATCAAATCTTTACATATATATATATATATATATATATATATATATATATATATATATATATATATATATATATAGCGTATAAGAGCTGTTTAATTATACAATAATAGCAGTAGTGTCCAAATTAACTGTGGACTTTAAACTCTCATGTTCCTGCCTCCTTCTGTTTTACTGCACTGTATATATTATACAGTGTATTATATCAGTGTCAATAATTTAAAGACATTCGGAAATCTGTTTTGTATTTCTCACATCCATTTCTGACCTATGTTGATTGATTCTCAGTCCCAGTTTCTTACTTAAGCTTGACTCCAATTGAACGTGAGGGCAGGACCTAGTAAATAATTAGCTACTAAACAAGCAATACAGCCCCAGTAAAAACACAATGGATTGAATGTGGTTAATGCAATATTAAATTCCTGGTAAGGCTGAATGAAGTCTAGGCTTCAATCTCACCCATCAATTCCTTCATTTCAAACCCACTGAGGTAGTGGACGCTACAACACTTGTCACTGTCTGTATATCAGTCTCAAAATCACAGAATCCAAAACGGTCTATTTATTTTTAGTTATGTCTCTTTGGTTCATACATAAACCCACACAAGCTTTAGATGGAGCTCTGGAGGTGAAGCGTATAAGAGCTGTTTAATTATACAATAATAGCAGTAGTGTCCAAATTAACTGTGGACTTTAAACTCTCATGTTCCTGCCTCCTTCTGTTTTACTGCACTGTAGAACCCCTCCTTTTATACACACATACACACTGCTGTGCTGACCTCCCTCCTACCTGAGAGAGGCGTTTTCCTCCTGAACTTGTGGCACACGTGCGTGTGTGTGAGGTTCTGATGGTTGGAGCAGCAGATGCAGATGTTTCTCTGTGGAGAAGAGCTCTTCAGGAATGTGGAGCTGGTTCTGAGTGTGCGTGTGTGTGAGGTGGTAGTGATGAGCATAATGGTGCGGAGGCCACAGCAGGCTTGGGGTTCGATTCTCCTGCCGGAGCTGAGGAGTGTTTGTGTGTGCGGTGTTGGTGTGTGTAAGCGCAGGATGTCCCACTGGTTCGGTAAGTCCACTCAGCTGCTTCTGGGATTTTTAGGCTTCTTTTGAAGGGAGGGGGAAACAGTCCTATCTGCAGAACGCCAGTTCTCATTCAGACCCAGCAGAAGACTTGGCTCTCCTGGTTTACTGCGCTGATCTCAGATGGAGAGATCAGGAGCTCCTGCTGGGTCAGACTGAAGGCCAGCTGTTTGTATTCGAGATCAGACACTGGGTCCAGATGTTCTTTGTGTGTGTAAGTGTTGAGTTGAATCCGACCGATTCTGAAAACAGTCTGATCACTTCAGGTTTTCAGTTCTGCACTGTGTAGAATACTGGAGCTGCAACACAGCTTGTCCAGAACGCAGTAGTTTTCTCACACAGGACTGTTATGAACATGATCACTTTAATAACCAATTATTATTATTGTTGTTGTTGTAGTTGTTATTATTATTATTACTATTATAGTGTGTGAATGTAGTGTCCCTGGCTGTGTTTTATGGTGCTGGGTGAAAGTCCAGCTCAGTGCAGAGTGTGTGTGTAAGCTGAGCTGTTTGAATGTGTTTACTTTTAAATGCACCAGTAGCATACGAGCAGGTGGAGCCGAGAGCCGGCATTTCCTCCCTCCTTCCTGCTGGTCACCTTCAGTCACCTTCTTCCAACCATTAATAACACAAACACAGAGCTGCTGACCACTACTCTCTACACTGCCCAGCACACTCTCTGCATCTGCTGAGGTGAACTGAAGACTTTCAGTGTCCATAAACAAACAAGACAAGAATATAGAAGATAATATAATATAAAATATGGACAAAGTATTGGGACACCTGCTCATTCAATGAAGGGTTTCTACTGTCTAGGAAAAGCACCTCATCCCCAACATCCCAGCTCATCCCCAAAGTATTGGATAGAGCATCATCATTCCGGACAACACCGTTCACCTGCTCTGCTGCTCAATGCTGCTGTGTTTTATACTCCTCTAGTCAATGCCTGGCATTAGGCATGGCGCCAATAGACTCTGTTTATCTGTTCCAGAGAGTCCTATTCTATTGGTGGTAGTTCTCTACAGGGACTAGACAAGCTGTGCTGAATTAATTAATTAGAAGGGATGTCCACAAACATTTGGACATCTAGTTATGTTAGTTTAATTGGCTCAGTGTTTTAGTGTCATGATGTTCTTGGCTGTTGTGGTTGTTACTGGGTTTTACCTGCAGATCTGATCTGTAAACTGTATGTTTTTATCTCTGTATCAGGTTCAGTTCTGCTCAGATTTACTGTGAAACCGTCTCTCAGTGGGCTGCTGGGTATGTTTTACATATTAAACCTCACCTGGATATCAAACATCACCGATCATTCCTCCATTGATTCATTGTGTGTGTGTTTGTGTGTGTATGTGTGTGAATAGCTTTGCATGTTTAGGCATCACCGCAGACCTTTGCATGTATTAATGATTCATGTAACGGCTGATCTGAGTGGATGATTTGACTTTGATGTAATGGAGGAGGCTGGGTCAAGTTTATTACTGGTGTGAAATATCTGTTTCATTGCTGGTGTTCTCTGTGGATTTACTATCCACTGCTGCTCCTTAATCATTGTGTATTTTCCCTGGAAATCTGCTCTTTCTGCCAAAGTTCATGTCTGTTTAATTGTTCATTGTGTTTGCAGGATGCACACTTCATGCACAGTGTGTTCTTAAGGGCTGTGGGGCATTTCTTTATGAAACACTTTCATCTAACAGTACTGTAAACAGCATAGCTAATTAGATGGTTCTGAAATTCAGGCGCACAACTCTGATACAGCCACGTTAGTTTGAAAAGTCCAGAAATTTCTTATTTTGCTGGGTAAAAAGCATCGTTATGAAGGTGGTGATTTGGATTTAATTTATGGTATTTAGTAATTAATATATTATCAAGGCAGATTTTTTTATTTAGTATCATTTATTATTACATGTTTACACCAGATTTATCTATTCTGACACCACTAGGCTTTCTACTGTTTTTGTTTATTAGGATTTAATGTGTTCATGGGGCAGTGGTGGCAAAGCGGTTAGAGCAGTTAGAGCTCCGGGCTACTGATGACAGGGTTGTGGGTTCAATACCCGGGTTCGACACATTTCGCTGTACACAGATACGTGTACTTTACTCTATTATCATCTGACTTTTGAATTATTGTTTATAATTGCGAACTTTTCTCTCTGTTCATCTGCAGAATCTCCTCGGTTGTCCACCGCCTCGGTCAGTAGCAGTGACCGGGCGTCCACAGCCACACTGTCCGACTGCTCTGACTTCCCGGACAGTGTGAGGCCCGTGAGCGTGGTGTCCACGGTCTCATCTGGATCTGGCTCATCACGGGACGACATCGGCCCTGTCGGCGCCGCACTGATCGCTGAGGATGACCTGGAGCTGGACCTGTGTCCTGCCGCGGAGAGCGTTGCGACGCAGGAACTCGAACATTCGGCCCCGCAGCACTGCGGTGTGTGTGCTGAGCTGAGCGACCACAGCGCAGTGTGTGTGCAGAATCAGAATAGCGACCGCTCTGTAAACAGTCTGATCCCATACGCCTCGAAAGCTATGGCTCCCAACCCCCAGCTCACATACCTGGACCGTGTCATCATGGAGATCATTGAGACGGAGCGGATGTATGTGCGGGATCTCTGCAGCATCGTGGAGGTAAATGCTTACCTGCCCTGAATTAAAGCAACAGTTCTATGAGAAGTCGAACTTGCCCACTTTCCCTCTCTTATCCAAAATTTAGTCCAGCAGCCAAGACGTGTTTGCCTCTTGCCAACAACAGCAGTCGCTAAACAATAAAGGCTAATAACCCGTCAATTAGCACTGCAGCTATGAGGCTAATGTAGCCTAACAAACAGTATAAGCTTATACCCCACCAATTAGTGCTGCAACTACAAGGCTAATGCCGGTAACAAACTATATAAGCTTATACCCCACCAATTAGCACTGGAGCTACAAGGCTGATGTAGGTCGCGAGGCTCCATGACATCATCTTATAGCATTCTTTAACCGGTCTGGAACAATTACATTGAAGGTACACACACACACACACACACACCCCAAACAGATCTGAACACTAATGGAATAAAGAGCTTAACTAAATGGCTGCACAGTGAGGTGTGTGTGTGTGTGTGTGTGTGTGTGTGTGTGTGTGTGTGTGTATTATTGAACCAGGACAGTGAGTGTATATCTCAGATTATCCTCCACACCTGGTTAACAGTTAAATCATTGCTGCTACTGAAACACTCCTGTCAGGTGTACATGCAGCCCAGTTTTACTGCTGTAAAAGCAGGACACTTTGCCTTTTCATCATGATCAGGCTACACTGTACAGTACATTATAGCTCCAGTGCTAAATGGTGGGGAATAAGCTTCCATTATTGCTAGCGTAGGTTTATGTTAATATGCTCCAGAGAGTCCAATTCTGTTAGCAGTACTTCTTTACAGGGACTCTGCAAGCTGTGTGTGTGCATTTCTGTATCCGTGTCAGCAAAGGGTGCAACTTTATTAAAAGGGGTGTTCACAAATATTTGGACATACCGGGACAGTACAACGGGTGCAGCATGCCCCAGGCAAGGACTAGTTCGGACTTGTTCGGAAGAAACAGTGAATGAGCAGCTGTCCCGATACTTTTGTCCATATAGTACATCATGCATGATTGGTGTAGAGGTCAAATCTGCAAACAAGTGTTCAAAATAAAAAAGTTAATTCTAGCTGCTACAGTAACTGAGGGGTGACTCCCTCCTGTAAGGTGTAGTTGTCGTAGTAACTGAAGGCTGACTCCCTCCTGTAAGGTGTAGTTGTCGTAGTAACTGAAGGGTGACTCCCTTCTGTAAGATGTAGTTGTCGTGGTAACTAAGGGCTGACTCCCTCCTGTAAGCTGTAGTTGTCGTAGTAACTAAAGGTTGACTACCTCCTGTAAACTGTAGTTGTCGTAGTAACTGAAGGCTGACTCCCTCCTGTTGGGTTTAGTTTTCATAGTATCTAAAGGGTGACTCCCTCCTGTAAGGTGTAGTTGTCGTAGTAACTGAGGGCTGACTCCCTCCTGTAAGGTGTAGTTGTCGTAGTAACTGAAGGGTGACTCCCTCCTGTAAGGTGTAGTTGTCGTAGTAACTGAGGGCTGACTCCCTCCTGTAAGGTGTAGTTGTCGTAGTAACTGAAGGGTGACTCCCTCCTGTAAGGTGTAGTTGTCGTGGTAACTGAGGGCTGAATTCCCTCCTGTAAGGTGTAGTTATTGTAGTAACTGAGGGCTGAGGGCTGACTCCCTCCTGTTGGGTTTAGTTTACATAGTATCTGAAGGCTGACTCCCTTCTGTAAGGTGTAGTTGTCATAGTAACGGAGGGCTGACTGTGTGTGCGTGTGTGCGTGTGTGTGTGTGCGTGCGTGTGTGCGTGCGTGTGTGCGTGCGTGCGTGCGTGCGTGCGTGCGTGCGTGCGTGCGTGCGTGTGTGCGTGCGCGTGTGTGCGTGTGCGTGCGTGTGTGTGTGCGTGTGTGCGCTCACAATAGGGTTGATTGGTTGTGAATGGGTTTGAGGGGTTAAAGTCCTAATAGCTGCTGACCTTTAATGAGCTGCTCATCCTGTGGATTAGTGTTGCGTAACTCTCAGCGTCACTCCTGAACGTGCAGGAACATGCAGTCCAGATCTGCTCCGCCCATAATTACTCAGTGAGGAGACTGCACACACACAATCACTATACCAGCATTTTGTTTGTCACGTTTCACGTGTATAACAGGCACACTCTCAGTTTCGACAACAAGAGCGCTGTTGGGTTGTACAGGAGCTCCCATATTTGTCTCTAACTGCTATTCAGTTAGAGACAAATTCCTCTAGTCATCTACTTAAGTCTCTCCAGTGACCCTTCTTCTCTTCAATCCTCCTTGTAAATTTTAGCCCAGATGAGAATATTTTCCCTTTCTGAGTCTTGGTTCCTCTGTGTGTTTTTTTTTTTTTTTTTTTTTTTTTTTTTTTTTTTTTGGTCTTTTTTGGGTTTTTGGAATGAATAATGGACCTTTGTTGGTTAAAGTTTATGCACTCCTATTTCTTGTTGCACTGGCAACACTTTTGCAACCATGTGGGAAACCAGAGCAACCACCTGGGATACCAGAGCAACAACCTAGCAACTTTATAGTAGAGCTGGGTAAAAATACTCCATATGGGAGAGTATTTGGATTTGTATTTGGTTGTTTTTGTTGTTGTTGTTGCTGTTGTTTTACACTGTTGGTGCATTTTGTCTACATGACAAAATATTGCGATTAATATTGTAGATCGTAAAAAATGTTTTTAAATATTGTGCTATAAATTTTTTCCATATCACCCAGCTCTACTTCATAGTACAACAATTTAATTACTTGGTTGGCACATTTTCTACAATTATTGTCAAGTCAGTGTCTATTGGCTTAGGATAAAAATGGACCCTTGAAGTTAAAAGGAGTAGCAGCGTCCTAAAGCCTGAATTGTGTCTGAACTTTAGTCCATGACTATAGATAACCATGTGTCAAACAGTGCCAGAATGCATTTATAATGACGCATTTATTGGTGTCACAGCACTGGGCGCCTCAAATGACCACATTTTAATGAGTAACAGACATAATAATGATCCTCCTGTTTTTCTGAGGCAGACTTCCTCAATCTCCTAATGGTACCAATACTGCCCCCTGTGGTCAGAACACTAAATGACTATTGTGTTTTTGCAGGACTATCTGGCCCACATTATCGACACAGCCGACCTGCCCATCGGCCCAGAGCAGGTGTGTGCTCTCTTTGGAAACATAGAGGACATCTACGAGTTTAACAGGTGAGAAACCTGTATACTCTGCCCACACGACTCTCTGACCTCATTTTTTAATCCACCTTTAGTTAAACTCAGAATAAATGAAAGATGACCCTTATTTACAATGTGGTCGAGCATTATATAGAAGGGTTAGAAACGCGTATACATGTATGGTTAGCAAAATATGCAAATAAGACCACAAATTTAATTAAAATAAAAGTAGGATGCGATAAAACAAACACGCTAAACAGGGCTACCAAATAAAACTAAAAAAAAGATTTTAATAATAAAAGTAAATAAAATAACTGAAAAGGAAAACTAAAAATAATTAAAATAATAAAATAATAAACCCAGAAATATCATAGATAAGAAAAAGTTAATATTAATAAATAAGAAATCACTGAAGTCAACTAAAATGAAGAAATAAAGAGGTTAAAATGGTCAAGTGACTGAACAGGAGAAGTTGTAGATTTGTGTTTTAAATTACAATTAGGGTTTTTTTTGAGGAATTGTGTCTGATATCACCATGGTTCAGTTCCATTACTGCGATACAATTGAGCTCTTAAAATACACAGATATAACTGGAGTGGAGTACAGACAGCCGCAACAGCACAGCAAGATTTGGTTGAAAGTAAGCTCAGATAAAGATAACAGATATTCTTATAGGGAATAAAGTTATCCCCTATACAGTCTCCACGTTACTTTGATATTAAAACTCTGAATGTAATTTATTTTGTAATAAATTATGAATTATTTGTTTTATTTTGCAGTTTTTCTATGGAGAAATGTTCAAATAAGTTTAGTTTTGTACAGTAATATCAGTTGGGTACTGTAACTTTGTAATAAAAAGGACTACATTTTGCCCTGTATTAGCAATACAGAAAATATGAATATTTTTATTATTATGTTTATTTATAATTCAAATGGTAAAGAGCAATGAAACACCACATTATTTCATTAATGACATATACATATGACGTGTCATATTAGCACTCAGTATTTCTAACTGAATCACTTCATTAAGATGGTGATCTCCGCACTCGGACTGCCCCAACGCTTTCCTGCCTTGCAGCCAAAAATACAACTCGTACACACTGCATCTTTCACAGCACACACACACACACACACACACACACAAGAATATGCTTAAATACGGAAATGAGAACACACATAAAACCCTAATCAGATGATGGGTATAATATAGTGTAATATTTATCTGATCTCTCATTACTGTAATAGTAATGAGCAGAACGTAACTGACCTTAACACTGCTATCAGCTTCAGGAATCTGTCCTCACCACCCCTGCTCCCTAACTCGTCCAGTCACAGTGAGGGATTGACTGAGGTAATGAAGGAGTGCTGTGAGGTGTTTTGCTGAAGAGTTTGGAGTGTTACTGAAGTGGTTGTTGGTTGGTTGTGTCTGTGTTTTTTTTTTGTTTTGTTTTTTCTTGCATGCTTTCAGAGCTGCACATTTAAACTTACAAAATCCAGATAAACCTACAGGACAGATTTTAATGAAGACAGAAAACAGACGCTGTCGTATCTGATTCTGTGTGTCTGTTTAGAGGGGTCCAAGTTGATTTTGTGCATAAGTTGGTTTAGAGGGGTCCAAGTTAAGTTGTTCGGTTTGTAAACGTGTAGACTAGCATTTTCTAGAGTGAGAACGTTCATTCCGGTCATTGGTCAGACCTGCCTGGGACAGGAGCAAGAAAGTAAATACAAGAAGGTGGTCCTGTGTTCTGGACTAGTGCGTATTTCTGTGCAGTTTAACATGGAGCAACGGCCGAGGTGGCATCTGTTCATAGCTGTAGTAGTTAGCTGGGCAACATACCAGGTTAACACCTGGCTATGGGACCCGTTTCTTGAGGAGTACACCTGATTGTTGGGTCGGCTCGTGGTCAGGTCACATTCACACCACGAATAAACCACTCTGGAGTTCGTTAGGACCGGGCTAAGACCACATCTTCTCAAGTTTCTCCCATAAGTTGGTTTAGAGGTGTCCAAGTTCAGTTCGTATATGGGTCCGTTTAGGGGGGTCCGGGGTCAATTCCTCTGTAAGTTTATTTAGAGGAGTTGATCTGAGTGTAATACACCCTTAAAATCTGTCCTCAAAGACACAGATAAACAGTGCAGCTCTGAGCCTCTAACCAATTACAATGTGTGTTATTGTGTGCTGTGAGCATCCTGACCAATCACAGCTCCAGGTGAGTAAGCATGTGTGTGTGGGTGTTGTGATGAATCACATGGACTCTGTGTGTTTACAGAGTCTATAACAACTATTTTAGTTAAAACAAAGCAGATATTTACATTAATGATCACCAGTAAGTTTTAATTGTGTAAAATGTCACAATTACAGTACATAGTGATCTAGTCACTGTGTGAGATCATGCAGGTGTGTGTGTGTGCACTGTGTAATCATTGTTTTTCTAATGGTGTTTTGTGCTATTCTGTGGTCAGTGAGCTGCTGCAGGCACTGGATTTGTGTGAGAACGACCCCGTGGCCATCGCCAGGTGCTTCGTGCTCAAGGTCAGTTTGAACAGTAATGTGGGTCAAACTTCAGCAGATTTTTAAAGCAGATGTGTGAAGAAGTTTGATTCCCTCGAGTGGAGCAGCTGTCTAAGCATTGCTTGGCTGGTTTGATCCCCAGTGACGCCACAGTCAGCTAGGAGTCCCAGAGAAAATAACCAGCCTCACACTCTCTGTGAGGGTAGGCTGGCCCTCCCTCTCCCCCAGCACTCAGCGTAGTACTAGATAGTGTGGGCATCTGTTGACTGATTGTTAAGATTAGAATCCTAGATAGCGGAAAGAATTGGAAACAACTACATTTAGGGGAAATCATATAGAGATTTTCTCATCTGAAAGTGATTTCTGCTGAAGCATTGGCTCACTGCTGAGTTTTACACATATTTGTTATGTTTGTTGTTTTGAAAGTGTAAATAAACAGCGATTGTGCTGAAATGTGTGTGAAGTTTGTTCTGTACACATATGGCCTGAATGGGTGCTTAAAGTGTCTCACAGCTGTTCTTTGTGTGTATTTACTTACTCATTTAAAAAAGGTGCATTATTTTCAAAACAAAGAGAAAATGTGGCGAGCAGTGGGTGTGGGTAAATGTGACTCAGAGGAGTGTGTAATCTCTCCTGTGGCTGTATGATCTGTGTAGTAGAACAGTGTGTAAACATGCTGCTAATGTTGTTTTTGTGTTTTATTAGAGTGAATACTTTGAGATCTACACTCAGTACTGCACCAACTACCCCAAGTAAGTGAAACAGCTGTTAAAGGACGTTAAAACTGTCCTTAATTATGGTGCATCAATAAACATCCTTTCTTACAGAAGTGTTCATTAAGATTTGGTGGACATTAACTATTATCATATGTGTAGTTTAATCTAAAAAGCTGATGCAGGGCTGCCCCCTGGCTGTGGGAACCTGCCATCTGTCTTCTATTTCCCTTCTGTGTAGTCCTGGACTAAACAACATTCATTTCTTTGTTCAAATGGGATAGTTCAACCCAGGATAAATCCATGATGTTTTATACCCTGCACATAGCAAAGCTAAGGGAAAAATAAGTATTATGTATAATTTTTCATAATAAACAGTAAAACTGAAGAATTGTGTTTGTAAAATCATGAAAAAAAATATTGTTGTTTCAAAAGCCTAAAATTAGAATCCGGTCCACATCAGCTGTAGATGATTAGAACATGATTAGGGAGGATTTTGGAGGAGCCTGTCTTAGACCCTAAGACATTTAGTTTGGTTTGCTCTTGATTGGTAAAGTGAGTGCTATTACCATGGTGCGATACAAAGAGCCCTCTGGGGTCTTCAGCAAGAAGGTTGTAAAGGTAAAGGTGCACGTATTTGTCACTGTACAGTGTACACTGTACAGCGAAATGTGTTCTCCGCATTTAACCCATCTGGTAGTGAACACACACTCACACACACACATGTGTTAGGGGCAGTGAGTACACACACACACCCAAAGCGGTGGGCAGCCAACTCCAGCGCCCGGGGAGCAGAGAGGGTAAAGGGCCTTGCTCAAGGGCCCAACAGTGGCAGCTTGCCGAGACTGGGAATCGAACCCACAACCCTGTTATCGATATCCCAGCGCTCTAACTGCAGAGCCACCACTGCCCATAAATGCAGATGCAGAGGACTCTGGTGAGGGATTTTTAAAAAATCTCAGCACACTTAGAAATAAGCCATAACATTTAGACATGTAGAACAAAACAGCAGCCAACATGACTAAGTCAGTAAAGAGGTTTCCGAAAATCCTAAAAGGTCATTAAGGTCATCAAACAGGATCTACAGGTAGCTCTTGCCACAGCTGAAGTCAAAGTACAGCATCTGCAGAATCAGAAAATGACTACACACCTTAGATTTTAATTGGAAAAGTGCACATTAGAGCAAGACTAAAGTTTTCCAAAGAACAAAGACCAGGACATCTGGAACAATGTGCTTTGAACAAGTGAATACAAAGTTGATTTTTTTTAGACACAGTAACAGAAGCCATGTTTAGTGTGAGCCAGACACAGCATTTGAGCACAAAAACCCTGATCAACTGTGAAGCATGTGGAATGCCATGGTTTGGGCAGCTTTTCTACAGTAGGGCCTAAAGAGCTCTCCAACATTGAATCTGCTAGGATTTCTTTATTGTATCAGAGGGAGCTTGAGAAAAATGCTGAATCATCACACAGCTGAAAGAATTCTGCATGTGGGAGTGGGAAACACTTTCTCCCAGTTGATGTCAGAGACTGGTAGATCATTATAGGAAACGTCTAACTAAAGTTATTTTAGCCAAGGAGGGAAATACCGGCTATTAGGGCATAGGGTGTCTTAACGTAATGCGGTGTCTTAACTTTTTTACATGACTGTGTGTGTATGTGTATGCAATCGGTATGACTTTTGATTATCTGTCCTCTCTGTGTTCAGCTCGGTTGCGGCTCTTACAGACTGCATGAGAAACAAAACTCTAGCAAAGTTTTTCAGAGAGCGGCAGGAGGTTTTGAAACGCTCACTCCCACTTGGCTCCTATCTGCTCAAACCCGTCCAGAGAATCCTTAAATATCACCTTCTGCTTCAGGTGAGATACTCACTGTAGAACACGGTCTCCGTGATAGATTTATGATGTCAAATCTGACCAAGATGATCTGATTAGAGGAGCTAAAATGTCTAGCTGGTGAAGGACAGTCCATGTCAGTGCACACACTGACCAGACTTAACATGATTCTTTACACAATCCGTTCGTGTTTGTCTTCAGGAAATAGCTAAACACTTTGATCCTGAAGAGGAAGGGTATGAGGTGGTGGAGGAAGCCATCTACACGATGACCGGAGTGGCGTGGTACATCAATGACATGAAAAGGAAACATGAACATGCTGTTCGTCTGCAGGTAGGGTTCTCTCGCACTCTCTCGCTCTCTCTCGCACTCTCTCTTGCCTGAAATAAAACATTTGAGCAGTTCCCTGAAAGAGAGAATAACAGAACCCATGAACATTTAATCTTATCTGAATAGGGAGTTTGTGGACTGAATGGTATGAGCCTTTCATCTGTTGAATTATTTAATTAAACCCTTTTATTGTTCATCCTTTTTACATTTGTGTATGGATTTTGTCGGTGTTGTACTTACAGACTATTTGTGTTTAGGGGTAAGGGATTGTTGTCCGTCTGTGTATTAGAAAATATTATAATGTGTGTGATGTTCTTCATCTCATACTAAGTGAAAAGATTTCTCTTAAGTTGATCATTTTATTCACATCTGACCCAAAACAGGAGATTCAGTCGCTGCTCATCAACTGGAAGGGGCCGGACCTGACCACATATGGAGAGCTGGTGCTGGAGGGTACATTCCGCGTCCATCGCGCCAAAAACGAGCGAACGCTTTTCCTGTTTGACCGCATGCTCCTGATCACCAAACGCCGTGGGGAGCATTATGTCTACAAAACACACATTTCAGTAAGACTGAGCTAAATTGAGCCGCTTTAGTACTGTGTATTAATAGCGTTTTACTGTTATGTTAACAGTGAATTAATCAGAACTCTGAGTAAAACAGTGGCAAAGGGCCCATTTCCTGTTAAACCAATTATGAAATAAGAGGTTTAGTCTGCTTACACTGTTAAAGATTCAACACATACCTCTCACCCTGTATATAGAAACAAAGTTGCAGATGTTATTAAAGTTATCATGTCATGAAAATCATTATTCCAATACCTGCCCATTCAACTTACAGCAGTTTTGACCTAGCCACTGACTTACAGCACTTTGCTCCAATCATTCAGCCTACAGCAATCATTCAGCACCCATTCAGGCCCACGGCAGTTTAGCCCCGGCCATTCAGGCCCACGGCAGTTTAGTAAAAGTTTGGACACCCGTGGCCAATGACATCTTGAGAAGTAGTAAACACGGCCTCTGTAGCTAATCCGACAAAACCCACAATATTTACAACAGATCCTTATGCACCGTTACTCTGCCTTTCATAACGTAAAAATAAATAAATCAAGTCAATTAAATCAGATGCTGAGGCTTGTGATGAGGTTGCAGTACATTTTTTTAAATTAACTCTTTCATGAAGATTGTTTGTGCAGTCTTCTGGATTTAAATGTTGATGTATGTTAATGTGTTTTTGTCCGCAGTGTTCGACGCTGATGCTGATTGAGAGCGCCAAAGACTCACTGTGCTTCAGTGTTACACACTACAAACACCCCAAACAGCCCCACACTGTGCAGGTGTGTCCACCTAACTAGCCTTACGTGTCCAGTCTAACCTCTGCAGCTTTACATCATTGAAATAAACTCCCTCTAATGACTGTGGACTCTTTCCCATAGGCACGAACTGTGGAGGAGAGGAAACTGTGGGCTCACCACATCAAACGCCTTATTTTAGAGAATCACCAGGCAGTTATTCCACAGAAGGTACTGAATGTTGAATGTTCTGCTTTTGCCTTTAAGGAAATCTCTGTACAGAGTGTAAAGGGTCCTGTTCAACATCAGAGTGTAACAAAGTTGTGTAGAACATCGCATAGTTTACGGGGTTCAGTGTTCTGACTCTGTGGATGTTTCTGTTTTAGGCAAAGGACGCCATCCTGGAAATGGATTCTATATGTGAGTATTTCACATTGTTCCTCAGTATAGGGAACCTCTGAACCTCTGCTAACTGAAGAACTATATAAAAGTTTATGCTTAAAGTGTATACTTGAATGCACTGTTCCACTGTGAAAGGGTCTGTTACTATTCACTTGTGAGGGCTGAGCCTTGGGCTTGGGCTTAAAACATCAGATTAGTAAAATATGTTTATTGTGGTTCTTATTTTGTTTCCACATATCTTTCACATTTCTGTTCATTTACCTATCACCCAAAACCAGCTTGTGCTCTGAATTCTGTTTATCAGTCTGTCGTTCCATTTACATGATTTACTGATGATGTGATGACTCTGTTCTGTCATAAAACATTGTTGGTCGCCAGACAGTCTCCAGTATGGCTAATGCAAATCCATTTTTTTTTCTCATGTTTTTGTTCATTTAAACTTCCCCACAGACGTAGTAAATGACCTTTCATGTTTGCCCTAACTAAAGGCATGCCCCCTCTTTATTTTTAATGCCCCCCTCCTAGTCAAAGCAGCCTAGAACAGGTGCCGGACACAGTGAGAATAATACCCTCAGTCTGGATCTTTAGTTTAGCTGCTGGTGTAAAGTTGTTCCTTTGTTGAAGTCTGAAATTGGAATGTGGATACATTTATCACACACAGATCCAAAGTACAGGTACAGTCCAGAGAGACTGAAAAAGGCAGTAAGTCAACAATCAGAGGACTTTAACGGTTACCACGGACGACGCCATTCAGGTGTGTAGCCGGTGTTTAAATCCATCTGACTTTCAGACAACAACAACAAATCATTACTGTGGTCATTTCTCGACATAATTTAAATATATAATCATTTTATTTTACAGTTAAGGCTTCAAAACAGATCCTGAAAAACACCAAAGGTGAATATTTAGATTTTATGATCTGACTGTGAAGAAACATTTTATACTGTATTTTAGTTCATATTTTCTTTTTCATTGACCCACTTCACTGTATTAAGCAATATATAACATACCAGCTTAAAATGAGCTTATAATGTTAGAATGATCACTTCTGGGCCTTTTTAATGTCCTATAATAATAATAATAATAATGAAAATCTCTCTCTCCCCCTCTCTCTCTCTGTGTCTCTCTGCTGGTGTGAATCAGATGAAAAGGTAAGAGCTTGCAAATGAAAACTTAATTATTTTTGTTTGTTTTATTAAAACATCATTATGTAGCATTTTTACCTTAAAATAACAGCATCAGAGACATGCAGATGCTCCACTGACTTGGAGAATAACGCGTCTCTGTCACGGCTACTCCGGACTCTTTTAAGAGGCAGAACAGAATCACCACTGCACCTTTTCTCCATTCCGTAATCTGTGCCATATTTTGACCGGTTGCTCCAGAATGCAGACAGTGAAGGGGAATTATCTGCTGACCAGCAGCCGTTACAGGCTGCCGCAAGCATCAGCAGTTTAGGCTCGAGCATAGGCGAACCTGACGCTCTGAGGCTCGACCTGGCAGAGGACTCGCGTGGCCTGAACCCTAGTGACTGTGAAGAAGCTCCAGATTCACCCTCAGCGAAGCCCAAGCTGTTCCGGGAGGAGGAGAAGGGGGAGGAAAATGGATCTGATGATATTCTAATGGAGGATGACCAGGTAGCAGACTTTGCCAGCTCCATGCTCGCAGCCATCTCCTGCTGGCATTACAGAGCCCGAGCTTTGCTTTCCTCATCAGGGTTCTCAACGGTGAGGTTCTCTGTTGCTGCGGGGGGTTTTTCCTATCTTATTTACTAGACTTACATCTCATCTATACATCACTCCTGCTGAGCTGCATCAACTTTTCACCCAGCTAACATGCGGACACCCCGATACAGAGAGTTCCTAAGATTCACTAACAGACTTGGAAATGCATGAAGCTTCTTATCTTCTGTTTGTGATCCTCCACCTCACAACGTTTGAGTTGCGCCTCCCAAGAAATGCTCTGCAAGTGTTTTTGAGTAACGGCTTGAGTGTTTCTGTGTGCAGTTTATTATAAAGGTTAAACTTTTAGGAAACTTGATCTCCCACATACAGCATCGTTGCGAGTTTGCAGGTTCGACGACAAGTAATGCCAAGGCAGTCTGTGGCCGGGAGTCCCAGAGAACACAGTTGGCCTCACTCTGGGTGGGCAGGATGAGTAAACTGGGGAGAAAATTGGAAGAAATGCAGTTAAAAGATCTACTTGTATACAATAAGCTTTTCCATTTAAAAGCATGTGATAACTGAAAACCCTGAAAATAGAGAAAATGAGAATCCGTCCTTCTCATAATGTCTGCTTATCTACCATTCATGTAGTTACTGCAGCCCTCTGGGTTTAAATAAACTTCTCTGTAGAATTGTTTGGAGTGGAATATACCATTTATTTATTTTTTTGAACTGCAAAAATTCTGCATGTTTCAGTGGGACGTGTTCCTGTGAACTTTTTCTCACGTATAACAATATTTCTAATCATGTGCATGAGCGCATCCCTAATCCATTTTGACAGTGTGGTCAGTGTGGCTTTCTTAGTTCAGCCTGGAAAGAAACTAAAAGTGTCTTAATTTATTTCTGCTCTGGTCAATCCTGAAAACTTTCATTCTTGCGTGAAAGGATGAAGATGGGAAAGATTTCAATGATAATAACTGCAAAAACGGAAACGTCCCGCCAGCCAGTCAGGAAGAGTCCCGGGAGACGGAGACCCCATACAGCACAGAGCAGGTGGGCTTTCACTTTCAGACATTTCCCCCTCATACAGTTTGGCGATGACAATATAGTATCACAAAAAAACATGTCATCATAAGCATATCTTGATAACAGTCCTTCCATAACACTAAACTGCTGGGTGAGTTGAGGAGCGTTGCTCTTGGAGCTGGATGTAGTACTAGGATGTGAACTACTGAAATGAACAAAAAAAACATTGGACTCAGTTTGTGGTGATGCTTCTTATCAAATGTGGCATTACGTCATTTTCATCACAGTACATTTTGCCATGTGCCAGCCCCTATGTTTAATCAAAATTTGTAGTGAAAATGAGAAAATACCCACTGTACCCATTTTTTACCTACTGTTACTCCCTGCATTCATTTGGTCTCTTTCATTCTTCAGTCTAAACACTAATGGTTTAAGGACTTACGTTTACGTTTAATCTTTTCATGACAATAGAACTCTTAATGTATGTGTTTCCTGCTTTCTAGGCCTCAGAAATGACATCAATACACACTAACACACCTCAGGGGGGTTCTTCAGAAGAACTGCCATTAAAGTTTGTGTCTAACACCGAATCTACTGAAATGGAACAACAGAACAGGAGCGACCCTAATTTTGTGGGACCACAAGAGAATAAAGATGACCAAGGGAACATGAAAGAAGAGAGAGGGGAAGTCCCACCTCCATTGCAGCAAGATTTGACTCCTGGAGAGTCCTCAGAAGAGGAGGAGGATGTTGGGCATCAGATGCAGCCCAGCAGCATTCTGCCATCCTCTGTGCTCGACAAGGCTAGCGCCATTGCTGAACATTTTATCAGTAACACGCGACGCAGTAGCCTGGTAGGAGATGAGGTTCGCTCTCTGGGATGTCCATCTCCGCGGCTACCCAGTCGGACTGGAAGCAGCGTCAGTCTAGCTGAAGGCCGTGAGCGGTCACACCGGCGTGGCAGCACCTCTTCAGAACAGCAGGGACTTCCACTGACCCAAGAGGCTTTTTCAACAGCAGATTTTTCCTTTCTGTCCCCAAGGGATGACAACCTGTTCGACTTGGATCGAAGCATTAATCGAAGAAGGGATTCGACTCTCTCGAAGAAAGACCAGCTGCTTATTGACAAGATCAAGAGCTACTATGAGAATGCAGAACACCAAGATGCAACGTTTAGCCTCAAGCGTAGAGAGAGCCTCACTTATATCCCCAGTGGGCTAGTCAGGAGTTCGGTTAGCCGTTTTAACAACATTCCCAAGGACAATAATCTTGTGGTAGACAAGTCCACACCTGAGTCAGCAGATCCAGCACGAGAAATGTTTTCTGTGTCCGAACCCAGTTTAAGTTCCACTGATGTGTTCGGGAACCACGTTGTTACCAGTGTATCTACTGATTCCATTGCGTCTGATAAAGCCAGAGATGAAGACTTGTTTGGTTCTGATGTGGACGGCACTGTGAATCTGCAGGATGTTAAAACCCAGCCAGAGGGACCTCAAGAAGAGTTTTTCCGTCCGTCAGCTGAGATGATCAAGGTTTGGCAGGATATGGAAAGAGAGGTCACCAGGTCCAAGCAGGAGCCCAATAAGGTCATAAGGCCCAGAGAAACGGCTCGATTTAGAGGAGCTTACGCAAGCCTTTCCAGGATGACCCAAAATCCAAGTCAAAGCACAGAGGCTCCAGATGGAGATAGCATGATGATACCTGAAGGCCTTGGCACCATTACGGAGGAGTCCTCTACTCCGTCACCGGTCAAAGGCAAAGGAAAAGGTTTGGGTCGTGCAGCCAGTCTAAATGAAGCAGTCAGGTCCAAACCTTTGGAGGAAGAGTGCAAGCCTTTCAGAACTTTAATTCCAAGGATTGTCCAGTTGAGAGCTGAGGCGGAAGATGGGGAAGGCACAGATCCACAGTCATCAGAAAATGCAGACAATGCCCAGAATAAGGTCATCCATCTTGCACGGAAGTACAGTCAACGCATCAAGTGCACCCCCTCTGTGGTCCAGCAAAGAGGCCAGGATGCAGAGATGATGTTTGTCAAAAGAAATTTGGCATCTGTGATTGAAGAAAATCCTGAAAAAGAGAAAGGTAAAATTTATCAAAGTTACTAATTTAATCTTTTATCAAGCTAATTTGGTCAGATGAGAGCTTTTTGGCAGCAACAATGGCACCAGTCATTTTTGAGTGTTGTACGGTCTATTTTAGCCATGCACATTTATGTAGTATTTGTGTGGTACCATTACAGTACTGCTTAAGCTTGTTTACCTTCAAGAGTCTTCAAGAGTCATATTTCATTCACGTTTTCATTTTAACACTCCTTTGTAATGTGTTTTTTGATTGATTTACAGGGAAACCGAACCTGACCTTGTCCCTAACTGCATATGACAAGACTCCTCTTGACCAAAAGACACAGGTTGACCCCACCAGTTCCACCACCAGCAGCAGCTCGAGAGTTTTATCTCCAAAATGCCCACACTCAAAGAGCCCTCTGAGCTCGTCATCAACCGAGAGCTTCAACTGGCCAGATGTGCGTGAACTGCGTTCAAAATACGCCGACCTGCACACCACATCTCTACAACTGCCCCCTGCTGGCCGGAGCCGCTCTGTACCCGAGAGGATGACCGACTGCGGCCCGAGAAGACGCTCCAGCTGCAGCTCCAGTCTGGTTCTGTCTGGTGCGAGTGCAGAGGCTCCAGCCCACAGGACCAACTCCAGAAAGGACTGGGAGGATGCTCAGGTACGCATGCACCGAGCTGGCTCCCTGGACCAAAAGCTTGGTGGGCTGTATCTGAACGACCTGCAGAACCTGCAAAACAAGAAAGTCAGTAGTGGCTACTACGTCTCTGCTGAGGCCACCTTACCCAATGACAAGAAGGTTATTGTTGTGGAGAAGGTTTCTGAAAGTGCACCACATGCTGAAAAGGAGGACCCTTTGAACGAACCACTGGAAAAAACTGTAACTGTGATGGAAATGGACAATGTGGATGACCACTATGTGCAGATTCGTTCACCGACCTCTCGGGAGAAGATCTCTATAATGGCCGTCATTGACCGCTGTCGTGCTTATCAGGAATCTGAAGAATACCGCCAGAGGGAAGAGTGTGTGTCTAAAATGGACAAATGTAAAGAACATGACAAAACTCTGTCCTCCAGTGAACGGTTAGATGATGCCCTCAGGGATACTGTTTCTGTTTCTGATTCTGGGAAAAAGACTGATGCCAGTCAGCAGGGTGTTGTGAAGAACCTCAGAGAGAAATTCCTAAATTTGAGATAGAAAAAGCTTACAGAATCCTTGTATAATGGAATCTTTATTTCGGATTTGCTTTAGAAGTTTTAAGTTTTACCTTTAGTGGTTTTTGTTTTAAGATACATGGTTTTAATGTATATAAAACACATAATTAGATCATAGAGGTGAACAGGCTCCTGATAAGCATATATTATAGTCATGTACCTTCCTCTAATGTCCAAGCTGCACAAGTCAAACCTGTATCAAACCTGTGGTCAAAGATGAACCCTCCTGATTTTCCAAAGTTCCTACATAATTCAGTGGTTGATACGAATTCGGAGTGGGTTTGGTGAGAAATTGTGGTTTATTGTAGAGAAACTGACCGACTCTTTACAGTGGTGATGATGGGAATCTGGCGTCACCATGAGTGCAACACAAAGATAGCCATATTTTTCACTATCCAGAACCACAATTAAAGCTACACATTTTAGAACACAAGAAGCTTCTTTCTGAAACTCTGGTAAAACAGTGCCATAGGCATAAGATAGTGTATTCATAACCATTTGGTGTAATAACCTTCTGTGAGGAAGCTTATAGAGGGGCATTAAGGTCCTAGATGACTTTGTTCACTTTGTAAGTGTTTAATTATGCAGAACTTTGGAAATTTCCTTTAAAATTATGAATGTAGCCTTTGTCTGTGAATGTAAAACTTCCCGGTGATGAACTGCAAGAATATGCACCCTAACAGTTGATTTTCTTAATGTGTCTCATTCTCAAGCACAAAAGGACCTTGATGGTAAAATGGTGAACTCACCATTTTACTGTTCCTGTTTTAGCACAATGCATCTGAGAGAAGAGTGACAAACTTTGATTACTACAACAGTGTCTGAATAGCTCACTCAAGTTAGCATCATCATGCCTTGGCATTTTCTTTTTAAGAATATTCTGACCACTCAAAAGAAAACCCAGGGAACAGGACCACTTGTATGCTTCTTATATATTCCTGTCCAGACCACTCTAGCACTTTTCCACCTTCAGTTATAACACTGAACTCATCATACTGTAACTGTGCAACATTACATCTTAATTGTATTTTATTATAGAAAGTTATAATGTTTGTTTCTGACCTTTACACACATGTAAAAAACTCCAGAGTGCTGAAAAGGATTTTATTGGCATTCCAGCAAATCATCATCTGTTAAAATAATGTAAAGGTTTTGCTTTTGCTGCATCTGGGTAGATTTGCTGTCTGTGTGTTTCTGTGGTTTCAGCACTTAAAGACTTAAATCACTTGTTTGCACAAAATGTAACATGTAAATGTCTGTAGTTTTCTGTAACTCATATTTCCTAACACTGTATCTTGTGTTTTGATCTTTCCTTTTCCTGTTTTTTTCCTCTTTACTCTTTTATTTCTGTTATTTATTAAGATTCTGTAAATGATATCATTCCTGTCTGAATTTATAGAAATATACTATATATAAATACATGTATATTCTGGTTGTGTAAATATCCTGCATTTAAATGCTGATGGTCCAATGTACAGGACACACAGTCCATCAGTATCAGTCACACATTTTATCAGTATCAGTCACACATTTTGTTCTAGATTCTTGGTTCCAGGGTTCTTTTAGTTTTGTGTTCGTCCGTCAATCGATCACTGACCTTTTGCATCCGTGATGGTAATATGTAAACCTTATGCAAATCTGTCATTTTCTAACCGATGGTGAGGACTTTTATTAACATAGCGCACGTAGCCGCTTTTCAGAGAGCTCAGGTGTAAGAGACCTACAGGACAGGTTTATTTAATTAGGTAATAGTGAAATTTTAATTAGTCTGTGGAATAAGTCAGTGTTGTAGAACAAGGAGAGTGTGCTGACATTTTCCTGCTACTGTATTCCACATCTACACCAGGAATTTATTCGTATTTATTGTGGGGTAAGGGGAAATGGGCTGTACAGGTTCCACCGAGCAGGAGCTCCAGTGTGAGCCTATGGAAGAGCTGACCGTTGTAAATCTTGGTGAAAAGCAGAAAGAGCTCATCAAGGAGTCATGGAGAGCACTTCAGCGTGACGCTACAAAAGCTGGAGTCATTATGTTTGTGAGGTGAGTTGTGTTTCTAAAGTGTTTGTTGAATCCTGTAATAAACTGTGAACATTAACAGCAACATATACAGTCCTATGCAGAAGTTTGTGCACCCCTGTTTTAATGATGTTGATGTTCTAAATGTAAAAAAGTTAACAAATCATCTACAGGAAACCTGAAAGGGGCATTTTACAGAACACATTTTCATGTTTATTTACTTAAATTTAACATATTGGAGAAAAAAACTAGGTGCTGTAATCTATACGCAGTTAGACAGTTTAGCTGTTTTTTATTACAGTATGTAACGTTGTAACAAGATGTGATCTACTTTCACATCAACATGCATGAAGCCCTAGTCCATGCCAGTAGCCTGAGACTTGTCTTTATTACAATGAGACAATCATTGTCCATTTCTGTTCTTTGGTGTCTGAATTCCACATAACTCTCAGACTTACACACGATTAAAACTTACTTCCAAACAGTGAATTTTTAAAATGAAGTTTAATAATCATATGCTTTTGGTCACATATGACCTCTGACAGGAATTGACCACAGGTACTGTTTGATGACCATTCAAGGTGGCATTTTCCCCCTTCCCCATCATAATAAATAATAACTGATGGGCATGAAGCATGGATTGTGAAAATAGGTCAGAGAAAAGTTCTCCTCTTAGGAAGACTTACCAGATGTTCTGGAATTTCTCTCTTCCCTCATTCTGAGCTGGCAGTAAAATGCAGAAGTCATGATGTATATGTAGGGATAAGTGCCGAATCCGTTTCAGAGGAGGGCAGGGGGTTGAAGGAACTTCAAGCTGAAAGTCTTCATCACACTGAAGCACCATTTTATATGTACCTTAATGTTGCCCATGTTTGGATGGATCTCATCTTTTCCCTGAAGTTCCTGTTGTTGGATCAGGGGGTGGAGCTTAACTCTCCTGGGTTGTCGATCATTAGGACCAAGGTTCAGGCATCAGTTGGTGCTCCATGCGAGGAGCCTATCTTTATCCTGTAATTTAGGGATGCTCAATCCTGGTCCTGGAGATCTACCACCCTGGAGAATTTTGGGTCCAATACATCTAAAGGTGGGTTGATCTCCAGAGAAAGATCTAATAACTAATGAAAAAATTAAAAAAAGACTTTTTTTTTTTTTTTTACCTCACAGACAGATCCAATAACCCAAAAAAACCCAACCTCCCCTTGTTTAGCCATTGCTCATCACCCAGAGGCTTCCTATTCCTCTGAATTATGCATGTTGTCATGTTGTTTAGAAATCCACAGTGATAGATTTGACTAAATGGTAGATATTTTGAGAAGATAAACCTCCACAGATCAGATTGTTTCTTCTGAGGAAAATGTGTGCTGTGCTATTTGATCTTGAACACAAAGAGGAAAACAGGTAGTGCTTGTAGAGAATGTGAAGGTTTCTTTTTGGTTCTTTTGACGTCAGGTTGTTTGAGAACCACCCAGAGTGTAAAGATGCTTTCTTCGACTTTCGCAATGTCACAGATCCAAAGGTCCAGGCTAGCAGAGAACTGCGCACTCATGGCCTTCGGTAAGAAAGAGCACACACTGATCTTTAACCTTGTTCTCCACGCTGCAGACAGAGTAATGTGTTTAACTTCTCAAAGCCCAAAACCTTGTCTTTTCCAGAATGTCTGCGAGCGATGTGAAAGATCTGCTAGAGCCCAGGGGTCCAGACTTGTAATCAGTGTAATGACTGTGGTCGAGAGCCAATAAGACAAACTAGTTTGAATGCAGGTGCATTTTAAAATGCTATAGAATCACATTGTAGACAGGTTTAGGTCTAGTCATGGACTAAACTGATTTACTAATTATTGGAAATCCAGTCTACTGGATTTAGTGAACTGGTCCTGTAGGTTTTGTGTTGAGAAGTACCTGATAAAAAAAACAAGCGTACTAAGAAAAGCATAGTAGAAAAATCTGTTCCGTCATTGAATGAACTGAAAGTGGTTCTGTGACACTTTTTTGTTGTGTTTCCAAAAATAGAATCAGTGAAGCCTTGAGATCAAGCAAGGCCTGAAAGATTAAGTGTTTTAACATTGAAATCGCTATTTGAATTAACGCAGTTTTCTAATCACAGGAGCTGCACTTTGAATTAGCTGCTAGTCTGCAAATTTTACACTGTCCGTGAATATGAAACTTCCTGCTGATGATCAGTCAGAAGCCACCAATAATGCATATGCTAAGCGTGACAGAAATACAACTATTTAATTAACAAGCAGCTTCACGACTACTAATTAACAAGCAAATTGACACTAGATGTCTGGGAAAAGATGAGTGCTTCATCTGAGCATGCGAGTAAGGCATAAGGTCCAGTTGGACGAGTTTACCAAAGGAAAACAGCACATCATGTGTGTGGGAGTGCTTTGGTTGCAGGAAACCTTTGAGCTTTGGTGCGAACCTCACGAGGCAACACCACAAACCTCTATCAACATTTGAAGAAGCATCCAGACATGTATATAGTACTAGAGAGGTAGAAGTGTTCTTTAAGATCCTTACTAAAGTATGGAGCTTAAAGCTAAAGTATTCAACATTTCTGTACTTAAGTATTGTGAGTAGTTTATTCTGAAATGTACTTCTACTTTCAGTATGTTATGTAGTTATTACAGAAAGCAGTCAAAAGTTTGAGTATCATTGTTTATATTATTTCAAATGCTTAGACTTAGGGACTGTTGCAATTCATTTGACTGTAGTAGAAGGACAGGAAATACACAGGGCAGAGTTAATGTACATGAGTCTTCAATTAACTCTCTAAACAAACTCGCCCTGAAGAAAGGCTGAACAGAATTGACAATTAGCAATATGCCTAAAAACCAGTGAGAAGAGCAGCTTAAAACACTAAGCTTCACTCTCTGTAAACTAAACTACAACTAAAAGATCTCAGGCCATTAGGCCACATACAAGTGTTTGAAGGTGGTGAAGACGGAGTTTCTTCTGATGGTTCTTCTTCCATCTGGACATAAGCTAGTTAGTGTTCTCACTGCAGCAGCGGAGTGAAAGGTCGCTTGTTCTGCTCAATGTTGAGGCGGCTTCATCAAACCCGGTGACGGTGTCGCCTTTTAGTACTTCAGTACAGTAGTGAAGTAGTTCCACTTCCTTACTATACATCTCTGGAAGCATCACAGACATCTGTATGATGAGTGCATGTCTAAAAGGTCCAGCCAGTCGCAATTTCCTAACGTGGCGGCCAGGCAAGGCCTGTGATAGGCAAGGCCTGTGATAGGCATGGCCTTATGTGATGAGATAGCTCTTCTCTCACTAATACCGCTTCAGATCCACGTTATTGTGTTGTATGTGTGTGTGTAATTGTACAGTAGTATGACAGGCCGATCCTGTGCCAATTATTATTTTTAGTGTCTTATTTTATTACACTCAGTTATTTCATGAAGTGACCTTTTCTTCTACTCGTCCTGTTTTCTGCAATCAATTTGAATCTCTAAGCAGTTTATTTTGTGTTAAATTTGCTTCTCTGTTCCAGAGTGATGTCCTTTTTGGAGAAGTGTGTGGCCAGGCTGGAAAAGCCAGAGCGTTTAGAACAGCTGGTGCTTGAACTCGGACGGAAACACTACCATTATCACTCCAACCCTAAATACTACATGGTCAGTCTGAAAACATGGCTGTCACTGCTGGAGTGGACAATGTAACAATGTATTATCAGTACTGTGTACTGAGTGTTCTGTTGTGAGTGTGTGTGTGATACAATATGGTCAACACTACTACAACACTGACCACCTGCCTGAATCCTAGTCAATCACTATTTAAGTCACTTGTGATGAGTCTATAAACAAGTGGCTAGACTACACTCTTACAAATAAAGGTGCTTCAAGAGAGACCACTTTTTTTGTAATAACACATGTGCGAGTGGTAAAGGAAATTTTTAATGAGGTGACGGTCCTTGAGACCTTGCGTCCTAATATGGGGACATCACATTTCTGCTTCTCTGCACCATGAAACTTCATTTTTTAAAACTTGTCTAGCCTATTATGAGGATGTTGTTTTTTGCAAAAACGACTTCCTGTACAAAGACAAATTTTAGGTCCTACTAATGGCCAATTAGGAGAAAAAGTAAAAAGCAAAAGTCCAGGTCTCAGGAGGTTTAAAGGTTCCTCACACTTACCCATCTGTTTTGCAAACAAAGTGGTTCTTCCATGGCATCGCCTAAAGAAGCACCTTTATTTTTAGGAGTGTAGTGTCCAAATATAGTTTTGAGCATGACTGCCCAGTACGAGTTTGTGCTGATACCCAGCTAAATACAATAAGAGTTGTAAGTGTAATCACAAGCCTTGGGCCAATCCGAGTGTGGATGGTATACGTGAAAAGAGTTGCAGTTGCTAAGCCTTGAGAGATAAAGGGAATTCTCAGAGTAGAGAGCAAGATCGAACTGAGGATCTGCAGTTTCTGCAATGTACAGCAGCTTAGTCCTGCTGGGGTGATGGGCTAGCAATTATAATAAGAAGTCAATGAGACGTTCTAAAATATATAAATAGAAACCTAGGTGTCAGACAGTGCGAGCGGGCGAGTTGAGTGTCCTCAGCGTAGCAGTGGTAAAAGAACCCATGAGAGTGAAAAGTGTACAACAAGAGAGGTTCCAGTACAGAGCCTTGTGGGACACCGCTGGAGAGTCTGCATGTAGGGGATGACGAGCGCTTATCTTGGTAGGTTGCGAACCACTGCCAGTTTGCTGATTGGATGGCACTGTTATGAAACCACCTTTTTTGTTCTTTCTTACATATTATAAATAAAAGTATTGTTTTTGTTTTCCTGTCCAAATGTGGACCTAAACAAAAATGCTAATAACTATGGCTTTTTGTGGCTCTTTCATCAGGATGTGTCCTTGTGTTTTTGAGGTTACAGTTAGTGAACGCTGGTTGGAACAGTAAAAGTTAAAGACTAACCTATTTTTAATTTTTTAAAAACGCTGATGATTTTCCTGAATGTTTGACAGCACTTTCCCCTCTCTCTGCAGAACCTAACCTACCCCCATTCAGCAACCGTTCTGTCAGTAGCATAGTAGCATGCTCTGCTGATGGTTTAATGTGAAATGTGTTTATTTCAGTATCTGGGGTTGGAGTTCATCCGTGTGATCAAACCAATTCTGAAGGAAAGCTGGTCCTCAGAGCTGGAGGAGGCCTGGAAGGTAAACACACCCTTTCTCTCAATAACAAGGCAAACAGTATATGCTTTATGAGCCCCCCCCCCCCCTTTTTTTTTTTTTTTTTTTAAAGAATTGTATAAATTCTGTATTTGGTTTTCTCTCTCTCTCTCTTACTCACAGACCCTCTTCTTATATTTGACACAAATGATGAGGCTAGGCTTTCAGGAGGAGGAGGGGACACGGCGGGTGGGCAAACCCACACTATCACAGCCTGTAGAGAAGAATTGGAAGTAGAAACACAGAGCAGAACCGAGGAGCCTCTCCGTACTTCAGTGTTTACTGGCACACTGATTTTAGATAACGGGCTTTTATACAACTCCAGTCGTGTGTGCACCCCTGTACAAATAACATTTTGTGTAGCTATTTTCTGAGTGTAAATAAGTAAACAAGTCCTCAGCTGGAAACATGGCATTAAAGATGGCATTTCTCTGCACATTTTTAGACACAATTCCTGAAGATTTTATTTTCTGAATTTCGCTTATTGGACAAATGCCCCAATTAGTTTTTGATTCAGGCAATAGTGAGTGTATCATCAAGTAGTAGACATGGAGCTCGACCAGGGGTGCACAAACTTATGACTGTGTGTGTATCATTGGCATAATGCAAAAATCTTGCATTTCCTTTTAGGTATAAACAAAATGTGAATCTAGCTTTTGGTCTTTACACTGTCCAAATATCATACTGATTGGATCATCAGAAATGCTCCAAAATTAAAAGTTAAGGTTTGTAAAATTGCGGATAGAATGTTAGTGATTACACTATATGGACAAAAAGTATTGGGACACCTGCTCATTCAATGTTTCTTTCAAAATCAAGGGTATTATAAAAGCATTTTTTCTTTCTTTTGTTGGAGTAACTGTCTCTACTGTCCAGGGAAGGCCTTCTCCTAGATGTTAGATCATTGCTGTGAGAATTTGATTGCATTCGGAGACCAGAACGCTGGTAAGGTCAAGATGTTAGTCGGTCATCACCCCACCTCCTTCCAGACTCCCCAACTCTTTTGGATGGATGGAGCTTCATCATTCCAGAGAACACAGTTAGGGTGGGGTGGGGGGTTATACCCCTCTAGCCCCCACCTGGCACTAGGGATGGTGCCAAGAGGTTTATGTTGAGCCATGCTATTGGCAGTACTTTTTTTGGAGGGAACAAGCAGGCTGTGTGTGTATGTGCACATTTGGCTGCAACTTAAAGTAGCTGATTGCATTCATTAGAAGGGGTGTCCACAAACATTTGGACATATAGTGTATATTAATGCTTCCCCAGTATTTCTTCAGTGCACAGATTGTTGGCTTGTGTGGAGAATTGTTTGACAAAGTGTAGAAGGGAGAAGCTTCACTCTTTGAATCCGAGCCGTTGAGTTTGATAAAGAACGGAGGCCTGCGGTTCATATTCAGCACATGACTGAAACTGATTTATTATAAATGTGATGAAAAATCACGTACAGTCTAAACGGTGAGTAAAATAACAATCTGTGTCTGGTGGTGCAGTGCTGCTTAATGCAAACACAAGCTGCAATAACTTAAAAAAATGTACAAAAATAAGATTAACAATGTAGAGTATGAACACAATTCCTCAGACTGAGAGTTCAGGAGGAGCAGCAGCCCAGATCTGATTCTGGACGGTTCGGAAATTTACATATACGGTTGGGCGAGCATCACACTGAACACGCTCGCTCTCGCTCTCTCTCGCTCTCTCTCGCTCGCTCTCTCTCTCTCTCTCTCTCTCTCTCTCTCTCTCTCTCTCTCTCTCTCTCTCTCTCTACCAGTTCAGATGGTTTTGCTTCACTCTGACACTCTCCAGTCTGAGGACACCAACAGCCAGTCACATCACAGTTGGACAGTGAAAACACGCCCCCTCACAAAAAGAAAGAGTAAACAAACCCACATGACACCAGTAAAGCAGCGTGGATTTGGTGCATAAAAACAAAACCAAGGGAAGCTCAAACTAATAATTAAATAAATAAATAAATAAATAAATAACTCATGTTTAGAAATGTACAAGTGTTTCTTCAGTTGTATTTTCTGCTCTTGATCGTTAAGATTAATGGATTCGTTTAGTACAAATGTTGCTGGAACATCTGTCCACTCAGCTCACACAAATAAAAGCACATTTGGTGAAGAAGCTCAAGCCTCGACCCGCTGAGTTACACATGCAGCTTCACAAAATAACTTCAGGAGGTCTTACTTGCAAGTCAAACACACCTTCACAGCCTCTACAACACTCAAACCAGGCAACCAACCACCACTTTCTCATAAACAGCTCATCAGTGACGTCGCTGGAGTTCAGTAACTGTGCCGGTTTCTGCCGAACTTCAGCAACATCTGGATTTTTATAGAAAGATATTTTCATTTTAGTCACTTTTTCTGATTTTAAGCTGAATTCATATTTCTTACATACATCATTTTCTCCGTTTGCTAGAAGACGATCGGCTGACTGCAGGAGAGCCCAGGACATTCAGAGTGTGCTCCTTCAGTGAACGCAACAAAACAGCTCGTGAGTTTATGAACAGATCCGGCGAAATGACCTGCGGCTAGAACCGGATTATGCTAATTTTACGCACACACAAAAAAAACATTCACCAGTCAGCAAAGACATTCAAACTAAACCACAAAGTACATTAATATCATAACATTAATTCTGGTCAATAGTGGGGGAACACATTCTTGTACAATTTGAAAGGGGGGTTCTTTAATCAAGGCAGTGGTTCTATAGAGAACCTTAACAACTCTAAGAAACATTTGATTGTTTAAATAGTTTTTTTTTTTTGCCTGGTCTCTTGTATTTTATAAAAACCCTTTAAGACATGGTACTATATAGTACCAGTAAAGTTGGTTCCACTATTCAGGGTTCCACTGTTCAGGGCACAGGTTTCTAAAGCCTCTCAGAGTGCTGATCTAAGATTAGGTTAGGGTGTTACTAAAATTCTTGCATCTCAGGGGGTAAATAAAAGCTCTTGAATCTTAAGGGTATAACTAAGCGATCTCTCACTTCAGAGTCTCACTTCTGAAAGTGTTTACATCTTGAATTCAGGGTGTAAATAACACCTCTTGCATCTCAAGATGTAAATAAAAGCTCTTGTATCTCCGGGTATAACTAAGGCCTCTTGCCTCAGAGTGTAATGTAAAATCTCTTGCTTGTCAGGGGGCACATACAAACTCTTGTATCTCAGAGTGAAAATAAAAGCTCTCAAATCTGTGAGTCTAATTTAATGCTCTCGCAAGTTCAGGGGGCACATAAAGGCTCGGATCTCATGGTGTAGCTAAAAGCTCTCGCATCACAGGGTGTAACTAAACGCTCTCACATCACAGGGTGTAACTAAACGCTCTCACATCACAGGGTGTAACTAAAAGCTCTCGCATCTCGGGGTTTAACTAAAAGCTCTCGCATCTCGGGGTTTATCTAAAAGCTCTCACATCTCAGGGTTTATCTAAAAGCTCTCACATCTCGGGGTGTAACTACAACCTCTGAATTCTTAGATCTGATTCTGAGAAGCTTGTTAACCTTGAGCCATGATTCCTCTTATTTACCTGACCTCACTGATCAGCTCTTCTGCTCTGAGAGACTTACAGTCCTGATGTTCCCACAACCTCTCAATCCAAGAAACCTCTCACACTTTAAAGAACCACATCTGAAAATCATACAACAGTGCTATTGCAACCGTGACTCATACCCACACACACACACACAGTCCTACTGTAACTAAGGATGGGACAGTTACTGGTTTTCTAGAAAGTGGAACACAGTCTACCACAGCGTGAAATGTAACAAATTTTGAAATCTGCCAATTTATCCACCTTCTTTCTGAAGCCCAGACACCAGGTATGTGTGTATAAGTCACAGAATTCACTCAGAATCTCCTCTTAGTGTCTGTAACAGAGCACCATTTCAAAGCAGATCAACATCTCACAGGTTTCATTTATGGTATTTGTAAGAATTTACCACACTGTTAAGTGACTGTTACAATTAACCCCACTTATGGGAGGAGTTTTTCAATGACAACACAGTTTTACATCTTTGAAAGAGATTTACCCAAATGTTAGACTGTGTGTCGCTCTCCTGTGTGTATAAAACCCGATCATAAACACACTGTTCATTATTCTGATCTCGTAAAGTTTCCCAATGTCAGTAAACTGTCCCGTCTACTTGCAGAGCACATATCTACACCAGCAGTACAGTGTGTATCAGTGCTGCTTTTTAAACATCTGCAATATCTTTAAAACGAAATGAATCATTTAGTCCCCACTCCTAACTGTAACACTGACCCTTACACATGCAGTCATACCGTAACAGTGACCTGTCATACTTTTTTTTTTTTTTTTTTAAATCACACCAGACCACAGCACCACACACACACTTCTACCTCAGACTGGTCCAGCACCTCACCTACACACACCTCCGAGCTTTCCCTGTGGCAGGCATAAGAGATTCATATTCTTAAGGGAATGTTTGTATATCATGTGTGTTCTCTGGGCTTTTACAGAAATCAGCCTGAGCAGCATGGGGGTCGGATATATTCTCAGAATCACTGCCGTAATTGATAATAATAATAATAATAATAATCATTTTCAAACTCCTTACCATTCACTGTCAACAACAATCATAAACATCTTTAGCATCAATCACGATTACTGACAATCACAGCAGAGATGAAGAATAAGCGAGTCTCCGAGGCAGGTCATGGATGCGCCGTTTTCAGCTCATTCAGATATATTTTATAAAGCGTTCAGGAAACAGTTCTCACGATCTGACAGCGTTTGCTGTTCGGGTCCTCCATGGGGCGCTGTGGAATTGGAGCCTAACACACATTTAATACAGCTTCTTTTTTTTTTTTGCCTAATCTTACATTAGTGTGTGCAGCGTAGCAGCAGAACTCTAGAAAGCGTAACAGTATTTCCACCAGTAATGATACAGTATGAACAGAATCACAATGGTTGTATGTGGGCCCTGCAGGGGGCAGTCTCCAAGGGAGGTGCAGAGGCTGAGCACTCACATTCCGTATCGCTCCGTCTCCGCCCCGCGGACAACTTTTTTAGCACTAGCATTAGCGCTAGCGGCAGTGGAGC
Source organism: Salminus brasiliensis (assembly GCF_030463535.1). NCBI lineage: Eukaryota > Metazoa > Chordata > Actinopteri > Characiformes > Bryconidae > Salminus > Salminus brasiliensis. Next base: position 68,545,056 of record NC_132878.1, read on the forward strand.
TGGAGAACTCCCTGGAGGAGGACTTGCTCTTTCCTGCTGGCGCCGCGGCTACAGAGGGCAGCTTCAGGGTTCCGCCCGGTTCTACAATCGTGTTGATCACTGTTGGATTTCACAAACAAACAGAAACAGAAAATCATTTTGGATAACAACCAAAGTACAAATGCACAATCTGTGCGTCCCAGCTGAGCAATAAACACTAAGGCTATACGGTTTATACTATATACTAATCTTAATGGTGTGAGTTTGGCAATTAGTACTCCAAATCCAGAAACTCAAACTACTAACATGCTAATCCATTTGTTTCACACAGCATTGTGGGATAATAGTAAAACCACACTCCAACCAGTTCTAAGAATGTGAGTATACTCAACTTTGACACTTTTATCTATACTACCTATTTCATACTCTTAGTCTTTACAGTATTATTACAATCATATTTTTGTAAATGAGCCTCTAACCAATCTCAGTTTGTGTTACTGGGTGCTGTGAGCATCCTGATCAATCACAGCTCCAGGTGAGTGTGTGTGGGAGGTCTGATGAATCAGTGTGTTTACAGAATCTAACAGAAGGAGATTATTTTAGTTAAAACAGCAAGGTCTTTCATATCGCTACAACGCTACCAGATATTTTTTCAAAATGAAATAAAATAAATATAAATAGTAAAATCTAATCACACCATATTATAACTCACCCTCTAGCTGCCTCTGGACTCTCCTCAGCTCCTGCAGAATTGAGGAGATTTCCTGTTGAACACAAAGCATTATGCAAAGTTAAACTGACATCTTGAAATATAAAAAAACAACAATATTTACATAATATGTACATGTTATTAATGTATTTTCCAAATTTTTAAAAATACATTCATAAATAAATTACTCTCAGTGTGTAGAGGTCTTAAGTTGAGTGACTGTAGCCTGATTTTAGTGAGCGAGGTGAGTGGCTACAGACTCTTACTTTGTTGGAGGTTTTAAGGATGGGAACTTCATTTTCAGCATTGATCTTCGCTTCAATCTCCTCCCACACCTCTGTCTTATTATGGAACAATGCCCTGAAAACACACAAGACTGGAGTCAAGATATCAATCAACCAACCAACCTTTATTTAAGCTCGGAAGTACGTTTTGGGTGACCCTCATTTTTCAATGTAGCCAAGCATGTTCAAAAAACAGGAATAAAAACAATAAAGATACAAAAAATAACAAATACTACATAACATCTAAGTATAAAACAAGGACAAATCATTTAAATAAAATACCTACATCACTATTAAATAAACCTAAAATATTTACATTTGCATAAATACTAAAATCAATAATCATTAAAAAAATAAAGAGAACAATAAATATTTTTTACAAAATAAAAAAAAGGGAACAAAGAAGTGAAGTAACAGTAACGAAAAAGTGCCCAATAATTTAAATAAAAGTTAAATAAGATCAGATAAAACAGGTACAGGCTGACTATAGTTGGTTAGAGATCAGTTAAACAAAAAAAATTACAGGATCTAAAGATTTATGGTGTTAGTCATGTATAAATCATCCATATAGATGGATAGATATTATTTTGCAATCTTACAATCTTTTTCCTTGTGTAAATCGGAAAGCACATTTTGTTTTGCTATATAAAATTAAAGTTGTGTTTGTTTTTGTAGTGTTTATAGTAGTATCTAAAAGTACATTTATCATCTAACTAAGCAACGTACTTATATTTATTACCTCTTTTAAGGCCAGATCTGTTCAGGACGGTGATTTAAAGTTATTCAAATTAATGCTAGAAGCTCAAACAAAAAACAAATATTTTTTTCTTTATTTAAAATTAGTTCTAAAATGCAAATTTTACAATACTGACACAACACTGCATGTACTTTCCATGTACTGTGATTGTGTCAGCTGAACAGAATCTACAGAATCCAATCATCAGCATGGAGGTGCACTCTACAATCAGCAATGGAGATAGCAATATAGTTAATATTGCTGCTATTCAATAAAAAACATGCATCTCCATTTTTAGTTTAAGTTTTAGTTGGTCTTAGTTGGTTTTAGCTGCTCTGTACACTGTGTAAATAATTCTAGATGAATAGACCAATAGAAAGAAACTCTTATTATACATTTCATACTTCCATTCAAAGTTCACGTTTCTGCCTTCTCCTGTAAAGTCACCATTTTGGAGATACATGTTTTTTACTGGACAGGAACTATATAGATAATAAACAGTATTGGCCCCGAGCACTGAACCTTGAGGAACCCCTTAGTTACTGGTAGCTATGGAGCGAAAATGAACAATGGTCTAAACAGAGCATTTTGAACTCAACGTAGCTGGAGGTGCTGTAATGTAGGGATTCTAAATGTCCAGTAAAGTCTTACTTCATTTTCTCGGCCAGCTGCTCTGTGTTTTCTCGGATAGCCTGGGAGAGCTGAGATACTGGGTTCAGCATCAAGTTGTCCAAAATGACCTGCGGGAAGATGGACGGGGTGACAAGACAGAAATAGATTAGATGCATTTTGAATATTTTTGGACAAACTTGCTGCTGGGAATCTCTGGTGTGCAGTTCGATCTGTGTCACAGTGATGTAAAGGAATGTGAGTGTTATACCAATGATCTGAGCATCAGAAGCTTCACTTACACAGGTACAGGCTAAGAACTAAGGTCAACACAGCTCTCAGGGTTTTGTCCGCTCTGTTCGGATTGTCTACCTCTATGTCTATGCATCTCCCTGCAGCACTTTGATCTGATTAGATGAGTATTTCACAGTTGCTGGATAAAAAGAAGTGTGTGAAGTGTGTAAAATCAACACATCTTGACAATAATTCTGCCATTTTAAGCATTTAGAAGTCAGCTATCCTAGTGTGTTTACCAGGCGATAACACCTTCTTTGCCTGTGGGTGTGTTTTTGCTGTAGTCTCATTT